>NC_048580.1:20570093-21170093 GCF_013265735.2 Oncorhynchus mykiss
CTCATGATCCTTTCCCCACCCTCTGTCCCTCTCTCATATGCCTTCTCCACAACTCAACGCCAGTTTTCTAACGGTTCCCGAAAATGTAGAGATGTATATTTTGCACCAGTTGACAATCCTAACTTTGCCCTATTTCATAAACTCCTCTCCAGTATCTCAAGAGAAACCTTTTTCAGATCCACACATTTCAGAAGAACACGTTCAGACACACACAGAGATACACACACAGAGAGACACACAGAGAGACACACACAGATACACACACACACACAGAGATACACACACACACACACACACAGGCTCTTTTAGGTTCCTTTTTTGCTATTGCCTTCAGTGAAATGCACTGTAAGATGAGGAATACACTCAAACTCTGTACACATCCTTTATAGGCCTATATGATATAGTGATAATGACGAGTATGATAACGACGACAACAGAAACATTAATTATAGTATAATTTTAAAACAATTATTATATTAATCATTAGGTATATGTAAAAAAATATATATATATAATTGAAAAAAAAATAACACTACAGAATCTCTGTCTTCCAAATAGTGTGAGAAATGATTTGAAGCTACTTGTTTTGTTTTCTCTTTATTTATTGTTTCCGGTAAATGCTTTCTATACTGCTCGACTTGTTCTACCATTTACCCACGTCATCCCTCCCTGTGAAACTCCTACACATCAACACACACCCTTCACTTCTTTAGGGTTGTTGCCTTTCAACAACCTTCCGACCGGAAATGATTGAGCGGTAGTGTAGGAAGCATTAGGTCCTGTGTTTTAAAGAGTATTTTAGGACTAGTAATATAAACATATGATGACTATTTACAGTATGAGCAAATGTATGCAGCGATAAGAGGTATTCATGAAGTTATGTTCAAAATGAAATGCAGAAATATACTGATATGATAGAGTTATAACTAAGGTGTTGAAATAAATGCTGAATAAACTATTGAACTCTATTGATATTTTTTCCCCTCTCTGAATCCAAGGCTTCTAGGTTCACATAAAGATCCAATCTAGACTGCCCTGTTATGGTTGACTCATTTATCAGTGTCTCCTTCTCCCAGCCAACCAGGGGCCTTACGCTATAATGTTCTCATGTTCAGGATGAATTCAGATCTGTCAGGAATGAGGAAAAGCCGGCCACATGACGTACTTGGGTTCATCTGTTGTGGTCATACAGTGTAGGAGGAAGGGTGGGTCTTTAAGAAGTGGGTAGTCAGAGGGGAGAAAGAGAGAAACTCGATAGGGGTAAACGAGAAGTCGTTCCCTGACACACTTGGACGGGTCCTTCTGCAGTGGGTTGCAAGGACCCACTGCATCAGGGAAACTCCCACTCCCACTTTGCACCCAAGTAGTGTGGCAGCGTGTGCACTATGTGGCCCGAGAGCAGGGCGGCCTAGTCTCTCCAAACAGACAAATCCCAAGTCTCAACAGAGAATGGAGTGTTGCAAAAGTGCACAGGGTGAAGGCGACAGTTCGCGGGGGCCACCCGTCACTCACACACTAATAAGCTCCCATGACGCAGTGCCACATTGACACAACGCTGTGACCAGTAGAGGGTCAAAATGAACTTCTACAATTCATTAGCACCATATTGAGAGAGGTGAGGGAAGGAGAGTAAGGGAGGGAGGGAAGGAGAGGAGGAGGAGGAGGATGAACTTTCTTCCAGCTGTTTTTGTAATAGACGTAAGAGTTGTAAGAGTTGTGGAGAGAGAGAGAGAGAGAGGGAAATAGTGAGCGAGCAAGAAGGGGTAGGCGAAACAAATCATCTTACACACTGAGTATTAAGGAAACCACGAGGAGAGTAAAGGAGGGATGGGGAGACTTGGATAGCAACAGCAGAAAGGAGAAATTTGACCAACGGTGGAAGGAGCATTAGGATGGAACAGCCCTGCTAACAGAAGAGGAGAGAAAGGTGAGAACCTTCTTTTTCCACTTGCCCGTCAATCGTTGTGTGATTGTCATGCACATTCACTGTCTCTGTCTTACGTTCGTTGGATCTGCCTTGGTGACTCAGTCTTTCAGATCACACTGGTGTGTGTAACTTTAAGTGCCAGTGAAAATTGGGTCAGTGAGTGAGGAGTGAGGAACATGTGTTGTGGGAGAGGCATTCGGAGAGAAAAGAGAGACGGAGAGAAAAGTCGGAGCGGCCCTAGAACTAGCAAGTGGCCACTTGAGTAGTCACTGGTGATTCAGAGGGAGACATGTAAGTGATGGATTCTCCCCGGCATGGTTTTATTTTGTCACGTTTGAATGAGGACTTGATCCTTGTAATGATTGAATGCAACTTGAGTGTATTTTTATTTGAATTATAGTCTATGATACCGTTCAGTGTTGTGAAACTGAGCCTTTGACAAACTAGCCAATTGATACTGAAACACCCCAGTCCCCTACCCACCTTACCTCGGCATGCTGAGGAAGAGATGGGTAGAGACAGATATGTAATGCAACAAAGTCGCTATAGTGGGACCATATTTGAAACCGAACAACAATCCTGTGACATTTATCGACAGTAGGCCTTCTGTACTGTTATATCATGGCATAGAAGACCAGCTGAGGGAGGGAGATGGTAGATAAGCACAGCAGCAAGGGGGAGAAGGTTTCGGAGACAAAACCTTGGTTCTTCTCTTCCCTCTGCGTTAGTCTTGTGATGAGGTGCGGTTAGTCAGTTTCACACAGAGTAAATTATCACTCAGCCAACAAAGTGCCAATGTGTTAGGGAGATAAATAAGCCTGTAAGTGTCTGAGTGCTTGTGTGTTTGTGCATGAATCTGATTTGATCTTGTACTGTTTAAAGTACCTCCTATACTGACACAGCCTCATATCTTTTCCCTCAGTTGGGATATCACAAAGCTGTGTTCATTAGTTCAAACAAAGCTTTGACTTAGAACTACAGTAGGCATATTATCGGATTTGCTAAACCCAAACTCTCTCCCCTCGCACTTTGTTGTCATGTTTTCCATGAGCGTGGAAGGGACGTGTGAGAGTAGAAGATGGCTCGGTTAATAGTGAGGGAGGCCGTTAGTCAGAGCCAGGGAAATATGACCTTTCCCTCCCTGTTTATTTTGGGACAGCAGCAGGAAGAATGTCGGAGCGGGTGTTCTATTCCTGCTGTTAGATTCCAGTCTATAAATTCCAGTCTCGGAATGACACTCCCCTTACTCACGATGGGTTCAGAGCAGAGGAGGCTGACGCGAGGCACTAATAGAAGGATGGGCTCATTGTAAAGGCTGGAATGGAATTCATGGAACGGAGTCAAACGTGGTTTCTACACATTTGATGTGTTTGATACCATTCCATTTATGCCATCCCAGCCATTACAATGAGCCTGTCCTCCTATAGCTCCCCCCACCAGCCTCCTCTGGTTCAGCTAGTATATCATAGATGTAAGCAATGTAATGTAGAAATAATGTTGCAGCTGGTTCCACTTCCGAAGGCTCAGTGTAGGAGCTGTTTGTAGCTGTTTGTTGCATTATCGATTTCAAAGAGATTCTGTATATTCCAAATCACATCGTATTTCATATTTAATTTGAGTAGATTCTGTACTAATTATGTCATCGAGCCATTAAGTTTGATCACTGGCATGTACATTTCAGATTCAAGAGCCAAATGCTTATATTTAAAAGATACATGTGTATCTGTTGATATTGTAGTGAATGGCGGGGCAGGGAAGCGAACACGGGTTGCTGGCGTAAAAGGTAAACACCCTACGCATCGAGCCAATAGGTTTAACCCACTTGGTAAGAATTGTAATGTGGCTCATTTAGCTGCACTGCCCCTTCCTAACAGGGAGGCAAATCCCCGTGCTTCGACTGCTCAGCCCCCTCATGTCCCGGGCCGTGCCTTCCGATGGCCCCACGGCTAGTAGTGTAAAAAGTACCCAAGTTGTCATACTTGAGTAAAAGTAAAGATACTGTAACTGACGAAGAGGAGTAGTATGAAGGATTGGAAGACCAAAACGCAGCGTGGTAAGTGTTCATGTTTTTGAATGAATAACGAACACTGAACAAAACAATAAACGTGAAGTAAGTCAAACCGAAACAGTCCCGTGTGGCACAGACACTAACATGGAAAAAGAAACACCCACAACTCAAAAGTGAAACCAGGCTACGTATGAGGCCTAAGCTACGTACCAGGCTAAGTATGATTCTCAATCAGGGACAATGATTGACAGCTGCCTCTGATTGAGAACCATACAAGGCCGAACACAGAAATCCCAAATTATAGAAAAACGAACATAGACAACCCACCCAACTCACGCCCTGACCATACTAAAACAAAGATATAATAACAGAACTAAGGTCAAAACGTGACAGATACCTTAATAGAAAATGCCTCAAGTGAATGTGAAAGTCACCCAGTAAAACACTACTTGAGTAAAAGTCTAAAAGCATTTGGTTTTAAATATACTTAAGCATAAAAAGTAAATGGACTTGCTAAAATATGTTGAAATATCAAAGTAAAAGTATTAATCATTTAAAATTCCATATATTATGCAAACCAGACGGCACAATTTGTATATATATATTTTTTATTTACAGATAGCCAGGGGCACAGTGGACATTAATTTACAAATGAAGTATTTATGTTTAGGTAGTCCGCCAGATCAGAGGCAGTAGGGATGACCAGGGGTGTTCTCTTGATAAGTGCGTGAATTTCACTATTTTTCTGTCAAAATGTAACGAGTACTTTTGGGTGTCAGGGAAAATGTATGGAGTAAAAAGTACATTCTTTTCTTTAGGAATGTAGTGAAGTAAGAGTAAAAGTTGTCCAAATATAAATAATAAGATAAAGTACAGACGCCGAAAAAATGACCTCAGTAGTACTTTAAAGTCCCTTTACACCACTGCCCACGGCCACCATCCCACTTCTGACAACAATGTATAGAACTACGGTCCAGGGATGCAAACCCGGGTTGATGGTATGAAAGGCAAACACCCTACACATCGCGCCAATAGGGTTAACCCACTTAGTTGGAGTTGTAACACGGCACAGTACTTCACATAATGATGAAATCCCTGTGAAAGTACTGAAGGTTGTTTATGATCTTTTCCTCTGCTCATCAAAGACATACCCAAAAATGTCGACGCTCCCTAGAGAACCCCACGAGGACTCCAGGATGCAGAGCTTCTGGATGGTGAGGAGGAAGTTACAGATATGAATATAAACATGAACCTTTTTACAACAGTTCATGGCTACCGATAACTGATTTTCTATGTGTTCTTATAATAGGAGAGTTGATTCTATAGCAATACCTCTTTCTGCAGTTCCTCCTGATCCTGATCAACTCTTCTCTCCGCCATCCCTCTCTCCCCCTCTTCCTCCCCAGCCAGGGAACTATGAGCGAACCGTCCGACGCACTGACCAGTCCTTCCATGCATGTAAAGATATCATGGCCTGTTTCAATGAGAGGGCCAACGTAGAGAAGCAGTACGCCCAGCAGCTCAGTGAGTGGGGCAGCAAGTGGAAGGCCATAGTAGACGCCCGTAAGTGAAGGAGAACCAAGGAGAACTTCAGGACTGGACTTCTATACTATAGCACTTATTATAAACTGTCAAAATGATGAACAAATACACTATGCCAAATCCTCCTACCTGGTCTTTGTATTATCAATCAGGCTGTTCTCATAGACTAGACGTAACATATTAAACGGAAATCCGGGACACTCAAATTAGTATGATACAGTATGGTACGTTTGGTATGGATACATAAGACAGAAGTTTACAAAATAACACAAATGTCTAGCAACCCAAAGGATGCGTGTTCGAATTTCATCACAGACAACTTTTGCATTTTAGATAATTAGCAACTTTGCAACTACTCACTACTTTTTAGCTACTTTGCAACTGCTTAGCATGTTAGCTAACCCTTCCCCTAATGCTAACCTTAACCTACAGTAACTCCTAACGCAAACGTCTAGCAATCTAAAGGTTGTGTTCGAATCTTATCACGAACAACTTTTGCATTTTAGATAAATAGCAACTTTGCAACTCCTTATTACTTTTTAGCTACTTTGCATCTACTTAGCATGCTAGCTAACCCTAACCCTAACCTTAACCCTTTAACCTAACTCCTAAACCTAACATTAACCTTACCCCTAACCTAGCTAACATTACCGTTAGCGACCTAGCAACCTAGTTAATGTTAGTCACAACAAATTTGAATTCATAACATATCATACGTATAGCAAATTCATGACATATTGTACAAATTGCAATTTGTAACACATTGTAATTGTAATGCGTAACATATCATAAGAAATGGTTGATGGACATCCACAAATGAATGCATACCATACCAAACGTAACATATCACAGTAAATTGAGTGTCTCCTCGTGTTCGTTTACTATGTTACGTTTACCCCTGAGTCCAGGTTGCATCAATCTAATTAGTTTTCAATCCTTAATCAGTTAAAAGTCTTATGTCTCTTTTTATCTTTCCCTTTCTCTTCTCTATCACCCTAGGGCCGCTCTATGGCTCCCTCATGAGGGCGTGGCAGTGTTTCTTCTCCTCCGCTGAGCGTCTATCCATTCTCCATTCCTCTATCTCCCAGTCCCTCGTTACAGAGGAGGGGGACAGAGTAAAGAGCTGGCAGAAGGATACCTTCCCTAAGAAGATATTCTGTGGATTCCGTGAGACCTACGAAAACGAGACAGGGTTTGCACGTGCTCAGAAACCCTGGGCCAAGAGGCTGGGAAAGGTTACAAAACCCATATGTTAGGTGTACATTACATCTTCATGAACTGACCAAATGGGCCCGCATTTGTGTGCGTTGGGGGGGATTGTACTTCACATCCCTATTGCTTGATTACAAGGAAGTCAACTTTATGCCTAACTGTTTCTCTACAGTAGTTTAGTTTTGCTGTAGTCTAAGTTTGGACACCATTACATTTACATCTCCAAGGCTAGTAGCATGCAAGGCTTAACCGTTGCTGGTAAGATTAGAAGCTAGGTGATAAATTCCTGAACCCTCAAAATATATTTTATGTATCCTACTGTATGCGGCACACCCTATTATAGTGATTGAATTACTCCCAAGGGAGGTGTTATTTTAGCCTATGAGTAGTAGGACATGAGTAGTAGAACTGGGTTCAAATACATATATATATTTTAAATTAAATACTTTAGCTGTGCTTGATTGATAAGTCTTTTGCATTGAAACCAATTAAAAAGTCCCAAATCTGCAAACCCCACCCAGTACTTGGCACTCCAAGGCAGTCTAAAGCAAACACTCAAAGTATTTGAAAGGATTAAAGTAGTATTTGAACCCGGATCTGATGAGTCGTGAGTGGCATGTTCATGGAGACAGGGCATACAATGTTTTAACTTTGTTTTGCATCTTTTTACCCGTATGTCGTAGCTGGAGAAAGCCCGTGGTGCATACCATAAGGCTTGCCATAAGGAACAGATAGCCATAGACAGAGAGACGCAGGCCAAGGAGAACACAGTGCTGAGTCCTGAGAAACTGAAAAAGATCCAAGACGCCCGAGAGAAGGCCAGTGAGGAGAAAGACAAAGTGAGAAAAACTGAAAGGCTACTAACTCACAACTGCTAAATTTAAATTCATTCATCTGAGAGTGTGGGATGCTCAACTAGCCAGATATGGAAATGTTGCACTTCCCTAGCCCATGCCCCCATCTGGTAGACTGTTTTGCGGAATTTTTCCCACATACAGTTTCCTTTTATGGCAAGGGCAAAAATGTGTTATTGTAACCACCATAGTAACCACCTTCCATGTTATTGTTAGGCACCGTCTTTGTTTATGCAGTAGTAAATTATTCTAACTTACACTATATATACAAAAGTATGTGGACACCCCTTCAAATGAGTGGATTCGGCTATTTCAGACACACCCGTTACTGACAGGTGTATAAAATACAGCACACAGCCATGCAATCTCCATAGACAAACATTGGCAGTAGAATGGCTGGTACTGAAGAGCTCAGTGACTTTCAACATGGCACCGTCATAGAATACCACCTATCCAACAAGTCAGTTTGTCAAATTTCTGCCCTGCTAGAGCTGCCCCGGTTAACTGTAAGTGCTGTTATTGTGAAGTGGAAACATCTAGGAGCAACAACGGCTCAGCTGCGAAGTGTTAGGCCACACAAGCTCACAGAACGGGACTGCTGAGAGCTGAAGCGATTAGCGCGTAAAATAACCGTTCTTCGGGAGCTTCATGAAATGGGTTTGCATGGCTGACCAGCCACACACAAGTCTAAGATCACAATGCCAAGCGTCGACTGGATTGGTGTAAAGCTCGCCGCCATTGGACTCTGGAGCAGAGGAAACGCATTCTCTGGAGTGATGAATCACACTTCACCATCTATCATCCATCCACCAGCTACCTGCCCCAATGCATAGTGCCAACTGTAAAGTTTGATGGAGGAGGTATAATGGCCTGGGGCTGTTTTTCATAGTTCGTAATTTTCATAATCTTAACAGCACAGCATACAATTACATTCTAGACGATTCTGTGCTTCCAACTTTGTGGCAAGAGTTTGGGGAAGGCCCTTTCTTGTTTTCGGAATGACAATGCCCCAGTCCACAAAGCGATGTCCATAAAGAAATTGTTTGTCGAGATCGGTGTGGTGGAACTTGACTTGCCTGCACAGAGCCCTGACCTCAACCTCATCAAACACCTTTGGGATGAATTGGGACGCTGACTGTGAGCCAGGCCTAATCGCCCAACATTTAGTTCAAAGCCTTCCCAGAAGAGTGGAGACTGTTATTGCAGCAAAGGGGGGACCAAGTCCATGTTAATGCCCGTGATTTTGGAATGAGATATTCAACGAGCAGGTTTTTTAAACTTTATTTCATGTAGTGTACAGTATATAGGGACACTGGCTAAACCAGAAAGGCCCATTCATATACAGTACCAGTCAAACGTTTGGACACACCTACACATTCAAGAGTATTTCCTAATTTTTCTATTTTCTACATTGCAAGATAATAGTGAAGACATCAAAACTATGAAATAGCACATATGGAATCATATAATAACCAAAAAAGTGTTAAACAAATCTAACCCTTTATCTTTGTTGACAACTTTGCACACTCTTGGCATTCTCTCAACCAGCTTCACCTGGAATGCTTTTCCAACAGTCTTGAAGGATTTCCCACATATGCTGGGCACTTGTTGGCTGCTTTTCCTTCGCTCTGCAGTCCAACTCATCCCAAACCATCTCAAATGGGTTGAGGTTGGGTGATTGTGGAGGCCAGGTCATCTGATGCAGCACTCCATCACTCTCCTTCTTGGTCAAATAGCCTTTACACAGCTTGGAGGTGTGTCGGGTCATTGTCCTGTTGAAAAACAAATGATAGTCCCACTAAGCCCAAACCAGATGGGATGGCATATCGCTGCAGAATGCTGTGGTAGTCATGCTGGTTAAGTGTGCTTTGAATTCTAAATAAATCACTGACAGTGTCACCAGCAAAGCACCACCACACCATCACACCTCCTCCATGCTTCACAGTAGGAACCACACATGCAGAGATAATCCATTCACCTACTCTGCATCTTACAAAGACATGGTGGTTGGAACCAAAAATCTCAAATTTGGACTCATCAGACCAAAGGACAGATTTCCACCGGTCTAATGTCCATCGCTCGTGTTTCTTGGCCCAAGCAAGTCTCTTCTTCTTATTGGTGTCCTTTAGTGGTGGTTTCTTTGCAGCAATTCGACCATGAAAGCCTGATTCACGCAGTCTCCTCTGAACAGTTGATGTTGAGATGTGTCTGTTACTTGAACTCTGTGAAGCATTTTTTGGGGGCTGCATTCTGAGGTGCAGTTAACTGTAATGAACTTATCGTCTGCAGCAGAGGTAACTCTGGGTATTCCTTTCCTGTGGCGGTCCTCATAAGAGTCAGTTTCATCATAGCGCTTGATGGTTTTTGCGACTGCACTTGGAGAAACTTTCAAAAATTCTTGACATGTTCCGTATTGACTGACCTTCATGTCTTAAAGTAATGATGGACTGTTGTTTCTCTTTGCTTATTTGAGCTGTTCTTGCCCTAATATGGACTTGGTCTTTTACCAAATAGGGATATCTGAATACCACCCCTACCTTGTCACAACACAACTGAATGGCTCAAACGCATTAAAAAGGAAAGAAATTCCACAAATGAACTTTTTACAAGGCACACCTGTTCATTGAAAAGCATTCCAGGTGACTACCTCATGAAGCTGGTTGAGAGAGTGCCAAGATTGTACAAAGCTGTCATTCAGGCAAAGGGTGGCTACTTTGAAGAATCTCAAATATAAAATATATTTTGATTTGTTTAACACATTTTTAGTTACTACATGATTCCATGTGTTATTTCATAGTTTTTATTTCTTCACTATTGTTCTACAATGTAGAAAATAGTAACATTATAGAAAAACCCTGAGTATGTGTGTCCAAACGTTTGACTGGTACTGTGCATAAATTACACATCCAACTGGGCACACCACAACATTTCAACTTGGATAATTGGATAATATTGGGTTGAGACATAGATCATGAGATTACAACCTATATTCCCTCACTTAAAAACACAGGTAAAAGTTTGTTGAATTTCCAAAGTGCGATCACTGTACTTTCAACCATTTAGAAGCACTGCAACGTTAAAATGGGAATACAATTTCAGTTTATTTATGTGGCCACGGATGTGTTACTCATTTTAAAGTTGAACGTTTACTGTATGACATAGTAATATTGAACTGTGCTTGGTTGATAATAACAACATTTAAAGGATATGTATCTACAGCCTGGATAGTTCCAACTGAGCCACTGGCTTAATCCCATTCTTTAACTTTTATTTTTGGTTGAGTTGGAGACGGGAATCCAACATATCATTTGTTATCTTGTCGACAAGTTAATAAGCTACTTATTGCATAATGAAAGTGATATTGAAGAGTGTTTGGTTTTCAACGCAACCAAATATCAGCATTTGAAGGAGATTGGATAGTTCCATCTATGCCACTGATTTAGTCTGGCTTTAATTCCAGTTTGTCTACAAATGAATAATTGATATGTTGGATTGATGTGTCCATCTCAACCAAAAATCTAATTTAAAGAATAGGACTAAATCAAATGAAACTTTAAATGCACTTTAAACTATTCTTTAACTTTAACTTTTGGTTGAGATGGAGACATGAAAACAACGTATTAATGATTTATTAAATGATGAATTTGTAGACAAACTGGAATCAAAGCTAGACTAAGTCATTGGCACAGCTGTCACGATACAAACAGAAGATTTATATCCTTCAAATACTGATATTTGGTTGTGTTGATATCCAAACACAATTCAACATCACATAATATCATTCAATTTGAAATCAACCAGGGCTTGAAAACCTAGTCCTATTGTATTGTCTATTTTTACTTCAATTCTGGGGTGAATTGAAACAATAGCTGTTGATGACTTTGCAAATGCTATATAGGCCTGAACAGCGGCATTGATGATATATGAGGGACACAGTATGGTCACATTTCAATTGCTCTGTTAAACCTACCCTTTGGAATGACTTCAATAGCAACAGTTGAGTATATTTCGTTTTTTAAGTGGAGATCTCTCAACCATCTTTCTCATGACAGCACTTTGGAAATAGTCAGTGACAAATATCATAGCTAAGGAGGGCTGGGCTGGGCTTGGTTAAAACCTTGAATGGGAGACGAAAGGGTAGCTGTAGATAGATCCATTATCTGCCCGGCCTGTTGTTCTTTTCTTCTGGTAGTGGATATAACCTTGAAGATCTGTTTTAAATGTACAAATTCAACACATTTCATACAAGGTTTTTCTGTATTGTAATTTGATATCCATGATGAAATGTCACCCTCAAAATCAACAGTCGATTACTTTTTTCAAATCCAATGTATTTTCCACATAGATTCCACGTCACAATACATTGACAAATTACGTTAAAACAATGGGACTGTGTGTGGCAAGCTTACAGTATTCGTTGGCAAGCTTACAGTATTCGTTGGCAAGCTTACAGTATTCGTTAGCAAGCTTACACAGTCTTTGGTGGCAAGCTTACACAGTCTTTGGTGGCAAGCTTACACAGTCTTTGTTGGCAAGCTTATAGAGTCTTTGTTGGCAAGCTTATACAGTCTTTGTTGGCAAGCATACACAGTCTTTGGTGGCAAGCTTATACAGTCTTTGTTGGCAAGCTTATACAGTCTTTGTTGGCAAGCTTATACAGTCTTTGTTGGCAAGCTTACAAATCAAATCAAATCACATTTTATTTGTCACATACACATGGTTAGCAGATGTTAATTCGAGTGTAGCGAAATGCTTGTGCTTTCTAGTTCCGACAATGCAGTAATAACCAACGAGTAATCTAACCTAACAATTCCACAACAGCTACCTTATACAACCAAGTGTAAAGGGATGACGAATATATACATAAATTAATGATATATGAATGAGTGATGGTACAGAACGGCATAGGCAAGATGCAGTAGATGGTATCGAGTACAGTATATACATATGAGATGAGTAATGTAGGGTATGTAAACATTATATTAAGTGGCATTGTTTAAAGTGGCTAGTGATACATGTATTACATAAAGATGGCAAAATGCAGGAGGTGGTATAGAGTACAGTATATACATATGAGATGAGTAATGTAGGGTATGTAAACATTATATTAAGTGGCATTGTTTAAAGTGGCTAGAGATAGAAGCTGTTTTTCAGTCTCTCAGTCCCTGCTTTGATGCACCTGTACTGACCTCGCCTTCTGGATGATAGCGGGGTAAACAGGCAGTGGCTCGGGTTGTTGTTGTCCTTGATGATCTTTATGGCCTTCCTGTGACATCGGGTGGCGTAGGTGTCCTGGAGGGAAGGTAATTTGCCCCGGTGATGCGTTGTGCAGACCTCACTACTCTCTGGAGAGCCTTACGGTTGTGGGCGGAGCAGTTGCCGTACCAGGCGGTGATACAGCCCGCCCGGATGCTCTCGATTGTGCATCTGTAAAAGTTTGTGAGTGCTTTTGGTGACAAGCCAAATTTCTTCAGCCTCCTGAGGTTGAAGAGGCGCTGCTGCGCCTTCTTTACCACGCTGTCTGTGTGGGTGGACCAATTCAGTTTGTCCGTGATGTGTACGCCGAGGAACTTAAAACTTTCTACCCTCTCCACTACTGTCCCTTCGATGTGGATAGGGGGTGCTCCCTCTGCTGTTTCCTGAAGTCCACTATCATCTCCTTTGTTTTGTTGACGTTGAGTGTGAGGTTATTTTCCTGACACCACACTCCGAGGGCCCTCACCTCCTCCCTGTAGGCCGTCTCGTCGTTGTTGGTAATCAAGCCTACTGTAGTGTCATCTGCAAACTTGAGGATTGAGTTGTAGGCGTGCATGGCCACGCAGTCGTGGGTGAACAGGGAGTACAGGAGAGGGCTCAGAACGCACCCTTGTGGGGCCCCAGTGTTGAGGATCAGCGGGGTGGAAATGTTGTTACCTACCCTCACCACCTGGGGGCGGCCCGTCAGGAAGTCCAGTACCCAGTTGCACAGGGCGGGGTCGAGACCCAGGGTCTCGAGCTTGATGACGGGTTTGGAGGGTACTATGGCGTTAAATGCTGAGCTGTAGTTGATGAATAGCATTCTCACATAGGTATTCCTCTTGTCCAGATGGGTTAGGGCAGTGTGCAGTGTGCAGTGTGGTTGCGATTGCATCATCTGTGGACCTATTGGGGCGGTAAGCAAATTGGGGTGGGGTCTAGGGTGTCAGGTAGGGTGGAGGTGATATGGTTGTTGACTAGTCTCGCAAAGCACTTCATGATGACAGAAGTGAGTGCTACCGGGCGGTAGTCGTTTAGCTCAGTTACCTTAGCTTTCTTGGGAACAGGAACAATGGTGGCCCTCTTGAAGCATGTGGGAACAGCAGACTGGGACACAGTCTTTGGTGGCAAGCTTACACAGTCTTTATCGGCAAGATGTGTTTTGATGGTATGACATCACTACTCTGATGTTGTGACAGGTCCGCGAGAAATATGAGAAGGTGTTGGAGGATGTAACGTCCTACGCGCCTCGCTACATGGAGGAGATGGAGGCCATTTTTGACCAATCGCAGGAGGAGGAGAGGAAGAGGATCAGCTTCCTCAAACAGGCTTTCCTGTCTATCCACAGACACCTGGACATCACCAACAATGAAAGGTAGAGGAGCCTCCTCCTTCTCTCTCTCTCTCTCTCCTCACTCATGTGGGTGCGTGTGTGCATGTGTGTTTCAAGTTTTATTGTCACATGCAGTACAGTGAAATGCTTTTCTTGCAAGCTCTTTCCCAGCAATGCAGTAATCGATATCAGTAGTACTATTAAAAAAGTATTAGTTAAAAAAAACACAAGAAAGTAAGTAACCTATATACAGAGTCAGTTTCAGAGTCAGTACCAATACCATATTTACAATGTTCAGGGACACTGGAGTGGTAGGGGTTGATATGCATAGGGGTAAGGTGACTATGCATCAGGATATACAGTTGGGAGAACAAGTATTTGATACACTGCCAATGTTGCAGGTTTTTCTACTTACAAAGCATGTAGAGGTCTGTATTTTTTATCACAGGTACATTTCAACTGTGAGAGACGGAATCTAAAACAAAAATCCAGAAAATCATATTGTATAATTGATTAGCATTTTATTGCATGACATAAGTATTTGATCACCTACCAACCAGTAAGAATTCCGGCTCTTATAGACCTGTTAGTTTTTCTTTAAGAAGCCCTCCTGTTCTCCACTCATTACCTGTAATAACTGCACCTGTTTGAACTCGTTACCTGTATAATAGACACCTGTCCACACACTCAATCAAACAGACTCCAACCTCTCCACAATGGCCAAGACCAGAGAGCTGTGTAAGGGCATCAGGGATAAAATTGTAGACCTGCGCAAGGCTTTGATGGGCTACAGGACAATAGGCAAGCAGCTTGGTGAGAAGGCAACAACTGTTGGCGCAATTATTAGAAAATGGAAGAAGTTCAAGATGATGGTCAATCAACCTCGGTCTGGGGCTCCATGCAAGATCTCACCTCGTGGGGCATCAATGATCAGAGCTCTCTCTATATATGGCTGGTGAGGGATCAGCCCAGAACTACACGGCAGGACCTGGTCAATGACCTGAAGAGAGCTGGGACCACAGTCTCAAAGAAAACCATTAGTAACACACTACGCCGTAGTGTGGAAACATCATTCTTTGGGGATGCTTTTCTGCAAAGGGGACAGGACGACTGCACCGTATTGAGGGGAGGATGGATGGGGCCGTGTATCTCGAGATCTTGGCCAACAACTTCCTTCCCTCAGTAAGAGCATTGAAGATGGGTTGTGGCTGGGTCTTCCAGCATGACAACGACCCGAAACACACAGCCAGGGCAACTAAGGAGTGGCCCCGTAACAAGCATCTCAAGGTCCTGGAGTGGCCTAGCCAGTCTCCAGACCTGAACCCAATAGAAAATCTTTGGAGGGAGCTGAAAGTCCGTATTGCCCAGCGACAGCCCCGAAACCTGAAGAAGGTCTGTATGGAGAAGTGGGCCAAAATCCCTGCTGCAGTGTGTGCAAACCTGGTCAAGAACTACAGGAAACGTATGATCTCTGTCATTGCAAACAAAGGTTTCTATACCAAATATTAAGTTCTGCTTTTCTGATGTATCAAATACTTATGTCATGCAATAAAATTCAAGTTAATTACTTAAAAATCATACAATGTGATTTTCTGGATTTTTGTTTATGATTCCGTCTCTCACAGTTGAAGTGTACCTATGATATAAATTACAGACATGCTTTGTAAGTAGGAAAACCTGCAAAATCGTCAGGGTATCAAATACTTGTTCTACCCACTGTATATGATAAACAGAGTAGCAGCAGCGTATATAATGATTGTATGTGAGTGTGTGTGCTTGCGTGTGTACAGAGTCAGCATGAATGTGTGTGCGTGTTGTGTGTGTGTGTGTGTGTGTGTGTGTGTGAGCAAATGAAGTGTGTGAGTTTGTGGGTGTGTGTTGGAGTGTCAGTGTGAGTGTGCATAGAGTCGTGTGTGTGTGTGTGTGTTTGTGAAAGGTCTGTGATGATCTATGTGTACAGTTTATTAATATCCTCTCCCATTCTGTCTGTCTCTGTCTGTCAGTGTGAAGACCGTGTACAGTGAGCTCCACCACACTCTCACGTCCATCAGTGAGGCGGACGATCTGAGGTGGTGGAAGAACAACCACGGCCCAGGCATGCCCACTGACTGGCCAACGATTGAGGTATACAACTGTCACTCATTATGTTGACCTTTGACCTTTGCTAGTGTTGATAGGCGTATTCCCACCAGCCATATATAGAGAGAGCTCTGATTACTACCGTATACAGACCATGTGTTGTGTGAAATCAAATGATATGGAGAGAGTTTAATGAGAAGGAAGAACTAACGCTTATCTGTATCATCAGGAATGGATCCCACCTGTAAAGAAGCCGAAAAATAAAAAGAGAGACAAGAAAGGGCAGAAGGATAAACCGTAAGCTGTGTGTGTGTGTGTGTGTGTATTTGTATCCAACATTTTACCATGTCCACTACAATTGATTACTGTAAAATGTCAATTAAACGTTGAGTCTCAAATACATTTCAACAAACGTTGGGTCTAAATTAATTGTTTACAAAGTTACCGTGAATTACCATGAATTGTTTACAAGGTTTAATGTTTGATTTATTACATAAAATAATTCAGTACTGACTAGAAAAAATAATGGCAAGCATCCCTTTTCATCCCCAGTAAGAAACTGCTAGCCATTGGCTGCTAACAGAACTTCTAGCGAGTGGTGTAAAGTAATTAAGTAAAAATACTTTAAAGTACTAATTAAGTCGTTTTTGGGGGGTATCTGTGCTTTACCTTACTATTTATCTTTTTGACAACTTTTACTTCACTACAATCCTAAAGAATATAATGTACTCTTTAATCCATACATTTTCCCTGACACCCAAAAGTATTTGTTACATTTTGATTGCTTAGCAGGGCAAGAAATGGTCCAATTCACCCACTTATCCAGAGAACATCCCTGGTCATCCCTACTGCCCCTGATCTGGCGGACTCACTAAACACAAATGCATAATTTGTAAATTATGTCTGAGTGTAGGAGTGTGCCCCTGGCTATCCGTAAATAAATAAAAAACAAGAATAGTGCCATCTGGTTTTCTTAATATAAGGAATTTGAAATTATTAATATTTTTATTTTAATACTTAAAAGTATGTTTTAATAATTACATTTACTTTTGATACTTAAGTATAACTAAAACCAAATACTTTTAGACTCAAGTAGTATTTTACTGGGTGACTTTCACTTTTACTTGAGTAATCTTCTATTAAGGTATCTTTACTTTTACTCAAGTATGACATTTGGGTACTTTTTTCAGTAGAAGTCTACAAATATTTGGTTCTAAAAATACTTAAGTATATTTTTGCAATTACATATACTTTTGATACTTAAGTATAAAAAATAAAAGCTAAAGTGTAAATAATTTAAAATTCCTTACATTATTAAACCCAGATGGCACAATCTTCTTGTTTTTTATATTTACGGATAGCCAGGGGCACACGACAACACTCCGACATCATTTACAAATGAAGTATTTGTGTTTAGTAAGTCTGCCAGATGAGAGGCAGTAGGGATGACCAAGGATGTTCTCTTCATAAGCGCGTGAATTAGACAATTTTCATGTCCTGCTAAGTATTCAGGGAAAATGTATGGAGTAAAAAGTACATGATTTTCTTTAAGAATGTAGTGAAGTAAAGTAAAAAAAAAAATAGATATGAATAGTAAAGTACAGATACCCCCCCCCCCCCCAACAAAAAAAAACTTAAGTAGTACTTTAAGGTATTTTTACTTGCTTACTTGACACCACTGCAAAATAGACGCCTAGCTCAAACAGATGCCTTGGTTCTAATAAGAGCTTATTGTGTTTATTGATTTAAGAAAATAAATGCCTGGGCAATTAATTGAAGTTTTATGGTAATACATTTCCAGATGAACTCCCTTATTCATTCTATCATTCCTCCATCCTCTAGTGTGATGATTGGAGGAGTGAAGGTGCGAGCTCTGTATAATTATGTGGGAGAGGAAAGTGACGAGCTGTCCTTTAAAGCAGGTGACATGACCGTTTAAAACACAGTTCAATTCAGCATTTTGTCGAAAACATTGAAAGACTACAGTTCCTTTTGCCAGTCCAATGTCTCAAGTGTGTCATCCAGAATCATGTCTGTTTCCATACCTGTATTATTCCAGGTGAGGTGTTCCTGAAGGTCGAGGAGGAAGACGACCAGGGTTGGTGCAAGGGGATGCTGGACGGAGGGAAGGACGGCTTCTACCCTGCCAATTATGTGGAAGTTGTTGTGCAGTGATGTCATGCTACCACTCTCAAAACTCTCAAGCATTATGTCAGCAACTTTTTTTTTAAATGAAATGTGCATGTCTTCATGGAAAAATCCACTTTGGTGCAAAATTAATTTGAATTTTGTTTTGACTCTGAAATTAGAAGGGGGAAAAAGTAATTAACATAAAAGGTTGACGCTCACAATGTTATAATCATCAAGCTGAAATGTGTAATGTTACCAATACCTTATTAAAGAGAGACATACAATTCCCTTAATTATTTTACAATCTAACCTAAATGGTTTGAGCTCAATATAAATGAACTTCTTTCATACGCTATTTCTACTTTTGCAGGTTATTGTGGGCAGGGACACATTTGGCTGCCTCTGTCACTACTTTAAAATGATTTAATTAGCAGTATTAGTATTTACCCTCGACCAGGAAAGACCACAGGTTTACAGTGATTTGTGTTTGCCGATACTAAAATCTGAAAGCTGTATGATAATGCATATTATAGATGATTGAAGGACATACATCATTCTTAGTAAATTAAGTTCTACAACTGGCATTGGGTTGTATTAGAAAAATAAAAGTCCTAATTCTTTACTAAGCTCAACGTTTGTGTCTTTTTTATACTGACACCAAAGTGTTGCTAAACAGTGCATTCGGAATGTATTCAGAACCCTTGACTTTTTCTACATTTTGTTACGATACAGCCTTATTCTAAAATTGATCAAACAGATTGTTTTTCCTCATCAAACTCCACACAATACCCCATAATGACAAAGCAAAAAATGTTTTATTTTTTATTTTAGCAACACCAACAACAAAAAATGAAATAAGACATTTCCATAAGTATTCAGAGCTTTTACTCAGTACTTTGTTGAAGAACCTTTGGCAGTGATTACAGCCTCGAGTCTTCTTGGGTATGACGCTACAAGCTGTATTTGGGGAGTTTCTCCCATTCTTCTCTGCAGATCCTCTCAAGCTCTGTCAGGTTGGATGGGGCTATGTTGCTGCATAGCTATTTTCAGGTCTTCAGAGACTTGTCCCGAAGCCACTCCTGCTTTGTCTTGGCTGTGTGCTAGGGTCGTTGTCCTGTTGGAAGGTGAACCTTCGCCCCAGACTGAGGACCTGAGCACTCTGGAGCAGGTTTTCATCAACAATCTCTCTGTACTTTGCACCGTTCATCTTTCCTTCGATCCTGACTAGTCTCCCTGTCCCTGCTGCTGAAAAACATCCCCACAGCATGATGCTGCCACCACCATGCTTATCTTGGTTTCATCAGAACAGATAATCTTGTTTCTCATGAGAGTCTTTAGATGCCTTTTGACAAACTCCAAGCGGCCTGTCATCTGCATTTTACTGAGGAGTGGCTTCCGTCTGGCCACTTTACCATAAGGGCCTGATTGGTGGAGTTCTGCAGAGATGGCTGTCCTTCTGGAAGGTTCTCCCATTGCCACAGACAAACTCTGGAGCTCTGTCAGAGTGACCATCAGGTTCTTAGTCACCTCTCTGACCAAGGCCCTTCTCCACCGATTGCTCAGTTTGGCTGGGCGACCAGCTTTAGGAAGAGTCTTGGGGGTTCCAAACTTCTTCCATTTAAGAATGATAGAGGCCACTGTGTTCTTGGGAACCTTCAATGCTGCAGAAATTTTTTGGTACCCTTCCCCAGATCTGTGCCTCGACACAATCCTGTCTCGGAGATCTATGACAATTCCCTCGCCTCATGGCTTGGTATTTGCTCTAACATGCACTGTAAACTGTCGGATCTTCTATAGACAGGTGTGTGCCTTTCCAAATCATGTCCAATCAATTGAATTTACCACAGGTGAACTCCAATCAAATTGTAGAAACATCTCAAGGATGATCAATGAAAACAGGATGCACCTGAGCTCAATTTCGAGTCTCATAGCAAAGGGTCTGAATACTTCTGGAAATAAGGTATTGTGTGTAGATATTTTTATTTATTCAATATTAGAATAAGACTGTAACGTAACATGTGGAAAATGTCAAGGGGTCTGAATACTTTCCGAATGCACTGTATAGCAACACAGATCAAGCCATCTTCTATGCACACATTTAGTTCAAATCAAATCAAACCGTATTAGTCACATGCAACGAATACAACAGGTGTATTCACCTTACAGTGAAATGCTTACTAAGAGGACTGGACACCCCTCAGAGCCTGGTTCCTTGGTCCCCTCTTTGTTGCTATAACAGCCTCCACTCTTATGGAAGGCTTTCCACTAGATGTTGGTACATTACTGTGGTGACTTGCTTCCATTCAGCCACAAGAGCATTAGTGAGGTTGGGCGCTGACCCTATTACGAGGAATGAGTCACTGGCTTACTTGTGCTCTTCCATGCCGTCCCTAGGAGGGGTGCATCGCTTGAGTGGGTTGAGTCACAGACGTGATGTTTCTGTCCGGTTTTACGCCCCCTCGGGCTCATGCGGTGGGGAGGAGGTCTTTGTGGGCTATGTCTCAGGGTAGTAAGTTGGTGATCTGTGGATATACCTCGAGTGGTGTAGGGGCTGTGCTTTGGCAAAGTGGGTGGGGATATATTCTGCCTGGTTGGCCCTGTCCGGGGGTATCGTCGGACGGGGCCACAGCGTCCCCAGACCCACTCCTGTCTCAGTCTCCAGTATCTATGCTGCAATGGCTGCGGCTAGGGAACCCTGACCTGTTCACCGGACGTGCTACCTTGTCCCAGACCTGCTGTTTTCGACTCTCTCTCTCTCTACCGCACCTGCTGTCTCGACCTCTGAATGCTCGGCTATGAAAATCCAACTGACATTTACTCCTGAGGTACTGACCTGTTGCACCCTCTACATCCACTGTGATTATTATTTGACCCTGCTGTCATCTATGAACATTTGTACATCTTGAAGAAAAATCTGGCCTTAAATGGCCATGTACTCTTAAAATCTCCACTCCACTTGATTGATTGATGTCGGGCGATTAAGCCTGGCTCGCAATTCGGCGTTCCAATTCATCCCAAAGTTTGATGGGGTTGAGGTCAGGGCTCTGTGCAGACCAGTCAAGTTATTCCACACCGATCTCGACAAACCATTCCTCTATGGACCTCGCTTTCTGCAAAGGGGCATTGTCATGCCACAAAAGTGGAAGCACACCCCAAAGTGTTGCCACAAAGTTGGAAGCACAGAATGAGCTAGAATGTCATTGTGGCATTAAGATTTCCCTTCACTGGAACTAAGGGGCCTAGCCTGAACCATGAAAAACAGCCCCAGACCTTTATTCCTCCTCCACCAAACGTTACAGTTGGCACTATTGGCAGGTATTTATTAATTAGTTTTTTATGTAACCTTTATTTAACTAGGCAAGTCAGTTAAGAACAAATTATCATTTACAATGACGGCCTTCTAAAAGGCAAAAGGCCTCCAGCGGGGACGGGGGCCTGGGATAAAAAAATACATAAAAAATACAATATAAATATAGGACAAAACACACATCACCACAAGAGAGACAACCCAACACTGTGTAAAGAGAGACCTAAGACAACAACGTAGCAAGGCAGCAACACATAACAACACATCATGGTAGCAACACAACATAACAACAACATGGTAGCAACACAACATAACAACAACATGGTAGCAACACAAAATTGTAGCCGCACAAAACATGGTATAAACATTATTGGGCACAGGCAACGGCACAAAGGGCAAGAAGGTAGAGACCAATACATCACACAAAGCAGCCACAACTGTCAGTAAGAGTGTCCATGATTGAGTCTTTGAACGAAGAGATGGAGATAAAACTGTCCCGTTTGAGTGTTTGTTGCAGCTCGTTCCAGTCGCTAGCTGCAGCAAACTGAAAAGAGGAGCGACCCAGGGATGTTTGTGCTTTGGGGACCTTTAACAGAATGTGACTGGCAGAACGGGTGTTGTATGTTGAGGATGAGAACTGCAGTAGATATCTCAGATAGGGGGGAGTGAGGCCTAAGAAGGTTTTATAAATAAGCATCAACCAGTGGGTCTTGTGACGGGTATACAGAGATGACCAGTTTACAGAGGAGTATGGAGTACAGTGATGTGTCCTATAAGGATCATTGGTGGCAAATCTGATGGCCGAATGGTAAAGAACTTCTAGCCGCTCGAGAGCACCCTTACCTGCTGATCTATAAATTATGTCTCCGTAATCTAGCCTGGGTAGGATAGTCATCTGAATCAGGGTTAGTTTGGCAGTTGGGGTGAAAGAGGAACGATTACGATAGAGGAAACCAAGTTTAGATTTAACTTTAGCCTACAGCTTTGATATGTGCTGAGAGAATGACAGTGCACCGTCTAGCCATATTCCCAAGTACTTGTATGAGTGACTACCTCAAGCTCTAAACCCTCAGAGATAGTAATAACACCTGTGGGAGGAGGAGAATTCTTCTTACCAAACCACATTACATGGTTACGGGTAGAGAAAGCTTATTGGACACCAAGAAATCTTTGTTGTAGAGCATTTAACACAAAATCCAGGGAGGGGCCGGCTGAGTATAAGACTGTATCATCAGCATATGAATGGGTGAGAGAGCTTCCTACTGCCTGAACTATGTTGTTCATGTAAATTGAGAAGAGCGTGGGATCTAGGATCGAGCCTTGGGGTACTCCCTTGGTGACAGGCAGTGGCTGAGACAGCAGATTTTCTGACTTTATACACTGGACTCTTTGAGAAAGGTAGTTAGCAAACCAGCCCAAAGACCTCTCAGAGACACCAATACTCCTTAGCCGGCCCACAAAAATGGAATGGTCTACCGTATCAAAGCTTTGGCCAAGTCAACAAAAATAGCAGCACAATATTGCTTAGAATCAAGGGCAATGGTGACATCATTGAGGACCTTAAAGGTTGCAGTGAAACACCCATAACCTGAGCGGAAACCAGATTGCATACCCGAGAGAATATTATACACATCAAGAAAGCCAGTCAGTTGATAATTGACAAGTCTTTCCAACACCTTTGATAAAAGGGGCAAAATAGAAATAGGCCTATAACAGTTAGAATCAGCTTGATCTCCCCCTTTAAATAAAGGATGAACCATCGCTGCCTTCCAAGCAATGGGAACCTACCCAGAAAGGAGAGACAGGTTTAAAAGGTTGAAGATAGGCTTGGCGATGATAGGGGCAGCAACCTTAAAGAAGAAAGGGTCTAAACCGTCTGACCCAGATGATTTTTGGGGGTCTAGTTTAAGGAGCTCCTTTAGCACATTGGAATCAGTGACTGCCTGCAGGGACAAACTTTGTAGCAGGGCAGGGGAAAAGAGGGAGAAGCATCGGGGATAGTCGCATTAGAAGAGGTGGGAGATGAGGAAATGTTGGACGGGCAAGGAGGCATAGCTGAGTCAAATAGGAATCCTGACTTAATGAAGTGGTGATTAAAGAGCTCAGCCATGTGCTTCTTGTCAGTAACAACCACATCATCAACATTAAGGGACATAGGCAGCTGTGAGGAGGAGGGTTTATTCTCCAGGTCTTTAACTGTTTTCCAGTACTTCTTGGGGTTAGATCCACAGAGAGAGAACTGCTCCTTAAAGTAACTAACTTTGACCTTCCGGATAGCCTGAGTGCACTTATTTCTCATTTGCCTGAACGATAGCCAGTCAGCCATAGTATGCGTGTGCCAAGCCTTTCGCCAAATGCAATTCTTGAGGTGGAGTAACTCTACAAGATCACGGTCTAACCAGGGACTGAACCTGTTTTTCATTTTCATTTTCTTTATGGGGGCGTTTTTGTTAACAATACCACTGAAAATATCAAAAAAGAAGGTCCAAGCGTCTTTTGACAGAGGGGATCAAGCTGATTCTATACCATTTTACAGAGGCCAGTTCATGAAGGAAGGCTTGCTCATTAAAGTTTTTAGCAAGCGTCCATGACAAATCAGGACAGGAGCAGCCATTACAACACAGGCTGTAAAACAGGGATCACTAAGGTCATTACAGAAAACACCAGACTGAAACCTATCAGGATTATTTGTGAGGATAACATCGAGGAGAGTAGCCTTTTCTGGGTGTTTGGAGTCATACCTTGTGGGATTGGTAATAATCTGAGAGGATTTAGGGAGTCCCATTGCTTTAGGACTTGGCCAGGTGGTTTAAGCATGTCCCAGTTTTGGTCACCAAGCAGGACAAATTCAGACTTAGTGTATGGGGCCAGGAGAGAGCTTAGGGCAGGTAGGGTACAGGCCGGTGCTGATGGTGGACGATAACACCCAGCAACTATCAACAAAGAGCTATTTGAAAGTTTAATGCTTAAAACCAGCAAATCAAATTGTTTGGGGACAGACTTGATGGAGACAACCATGCACTGAAGGTGATCCTTGGTAAAGATTGCCACCCCACCTTTGGAAGATCTGTCTTGCCAAAAAAGGTTATAACCAGAAAGGTTAACATCAGCATTCAAAACACTCTTCCTTAATCACGTCTCAGTAATGACCAACACATCTGGATTGGAGTTGTGAACCCACACTTTCAAATGATCCATTTTAGGTAATAAGCTTCTAGTCTTAACGTGCAGAAAACCCAGGCTTTTACGAGAGCAGATATCAGTGAAGCAGACATCAGAGTACAAGTCAGAATTGGGGCTAGCACAGTAGATGGGCCAGGGTGTACATGCACATTTCCAGATATCATCAACAGTAATAAAATCAAGGCACGTCATAGGACAGGGAGAGCTCTGCAGTGCTGATTTATGACATCTGAATGTGCATCAGATGGCAACAAGATCATATTGTACAGCAATTTCATCAGGTAACATGAATTTTTTAAAAGTCTGTGTAAACCAATAAAGAGTCAGAGTCCCGAGTGTGGGAACAAACATAGTCTGTCCCATGGTTGGGTAAAGAAAGTTTGTAGTCAACAAAGTATGCAGGAGTCATGAGGCAAATAACAACATAGCAAAATGCACATGAAAAAAATAAGTGTTCTCCTGGCATCCGCCAAACTCAGATTTGTCTGTCGGACTGCCAGATGGTGAAGCGTGATTCATCATTCCAGAGAACGAGCTTCCTCTGCTCCAGAGTCCAATGGAGGCGAGCATTACACAAATCAAATCAAATCAAATCAAATTGATTTATATAGCCCTTCGTACATCAGCTGATATCTCAAAGTGCTGTACAGAAACCCAGCCTAAAACCCCAAACAGCAAGCAATGCAGGTGTAGAAGCACGGTGGCTAGGAAAAACTCCCTAGAAAGGCCAAAACCTAGGAAGAAACCTAGAGAGGAACCAGGCTATGTGGGGTGGCCAGTCCTCTTCTGGCTGTGCCGGGTGGAGATTATAACAAAACATGGTCAAGATGTTCAAATGTTCATAAATTACCAACATGGTCGAATAATAATAAGGCAGAATAGTTGAAACTGGAGCAGCAGCACAGTCAGGTGGACTGGGGACAGCAAGGAGTCATCATGTCAGGTATTCCTGGGGCATGGTCCTAGGGCTCAGGTCCTCCGAGAGAGAGAAAGAAAGAGAGAATTAGGGAGAGCATATGTGGGATGGCCAGTCCTCTTCTGGCTGTGCCGGGTGGAGATTGTAACAGAACATGGCCAAGATGTTCAAATGTTCATAAATGACCAGCATGGTCGAATAATAATAAGGCAGAACAGTTGAAACTGGAGCAGCAGCACAGCCAGGTGGACTGGGGACAGCAAGGAGTCATCATGTCAGGTAGTCCTGGGGCATGGTCCTAGGGCTCAGGTCCTCCGAGAGAGAGAAAGAGAGAAGGAGAGAATTAGAGAACGCACACTTAGATTCACACAGGACACCAAATAGGACAGGAGAAGTACTCCAGATATAACAAACTGACCCTAGCCCCCCGACACATAAACTACTGCAGCATAAATACCGGAGGCTGAGACAGGAGGGGTCAGGAGACACTGTGGCCCACTCCGAGGACACCCCCGGACAGGGCCAAACAGGAAGGATATACACCACTCCAGCCAACACTTGGCATTGCGCATGGTGATCTTAGGCTTGTGTGCAGCTGCTCGGCCATGGAAACCCATTTCATGAAGCTCCCGACGAACAGTTATTGTACTGACGTTGCTTCCAGAGGTAGTTTGGAACTTGGTAGTGAGCAGTGCTTAATTTGAGCCGAATCCTACCGGAACAGGATCCGGCACCTCTCCGTTTTGGACTGTTTTGTTCCGGAACCTATTTGGCCGGATCCGGTACCTCTCGTTGCATGCAAAATAATTGTCACATTTTGTTATGTAAAAATTCTAACAAAAGCGATCAAAGTTAATTCGAGTTGCCTTTTCGTTAATTATCCTGCCCCCACAAAAAAGCGTAATGTGAAAAGGTTGATGTTATTGGTGTCATTTAGTAGTGGTTTCTTTGCAGCAATTCGACCACGAAGGCCGGATTGACACAGTCTCCTCTGAACAGTTGATGTTGACATGTGTCTGTTACTTGAACTCTGTGAAGCATTTATTTGGGCTGCAATTTCTGAGGCTGGTAACTCTAATGAACTTATCTTCTGCAGCAGAGGTAACTCTGGATCTTCCTTTCCTGTGGCGGTCCTCATGAGAGTCAGTTTCATCATAGCGCTTGATGGTTTTTGCGACTGCACTTGGAGAAATTTTCAAAAATTCCTGACATGTTCCATATTGACTAACCTTCATGTCTTAAAGTAATGATGGACTGTTGTTTCTCTTTGCTTATTTGAGCTGTTCTTGCTCTAATATGGACTTGGTCTTTTACCAAATAGGGCTATCTTCTGTATACCAGCCCTACCTAGTCACAACACAATTGATTGGCTCAAACACATTAAGAAGGAAAGAAATTCCACAAATGAACTTTTAACAAGGCACACCTGTTCATTGAAATGCATTCCAGGTGACTACCTCGTGAAGCTGGTTGAGTGAATGCCAAGATTGTGCAAAGCTGTAATCAATGCAAAGGGTGGCTACTTTGAAGAATCTCAAATATATCATATATTTTGATTTGTGTATTGGTTACTACATGATTCCATATGTGTTATTTCATAGTATTGATGTCTTCACTATGCACTACAATGGAGAAAATACTAAAAATGAAGAAAAACTCTGGAATGAGTAGTTGTGTCCAAACTTTTGACTGGTGCTGTATGTGGTAAGTGTCAATGTTCAAACCTGTCTGATCTGTGCTGATACCCTCCCTGACAATAAACTTTTACAAACATGAATATTCACAAGGTGGAACAACGCAATGTCCACTGCAATCTCTACACTGACTGTACTACAGTGCTGTGTGCGTGTGTTTTGTTTCCATTCCATGTTAGATAATGTATACACTGCATTGGACAAACTTGTTAAACAGGTTTTTTTTTTTTTACATTATAACACAGAGAATGAGTGATGTCATCACTCACTCACTCCTAACACTTCAGACTGGGAGTAACTCAAGTTTGAACCGTCACTGTTCACAAGGCTTTGCATACGTAAGTAAGACTCATTTGTATGACGGAGTAAGCTCTCATTGAATGCAATCTTATCCTGTACTTGACCGTTCTTTCCACAGAGCTGTGTTAACATGAGTTACTGTGTTACCAATATGTCTTCTGGAGCTTGACTGGTACTGCTACATGGACAGTGATAGCATTGTCAGGGACTAATCCTATGGGTGTGTTTGCATCAGTGTTTTAATCTAGTTGTAATTAGCTTGCATCGGATGCAATAAATTAAGATTTATTCAAGATCACAATGACATACAAAGGCTTAGAAATAAGAGTTTGACAATGTGATAGAAGTGTCTACATCCTGGTGACTGGTTTGATGTGTTTTAATGTCCATGTCCTTACCTTAGGTTAGGGTACCCCAACTGGTGGCCAAATTTGGCCCGCTATGATTTTATTTGGAACCCCAAGTGTTCTGTATATATAGTACCTTCAGAAAGAATTAACACCTTTTTACTTTCCCTACATTTGGTTGTGTTACAGCCTGAATTTAAAATTGATTAAATTGAGATATTTTGTCACTGGCCTACACACAATACACCATAATGTTAAAGCGGAATTATGTTTTTCAAAAGTTTTACGAATTAATAAAAAATGAAAAGCTGAAAGATCATGAGTCAATAAGTATTCAACCGCTTTGTTATGGCAAGTCTAAATAGGTTCAGGAGTAAAAAATAGATTAACAAGTCACATAATAGGTTGCATGGACTCATTCTGTGTGCAGTAAGAGTAAAAACGTTTATTATTTTTTATTTTTTACTCCTTTTTCTCCCCAATTTCATAATATCCAATTGGTAGTTACAGTCTTGTCCCATCGCTGCATCTCCCCCCTACGGACTCAGGAGAGACGAAGGTCAAGAGCCATGCATCCTCCGAAACACGACCCTGCCAAGCCGCACTGCTTCTTGACACACTGCTCAGTTAACCTGGAAGCCAGCTGCACCAATGTGTCAGAGGAAACACCATCCAGCTGGCGACCGGATTCAGCTTGCAGGTGCCCGGCCTGCCACAAGGACTTGCTAGAGCGCAATGGAGAGATTGTGCGACACTTCATGGGTCTCCCGGTCATGGCCGGCTGTGACATAGCCTGGGATCAAACATGGATCTGTAGTGACACCTCAAGCACTGCAAAGCAGTGCCTTAGACCGCTGCATCACTCGGGAGGCAATAATAGAGTTTAACATGATTTTTTAATGACAACCTCATCCCTGTACCCCACACATACAATTATCTGTAAGGTTCATCAGTCGAGCATTGAATTTCAAACACAGATTCAACAACAAAAACCAAGGCATGGTAAAGTTATTAATTACACTTTAGATGGTGTATCAATAAAACCAGTCGCTATAAAGATACAGGCGTCCTTCCTAACTAAGTTGCCGGAGAGGAAGGAAACCGCTCAGGGATTTCACCATGAGGCCAATGGTGACTTTAAAACAGTTACACACGGCTGATAGGAGAAATCTCAGGATGGATCAACATTGTAGTTACTCCACAATAGTAATCTAACTGACAGAGTGAAAAAAGGAAACCCTGTACTGAATAAAAATATTCCAAAATATGCATCCTGTTTGCAATTAGGCGCTAAAGTAAAACTACAAAAAATGTGGCAAAGAAATTAACTTTATGTCCTGAATACAAAGCATTATGTTTGGGACAAATCCAACACAACACATCACTGAGTAGCACTCTTCATATTTTCTAGCATGGCTGTGGCTGCGTCATTTTATGGGTATGCTTGTCATTGGCAAGGACTAGGTCGTTTTTTAGGATAAAAATAAACGGAATAGAGCTAAGCACAGGAAAAATCCTAGAGGAAAACCTGGTTCAGTCTGCTTTCCAACAGACACTGGGAGACAAATTCACCTTTCAGCAAGACAATAACCTAAAACACCAGGCCAAATATATACTGGAGTTTCATACCAAGATGACATTGAATGTTCTTGAGTGGCTGTGTTATAGTTTTGACTTAAATCGGCTCAAAATCTTTGGCAAGACTTGAAAGGGGTTGTCTAGCAACGATAGACAATCAACTTGACAGAACATGATTTTTTTAAAGAATAATGTGCAAATATTGTGCAATCCAGGTGTGCAGAGCTCTTAGAGACTTGCACAGAAATACTTACAGCTGTAATTGCTGCCAAAGACATCAAAACTATGAAATAACACATATGGAATCATGTTACAACCAAAAAAGTGTTAAACAAATCAAAATGTATTTTATATTTGAGATTCTTCAAAATAGCCACCATTTGCCTTGATGACAGCTTTGCACACTCTTGGCATTCTCTCAACCAGCTTAATAAGGAATGCTTTTCCAACAGTCTTCAAGGAGTTCCCACATATGCTGAGCACTTGCTGGCTCCTTTTCCTTCGCTCTGTGGTCCAACTCATCTGAATTTTGTTGATGTCAGGTGATTGTGCAGGCCAGGTCATCTGATGCAGCGCTCCATCACTCTCCTTCTTGGTCAAATAGCCCACACAGCCTACAGGTGTGTTTTGGGTCATTGTCCTGTTGAAAAACAAGTTATAGTCCCACTAATCGCAAACCAGATGGGATGGCGTATCGCTACAGAATGATGTGGTAGCCATGCTGGTTAAGTGTGCATTGAAATTCTAAATAAATCCCAACATTATCACCAGAAAAGCACCCACACACCATCACACCTCCTCCTCCATGCTTCACGGTGGGAACCACACATGCACAGATCATCCGTTCACCTAGTTAACTCTAATGAACGTATCCTCTGCAGCAGAAGCAACTCTGGGTCTTCCTTTCCTGTGGCAGTCCTCATGAGAGCCAGTTTCATCATAGTGCTTGATAGTTTTTGCGACTGCGCTTGAAGAAACTGACTGACCTTCATGTTTTGAAGTAATGACGGACTGTCGTTTCTCTTTGCTTATTTGAGCTGTTCTTGCTATAATATGGACTTAACAAATAGTGCTGTATACCACCCCTACCTTGTCACAACACAACTGATTGGCTCAAATGCATTAAGAAGGAAAGAAATTCCACAAATGAACTTTTAACAAGGCACACCTGTTCATTGAAATGCATTCCAGGTGACTACCTCGTGAAGCTGGTTGAGTGAATGCCAAGATTGTGCAAAGCTGTAATCAATGCAAAGGGTGGCTACTTTGAAGAATCTCAAATATATCATATATTTTGATTTGTGTATTGGTGACTACATGATTCCATATGTGTTATTTCATAGTATTGATGTCTTCACTATGCACTACAATGGAGAAAATACTAAAAATGAAGAAAAACTCTGGAATGAGTAGGTGTGTCCAAACTTTTGACTGGTGCTGTATGTGGTAAGTGTCAATGTTCAAACCTGTCTGATCTGTGCTGATACCCTCCCTGAACATAAACTTTTACAAACATGAATATTCACAAGGTGGAACAACGCAATGTCCACTGCAATCTCTACACTGACTGTACTACAGTGCTGTGTGCGTGTGTTTTGTTTCCATTCCATGTTAGATAATGTATACACTCCATTGGACAAACTTGTTAAACAAGTTTTTTTTTTTTTTTTACATTATAACACAGAGAATGAGTGATGTCATCACTCACTCACTCCTAACACTTCAGACTGGGAGTAACTCAAGTTTGAACCGTCACTGTTCACGAGGCTTTGCATACGTAAGTAAGACTCATTTGTATGACGGAGTAAGCTCTCATTGAATGCAATCTTATCCTGTACTTGACTGTTCTTTCCACAGAGGTGTGTTAACATGAGTTACTGTGTTACCAATATGTCTTCTGGAGCTTGACTGGTACTGCTACATGGACAGTGATAGCATTGTCAGGGACTAATCCTACGGGTGTGTTTGCATCAGTGTTTTAATCTAGTTGTAACTAGCTTGCATCGGATGCAATAAATTAAGATTTATTCAAGATCACAATGACATACAAAGGCTTAGAAAAAAGAGTTTGACAATGTGATAGAAGTGTCTACATCCTGGTGACTGGTTTGATGTGTTTTAATGTCCGTGTCCTTACCTTAGGTTAGGGTACCCCAACTGGCGGCCCGGTGGCCAAATTTGGCCCGCTATGATTTTATTTGGCACCCCAAGTTTTCTGTATACATAGTACCTTCAGAAAGAATTAACACTTTTTCACTTTCCCTACATTTGGTTGTGTTACAGCCTGAATTTAAAATGGATTAAATTGAGATATTTTGTCACTGGCCTACACACAATACACCATAATGTCTGAGCAGAATTATGTTTTTCAAAAGTTTTACAAATTAATAAAAAATGAAAAGCTGAAAGATCATGAGTCAATAAGTATTCAACCGCTTTGTTATGGCAAGTCTAAATAAGTTCAGGAGTAAAAAATAGATTAACAAGTCACATAATAGGTTGCATGGACTCATTCTGTGTGCAGTAAGAGTACAAACTTTTTTTTTTTTTACCCCTTTTTCTCCCCAATTTCGTAATATCCAATTGGTAGTTACAGTCTTGTCCCATCGCTGCATCTCCCCTACAGACTCAGGAGAAACGAAGGTCAAGAGCCATGCATTCTCCGAAACACGACCCTGCCAAGCCGCACTGCTTCTTGACACACTGCTCACTTAACCTGGAAGCCAGCCGCACCAATGTGTCAGAGGAAACACCATCCAGCTGGCGACCGGATTCAGCTTGCAGGTGCCCGGCCCGCCACAAGGACTTGCTAGAGCACAATGGAACAAAGAAATCCCGTTCGTCCAAACCCTCTCCTAACCCGGACGACGCTGGGCCAATTGTGCGACACTTCATGGGTCTCCCGGTCATGGTCGGCTGTGACATAGCCTGGGATCAAACATGGATCTGTAGTGACACCTCAAGCACTGCAAAGCAGTGCCTTAGACCGCTGCATCACTCGGGAGGCAATAATAGAGTTTAACATTATTTTTTAATGACAACCTCATCCCTGTACCCCACACATACAATTATCTGTAAGGTTCATCAGTCGAGCATTGAATATCAAACATAGATTCAACAACAAAAACCAAGGCATGGTAAAGTTATTAATTACACTTTAGATGGTGTATCAATAAAACCAGTCGCTATAAAGATACAGGCGTCCTTCCTAACTAAGTTGCCGGGGGGGAAGGAAACCGCTCAGGGATTTCACCATGAGGCCAATGGTGACTTTAAAACAGTTACACACGGCTGATAGGAGAAATCTCAGGATGGATCAACATTGTAGTTACTCCACAATAGTAATCTAACTGACAGAGTGAATAAAGGAAACCCTGTACTGAATAAAAATATTCCAAAATATGCATCCTGTTTGCAATTAGGCGCTAAAGTAAAACTACAACAAATGTGGCAAAGAAATTAACTTTATGTCCTGAATACAAAGCATTATGTTTGGGACAAATCCAACACATCACTGAGTAGCACTCTTCATATTTTCTAGCATGGCCGTGGCTGCGTCCTTTTATGGGTATGCTTGTCATTGGCAAGGACTAGGTCGTTTTTTAGGATAAAAATAAACGGAATCGAGCTAAGCACAGGAAAAATCCTAGAGGAAAACCTGGTTCAGTCTGCTTTCCAACAGACACTGGGAGACAAATTCACCTTTCAGCAGGACAATAACCTAAAACACAAGGCCAAATATATACTGGAGTTTCATACCAAGATGACATTGAATGTTCTTGAGTGGCTGTGTTATAGTTTTGACTTAAATCGGCTCAAAATCTTTGGCAAGACTTGAAAAGGGTTGTCTAGCAACGATCGACAATCAACTTGACAGAACATAATTATTTTAAAGAATAATGTGCAAATATTGTGCAATCCAGGTGTGCAGAGCTCTTAGAGACGTGCACAGAAATACTTACAGCTGTAATTGCTGCCAAAGACATCAAAACTATGAAATAACACATATGGAATCATGTTACAACCCCCAAAAATTGTGAAACAAATCAAAACTTATTTTATATTTGAGATTCTTCAAAATAGCCACCATTTGCCTTGATGACAGCTTTGCACACTCTTGGCATTCTCTCAACCAGCTTCATACGGAATGCTTTTCCTACAGTCTTCAAGGAGTTCCCACATATGCTGAGCACTTGCTGGCTCCTTTTCCTTCGCTCTGTGGTCCAACTCATCTGAATTTTGTTGATGTCAGGTGATTGTGCAGGCCAGGTCATCTGATGCAGCGCTCCATCACTCTCCTTCTTGGTCAAATAGCCCACACAGCCTACAGGTGTGTTTTGGGTCGTTGTCCTGTTGAAAAACAAGTTATAGTCCCACTAATCGCAAACCAGATGGGATGGTGTATCGCTACAGAATGATGTGGTAGCCATGCTGGTTAAGTGTGCATTGAAATTCTAAATAAATCCCGACATTGTCACCAGAAAAGCACCCACACACCATCACACCTCCTCCTCCATGCTTCACGGTGGGAACCACACATGAACAGATCATCCGTTCACCTAGTTAACTCTAATGAACGTATCCTCTGCAGCAGAAGCAACTCTGGGTCTTCCTTTCCTGTGGCAGTCCTCATGAGAGCCAGTTTCATCGTAGTGCTTGATAGTTTTTGCGACTGCGCTTGAAGAAACTGACTGACCTTCATGTTTTGAAGTAATGACGGACTGTCGTTTCTCTTTGCTCTTTGTGGTTTAAGCATGTCCCAGTTTTGGACACCAAGCAGGACAAATTCAGACTTAGTGTAAGGGACCAAGAGAGAGCTTAGGGCAGGTAGGGTACAGGCTGGTGCTGATGGAGGACGATAGTACCCAGCAACTATCAACAAAGAGCTATTTGAAAGTGTAATGCTTAAAACCAGCAAATCAAATTGTTTGGGGACAGACTTGATGGAGACAACCATGCACTGAAGGTGATCCTTGGTAAAGATTGCCACTCCCCCACCTTTGGAAGATCTGTCTTGCCAAAAAAGGTTATAACCAGAAAGGTTAACATCAGCATTCAAAACACTCTTCCTTAATCACATCTCAGTAATGACCAACACATCTGGATTGGAGTTGTGAACCCACACTTTCAAATGATCCATTTTAGGTAATAAGCTTCTAGTCTTAACGTGCAGAAAACCCAGGCTTTTACGAGAGCAGATATCAGTGAATCAGAGTACAAGTCAGAATTGGGGCTAGCACAGTAGATGGGCCAGGGTGTACATGCACATTTCCAGATATCATCAACAGTAATACAATCAAGGCACGTCATAGGACAGGGAGAGCTCTGCAGTGCTGATTTATGACATCTGAATGTGCATCAGATGGCAACAAGATCATATTGTACAGCAATTTCATCAGGTAACATGATTTTTTTAAAAGTCTGTGTAAACCAATAAAGAGTCAGAGTCCCGAGTGTGGGAACAAACATAGTCTGTCCCATGGTTGGGTAAAGAAAGTTTGTAGTCAACAAAGTATGCAGGAGTCATGAGGCAAATAACAACATAGCAAAATGCACAAGAACAAAATAAGTGTTCTCCTGGCATCCGCCAAACTCAGATTTGTCTGTCGGACTGCCAGATGGTGAAGCGTGATTCATCATTCCAGAGAACGAGCTTCCTCTGCTCCAGAGTCCAATGGAGGTGAGCATTACACCACTCCAGCCAACACTTGACATTGCGCATGGTGATCTTAGGCTTGTGTGCAGCTGCTCGGCCATGGAAACCCATTTCATGAAGCTCCCGACGAACAGTTATTGTACTGACGTTGCTTCCAGAGGTAGTTTGGAACTTGGTAGTGAGCAGTGCTTAATTTGAGCCGAATCCTACCGGAACAGGATCTGGCACCTCTCCGTTTTGGACTGTTTTGTTCCGGAACCTATTTGGCCGGATCCGGTACCTCTCGTTGCATGCAAAATAATTGTCACATTTTGTTATGTAAAAATTCTAACAAAAGCGATCAAAGTTAACTTGAGTTGCCTTTTCGTTAATTATCCTGCCCCAACAAAAAAGCTTAATGTGAAAAGGTTGATGTTATTGGTGTCATTTAGTAGTGGTTTCTTTGCAGCAATTCGACCACGAAGGCCGGTTTGACACAGTCTCCTCTGAACAGTTGATGTTGACATGTGTCTGTTACTTGAACTCTGTGAAGCATTTATTTGGGCTGCAATTTCTGAGGCTGGTAACTCTAATGAACTTATCTTCTGCAGCAGAGGTAACTCTGGGTCTTCCTTTCCTGTGGCGGTCCTCATGAGAGTCAGTTTCATCATAGCGCTTGATGGTTTTTGCGACTGCACTTGGAGAAACTTTCAAAAATTCCTGACATGTTCCATATTGACTAACCTTCATGTCTTAAAGTAATGGTGGACTGTTGTTTCTCTTTGCTTATTTGAGCTGTTCTTGCCCTAATATGGACTTGGTCTTTTACCAAATAGGGCTATCTTCTGTATACCAGCCCTACTGTCATGTATTGTCATGTTGTGTCTTTCTGTCCTTTCCTTTCACCCTGTCTCCCTCTGCTGGTCGTATTAGGTTACCTTTTCTCCCCCGCTTTCCCCCAGCTGTTCCTTGTCTCCTCCTGACTACCTCGTCACCCCGTTTCCCACCTGTTCCCTTTTTCCCTCTGATTAGTCCCCTATATCTCTCTCTGTTTTTGTTCCTGTCCTTGTCGGATTCTTGTTTGTTGTGTTTCATGCCTGAGCCAGACTATCGTCATGTTTGCTGTAACCTTGTCCTGTCCTGTCGGAATCTGCCGGTCTATCTGAGCCTACCTATGTTTGGTTATTAAAGAAGCTCTGTTTAAGTTAGTTCGCTTTTGGGTCCTCATTCACTCACCGTAACAGAAGAATCCGACCAAGAATGGACCCAGCGACTTCGGATCCTCTCCACTCAGCCGTCGAGATCCAGGGAGCGATGCTAGGCAGACACGAGCAGGAATTGTCTGCTGCTCGACATGCCGTTGAGACCCTGGCCACCCAAGTCTCCAACCTCACAGAACAGGTTCACCATCTCCGCCTCGATCCACCGGCCACTTCCAGGGCTTTCGAATCTCCGGAGCCCAGAATCAATAACCCGCCGTGTTACTCTGGGGAGCCCACTGAATGCCGCTCGTTCCTCACCCAGTGTGATATTGTGTTTTCTCTCCAGCCCAACACTTACGCCAGGAGCACTGCTCGTGTCGCCTACGTCATATCTCTCCTTACTGGACGGGCTCGTGAGTGGGGCACGGCAATCTGGGAGGCAAGGGCTGAGTGTACTAACCAGTATCAGGACTTTAAGGAGGAGATGATACGGGTTTTTGATCGATCTGTTTTTGGGGAGGAGGCTTCCAGGGCCCTGGCTTCCCTATGTCAAGGCAATCGATCCATAACAGACTACTCTATTGAGTTTCGCACTCTTGCTGCCTCCAGTGGCTGGAACGAGCCGGCTTTGCTCGCTCGTCTTCTGGAGGGTCTCCGCGCAGAGGTAAAGGATGAGATTCTCTCCCGGGAGGTTCCTTCCAGCGTGGATTCCTTGATTGAACTCGCTATTCGCATTGAGCGACGGGTTGATCTTCGTCACCGAGCTCGTGGAAAGGAGCTCGCGTTCTCCGTTGCCCCCCTCTCCGCATCACTACCATCTTCCTCTGCCGGCTCGGGAGCTGAGCCTATGCAGCTGGGAGGTATCCGCATCTCGACTAAGGAGAGGGAACGGAGAATCACCAACCGCCTCTGTCTCTATTGCGGTTCTGCTGGTCATTTTGTCACTTCATGTCCAGTAAAAGCCAGAGCTCATCAGTAAGCGGAGGGCTACTGGTGAGCGCTACTACTCCTGTCTCTCCTTCAAGATCCTGCACTACCTTGTCGGTCCATCTACGCTGGACCGGTTCGTCAGCTTCCTGCAGTGCCTTAATAGACTCTGGGGCGGAGGGCTGTTTTATGGACGAGACCTGGGCTCGGGAACATGACATTCCTCTCAGACAGTTAAGGGAGTCCACGGCCTTGTTCGCCCTGGATGGTAGTCCCCTCCCCAGGATTCAGCGTGAGACGCTACCTTTAACCCTCACTGTTTCTGGTAATCATAGCGAAACCATTTCTTTTTTGATTTTTCGTTCACCTTTTACACCTGTTGTTTTGGGCCATCCCTGGCTAGTTTGTCATAATCCTTCCATTAATTGGTCTAGTAATTCTATCCTCTCCTGGAACGTCTCTTGTCATGTGAAATGTTTAATGTCTGCTATCCCTCCTGTTTCCTCTGTCTCTTCTTCACAGGAGGAGCCTGGTGATTTGACAGGGGTGCCGGAGGAATATCACGATCTGCGCACGGTGTTCAGTCGGTCCAGGGCCACCTCTCTTCCTCCACACCGGTCGTATGATTGTAGTATTGATCTCCTTCCGGGAACCACTCCCCCCCGGGGTAGACTATACTCTCTGTCGGCTCCCGAACGTAAGGCTCTCGAGGATTATTTGTCTGTAGCTCTTGACGCCGGTACCATAGTCCCCTCCTCCTCTCCCGCCGGAGCGGGGTTTTTTTTTGTCAAGAAGAAGGACGGGTCTCTGCGCCCCTGCATAGATTATCGAGGGCTGAATGACATAACAGTTAAGAATCGTTATCCGCTTCCTCTTATGTCTTCAGCCTTCGAGATCCTGCAGGGAGCCAGGTTTTTCACTAAGTTGGACCTTCGTAACGCTTACCATCTCGTGCGCATCAGGGAGGGGGACGAGTGGAAGACGGCGTTTAACACTCCGTTAGGGCACTTTGAATACCGGGTTCTTCCTTTCGGCCTCGCTAACGCTCCAGCTGTCTTTCAGGCATTAGTCAATGATGTCCTGAGAGACATGCTGAACATCTTTGTTTTCGTTTACCTTGACGATATCCTGATTTTTTCACCGTCACTCCAGATTCATCTTCAGCACGTTCGACGTGTCCTCCAGCGCCTTTTAGAGAATTGTCTTTTTGTGAAGGCTGAGAAGTGCACTTTTCATGCCTCCTCCGTCACATTTCTCGGTTCTGTTATTTCCGCTGAAGGCATTAAGATGGATCCCGCTAAGGTCCAAGCTGTCATTGATTGGCCCGCCCCTAAGTCACGCGTCGAGCTGCAGCGCTTTCTCGGCTTCGCGAACTTCTATCGTCGTTTCATCCGTAATTTCGGTCAGGTGGCAGCTCCTCTCACAGCCCTTACTTCTGTCAAGACGTGCTTTAAGTGGTCCGTTTCCGCCCAGGGAGCTTTTGATCTCCTCAAGAATCGTTTTACATCCGTTCCTATCCTTGTTACACCCGACGTCTCTAGACAGTTCGTTGTCGAGGTTGACGCGTCAGAGGTGGGCGTGGGAGCCATTCTTTCTCAGCGCTCCCTCTCTGACGACAAGGTCCACCCATGCGCGTATTTTTCTCATCGCCTGTCCCCGTCGGAACGTAACTATGATGTGGGAAACCGCGAACTGCTCGCCATCCGGTTAGCCCTAGGCGAATGGCGACAGTGGTTGGAGGGGGCGACCGTTCCTTTTGTCGTTTGGACTGACCATAGGAACCTTGAGTACATCCGTTCTGCCAAACGACTTAATGCGCGTCAGGCGCGTTGGGCGCTGTTTTTCGCTCGTTTCGAGTTCGTGATTTCTTATCGTCCGGGCTCTAAGAACACCAAGCCTGATGCTTTATCTCGTCTCTTCAGTTCTTCAGTAGCCTCCACTGACCCCGAGGGGATTCTCCCTGAGGGGCGTGTTGTCGGGTTGACTGTCTGGGGAATTGAGAGGCAGGTAAAGCAAGCGCTCACTCACACTCCGTCGCCGCGCGCTTGTCCTAGGAACCTTCTTTTCGTTCCCGTTCCTACTCGTCTGGCCGTTCTTCAGTGGGCTCACTCTGCCAAGTTAGCCGGCCACCCTGGCGTTCGGGGTACGCTTGCTTCCATTCGCCAGCGTTTTTGGTGGCCCACCCGGGAGCATGACACGCGTCGTTTCGTGGCTGCTTGTTCGGTCTGCGCGCAGACTAAGTCCGGTAACTCCCCTCCTGCCGGCCGTCTCAGGCCGCTTCCCATTCCCTCTCGACCGTGGTCTCACATCGCCTTAGATTTTGTCACCGGACTGCCTTCGTCAGCGGGGAAGACTGTTATTCTTACGGTTGTCGATAGGTTCTCTAAGGCGGCTCATTTCATTCCCCTTGCTAAGCTTCCTTCTGCCAAAGAGACGGCACAAATCATCATCAAGAATGTTTTCAGAATTCATGGCCTTCCGTCAGACGTCGTTTCGGACAGAGGTCCGCAATTCACGTCTCAATTTTGGAGGGAGTTTTGCCGTTTGATTGGGGCTTCCGTCAGTCTCTCTTCCGGCTTTCACCCCCAGTCTAACGGTCAAGCAGAACGGGCCAATCAGACTATTGGTCGCATCTTACGCAGTCTTTCTTTTCGCAACCCTGCGTCTTGGTCAGAGCATCTCCCCTGGGCAGAATACGCCCACAACTCGCTTCCTTCGTCTACGACCGGGCTATCTCCTTTTCAGAGTAGCCTCGGGTACCAGCCTCCGCTGTTCTCATCTCAGTTCGCCGAGTCCAGCGTCCCCTCCGCTCAGGCTTTTGTCCAACGTTGCGAGCGCACCTGGAAGAGGGTCAGGTCTGCACTTTGCCGTTATAGGACGCAGACTGTGAGGGCTGCTAATAAGCGTAGAACTAAGAGTCCTAGATATTGTCGCGGTCAGAGAGTTTGGCTCTCCACTCAGAACCTTCCCCTTAAGACGGCTTCTCGCAAGTTGACCCCGCGGTTCATTGGTCCGTTCCGCATTTCTCGGGTCATTAATCCTGTCGCAGTTCGACTTCTTCTTCCGCGATACCTTCGTCGCGTCCACCCGGTCTTCCATGTCTCCTGTATTAAGCCCGTTCTTCGCGCCCCCGCTCGTCTTCCCCCCCCCCCCCCCATCCTTGTCGAGGGCGCACCCATCTACAGGGTCCGCAGGATTTTGGACATGCGTCCTCGGGGCCGTGGTCACCAGTACCTCGTTGATTGGGAGGGGTACGGTCCTGAGGAGAGGAGTTGGGTTCCCTCTCGGGACGTGCTGGACCGTGCGCTGATCGAGGATTTCCTCCGTTGCCGCCAGGTTTCCTCTTTGAGTGCGCCAGGAGGCGCTCGGTGAGTGGGGGGGTACTGTCATGTATTGTCATGTTGTGTCTTTCTGTCCTTTCCTTTCACCCTGTCTCCCTCTGCTGGTCGTATTAGGTTACCTTTTCTCCCCCGCTTTCCCCCAGCTGTTCCTTGTCTCCTCCTGACTACCTCGTCACCCCGTTTCCCACCTGTTCCCTTTTTCCCTCTGATTAGTCCCCTATATCTCTCTCTGTTTTTGTTCCTGTCCTTGTCGGATTCTTGTTTGTTGTGTTTCATGCCTGAGCCAGACTATCGTCATGTTTGCTGTAACCTTGTCCTGTCCTGTCGGAATCTGCCGGTCTATCTGAGCCTACCTATGTTTGGTTATTAAAGAAGCTCTGTTTAAGTTAGTTCGCTTTTGGGTCCTCATTCACTCACCGTAACACCTACCTTGTCACAACACAATTGATTGGCTCAAACACATTAAGAAGGAAAGAAATTCCACAAATGAACTTTTAACAAGGCACACCTGTTCATTGAAATGCATTCCAGGTGACTACCTCGTGAAGCTGGTTGAGTGAATGCCAAGATTGTGCAAAGCTGTAGTCAATGCAAAGGGTGGCTACTTTGAAGAATCTCAAATATATCATATATTTTGATTTGTGTATTGGTGACTACATGATTCCATATGTGTTATTTCATAGTGTTGATGTCTTCACTATTATTCCACAATGGAGAAAATACTAAAAATGAAGAAACACTCTGGAATGAGTAGGTGTGTCCAAACTTTTGACTGGTGCTGTATGTGGTTAGGGTCAATGTTCAAACCTGTCTGATCTGTGCTGATACCCTCCCTGAACATAAACATTTACAAACATGAATATTCACAAGGTGGAACAACGCAATGTCCACTGCAATCTCTACACTGACTGTACTACAGTGCTGTGTGCGTGTGTTTTGTTTCCATTCCATGTTAGATAATGTATACACTCCATTGGACAAACTTGTTAAACAGGTTTTTTTTTTTTTTACATTATAACACAGAGAATGAGTGATGTCATCACTCACTCACTCCTAACACTTCAGACTGGGAGTAACTCAAGTTTGAACCGTCACTGTTCACGAGGCTTTGCATACGTAAGTAAGACTCATTTGTATAACGGAGTAAGCTCTCATTGAATGCAATCTTATCCTGTACTTGACCGTTCTTTCCACAGAGCTGTGTTAACATTAGTTACTGTGTTACCAATATGTCTTCTGGAGCTTGACTGGTACTGCTACATGGACAGTGATAGCATTGTCAGGGACTAATCCTACGGGTGTGTTTGTATCAGTGTTTTAATCTAGTTGTAACTAGCTTGCATCGGATGCAATAAATTAAGATTTATTCAAGATCACAATGACATACAAAGGCTTAGAAAAAAGAGTTTGACAATGTGATAGAAGTGTCTACATCCTGGTGACTGGTTTGATGTGTTTTAATGTCCGTGTCCTTACCTTAGGTTAGGGTACCCCAACTGGCGGCCCGGTGGCCAAATTTGGCCCGCTATGATTTTATTTGGCACCCCAAGTTTTCTGTATACATAGTACCTTCAGAAAGAATTAACACTTTTTCACTTTCCCTACATTTGGTTGTGTTACAGCCTGAATTTAAAATGGATTAAATTGAGATATTTTGTCACTGGCCTACACACAATACACCATAATGTCTGAGCAGAATTATGTTTTTCAAAAGTTTTACAAATTAATAAAAAATGAAAAGCTGAAAGATCATGAGTCAATAAGTATTCAACCGCTTTGTTATGGCAAGTCTAAATAAGTTCAGGAGTAAAAAATAGATTAACAAGTCACATAATAGGTTGCATGGACTCATTCTGTGTGCAGTAAGAGTAAAAACTTTTTTTTTTTTTACCCCTTTTTCTCCCCAATTTCGTAATATCCAATTGGTAGTTACAGTCTTGTCCCATCGCTGCATCTCCCCTACAGACTCAGGAGAAACGAAGGTCAAGAGCCATGCATTCTCCGAAACACAACCCTGCCAAGCCGCACTGCTTCTTGACACACTGCTCACTTAACCTGGAAGCCAGCCGCACCAATGTGTCAGAGGAAACACCATCCAGCTGGCGACCGGATTCAGCTTGCAGGTGCCCGGCCCGCCACAAGGACTTGCTAGAGCACAATGGAACAAAGAAATCCCGTTCGTCCAAACCCTCTCCTAACCCGGACGACGCTGGGCCAATTGTGCGACACTTCATGGGTCTCCCGGTCATGGTCGGCTGTGACATAGCCTGGGATCAAACATGGATCTGTAGTGACACCTCAAGCACTGCAAAGCAGTGCCTTAGACCGCTGCATCACTCGGGAGGCAATAATAGAGTTTAACATTATTTTTTAATGACAACCTCATCCCTGTACCCCACACATACAATTATCTGTAAGGTTCATCAGTCGAGCATTGAATATCAAACATAGATTCAACAACAAAAACCAAGGCATGGTAAAGTTATTAATTACACTTTAGATGGTGTATCAATAAAACCAGTCGCTATAAAGATACAGGCGTCCTTCCTAACTAAGTTGCCGGGGGGGAAGGAAACCGCTCAGGGATTTCACCATGAGGCCAATGGTGACTTTAAAACAGTTACACACGGCTGATAGGAGAAATCTCAGGATGGATCAACATTGTAGTTACTCCACAATAGTAATCTAACTGACAGAGTGAATAAAGGAAACCCTGTACTGAATAAAAATATTCCAAAATATGCATCCTGTTTGCAATTAGGCGCTAAAGTAAAACTACAACAAATGTGGCAAAGAAATTAACTTTATGTCCTGAATACAAAGCATTATGTTTGGGACAAATCCAACACATCACTGAGTAGCACTCTTCATATTTTCTAGCATGGCCGTGGCTGCGTCCTTTTATGGGTATGCTTGTCATTGGCAAGGACTAGGTCGTTTTTTAGGATAAAAATAAACGGAATCGAGCTAAGCACAGGAAAAATCCTAGAGGAAAACCTGGTTCAGTCTGCTTTCCAACAGACACTGGGAGACAAATTCACCTTTCAGCAGGACAATAACCTAAAACACAAGGCCAAATATATACTGGAGTTTCATACCAAGATGACATTGAATGTTCTTGAGTCGCTGTGTTATAGTTTTGACTTAAATCGGCTCAAAATCTTTGGCAAGACTTGAAAAGGGTTGTCTAGCAACGATCGACAATCAACTTGACAGAACATAATTATTTTAAAGAATAATGTGCAAATATTGTGCAATCCAGGTGTGCAGAGCTCTTAGAGACGTGCACAGAAATACTTACAGCTGTAATTGCTGCCAAAGACATCAAAACTATGAAATAACACATATGGAATCATGTTACAACCCCCAAAAATTGTGAAACAAATCAAAACTTATTTTATATTTGAGATTCTTCAAAATAGCCACCATTTGCCTTGATGACAGCTTTGCACACTCTTGGCATTCTCTCAACCAGCTTCATACGGAATGCTTTTCCTACAGTCTTCTAGGAGTTCCCACATATGCTGAGCACTTGCTGGCTCCTTTTCCTTCGCTCTGTGGTCCAACTCATCTGAATTTTGTTGATGTCAGGTGATTGTGCAGGCCAGGTCATCTGATGCAGCGCTCCATCACTCTCCTTCTTGGTCAAATAGCCCACACAGCCTACAGGTGTGTTTTGGGTCGTTGTCCTGTTGAAAAACAAGTTATAGTCCCACTAATCGCAAACCAGATGGGATGGTGTATCGCTACAGAATGATGTGGTAGCCATGCTGGTTAAGTGTGCATTGAAATTCTAAATAAATCCCGACATTGTCACCAGAAAAGCACCCACACACCATCACACCTCCTCCTCCATGCTTCACGGTGGGAACCACACATGAACAGATCATCCGTTCACCTAGTTAACTCTAATGAACGTATCCTCTGCAGCAGAAGCAACTCTGGGTCTTCCTTTCCTGTGGCAGTCCTCATGAGAGCCAGTTTCATCGTAGTGCTTGATAGTTTTTGCGACTGCGCTTGAAGAAACTGACTGACCTTCATGTTTTGAAGTAATGACGGACTGTCGTTTCTCTTTGCTTATTTGAGCTGTTCTTGCTATAATATGGACTTAACAAATAGTGCTGTATACCACCCCTACCTTGTCACAACACAACTGATTGGCTCAAACACATTTAGAAGGAAAGAAATTCCACAAATGAACTTTTAACAAGGCACACCTGTTCATTGAAATGCATTCCAGGTGACTACCTCGTGAAGCTGGTTGAGTGAATGCCAAGAGTGTGCAAAGCTGGCATCAAGGCAATAGTAGGGGGAAAAGGGAAGTGAATGTGTTTTTTATGTGTTTTTGTTTGTTTTTTATTGATATTTTGATTTGTTTTAGACTTTTCAACTTTTTTGGCTACTACATGATTCCATATGCGTAATTGTATAGTTTTGATGTCTTCACTATTATTCTACAATATATAAAAACCCTTTAATGAGTAGGTGTGCCCATACGTTTTACTGGAACTGTGTGGATATATATATATATATATATATATACATATATATCCACATATAGGCTGCTGAGGGGATTTTTAAATTGTTGTTGGACATAAAAGACTGTAAAAACACCATCAAATCAGTTCCAAAGTTTTCACACACATAATAGAGAGTTATGTGATCATATACAAATGTAAGTAAGGTTTGAAATTATTATGTTTTAGTCTAATATCATATCTGTTTGGTCTTCTTGGGGTCAATTTGCAGTGTACAAATTATTTGTAATTATGTTCCTGTGTCCTGACCATTGGCCTGCGGCTGAATCTAGTTGATTATCCCTGTTTAGGTGGTAGGACCACGAATGGAGTTTGCCAGTGGGTTTGTTTATGTCCCTCCATCAACCTATCAGAGGGAAGTCCAAACGAAACCACAAATTGCAGTTAAACGTTCAGGTGAGTTATAATTTTTCAGACACACTTCAAATTAAATCTTGCTAACATTGTCCGAATGCCTGTTGCTGCCCAAACACTGTCCTGTCAGTGAATGTCCAGTCAGTGAATGTCCTCTCAGTGAATGTCCTGTCAGTGAATGTCCAGTCAGTGAATGTCCTCTCAGTGAATGTCCTGTCAGTGAATGTCCTGTCAGTGAATGCCCTGTCAGTGAATGTCCTGTCAGTGAATGTCCTCTCAGTGAATGTCCTGTCAGTGAATGTCCTGTCAGTGAATGCCCTGTCAGTGAATGCCCTGTCAGTGAATGCCCTGTCAGTGAATCCCCATCCTGTCTGAATGCCCGTTGCTGCCCAAACACTGTCCTGCCAGTTCATTAATGAATCCTGTGTAGTAGACATTAACATTAACAATGCTCTGTCTCTCATCTCTCCCAGCTCTCCTTCCTCCCCCAAACAGAATCCGTCCCCGCAGTCCTCCCCCTCCTCCTCCAGCACCCTCCCCAGAACTACAAAAACAACAACACCACTCTCCAGAACAGAGAATCACTGAGAAATGTTTTAAAAATGGTGAGGTGAAGACAGCTCCCAACCCCTTGCCATTGTATGAGAATTCAGCCTTCCATATTAGAAGAGGAGGGAATGTTCCAGGCTCGCCCCAACAGCTCACATCTCAAACAGCTCAATGGACAGGTTTTCCTAGCATCACTGAACTGGGGAATTCAATGTATAATGTCATTTTTAGGATATACAGTTCAATTTCAGTGTCTCAAAAGTCATGAGTGAACTCTTGAGATTGTGGCTAACATTGTGTCCATTTCCACCTTCCCCAGCTCTGCTCCCCCCATTCATGCGATCTCAATCGCCTGCTTGCGTCCAGCCAATCCCAGGCCCACCTTCCCTTCTCCCTTCCAATAGCCAGAGGCTTCCCTATGACCTTCCAAAGAAGGAACCAGACATTGGGAGTCATCCATGGGATCCAGACTACTCATACAATATCCCAGAAGGCAGTGGGGAAGAGATGAAGCATCCAAACACCACCGGCAGCAGTGGATCTGCACAGAAGTCAGGTAACTAGTTAATGTCCTGTCAAGAGACATTCATTTTTAGGCTCAAAGCTAGCATTGTCAGACCATACCACCATTCATGTAATTCACATCTTAAGATGCCAACAAAACAAACAGTCTTGCGTGTGATGCTAAAGATGTGATGAAGACTATGGCTACAACCAGAGTTAAAAAACATGATTCTCTCTACTTCTAGCTCCAGCCTTGCCACCAAGACCTTCCTTTATGAAGTCCTGTCCAGAATACCTAGTTCTGTTGCCTGATTCTGTCTCCTCCTCAAAGTCCTCCTCTTCATCCTCCAGTAAATCCTGTTTCATTATGGACATCCATTAGTACACAGTATCTTCACAGCTCATTAGATAATTCCTCATTGAAAAGAAAAAATGTAGGCGCTCATGAATAAAGATACAAAGCACAATTGCAACTACTAATGGCCATTTACTACACAGGATCAAGGGAACCATTGGTGGGGAATCCAAATGTGATCCTAGTCAGTTTGGGGGAGCTGATATCAGAGAAAAACGGTTAGTGGACTATTCCTGCTATCATTCTGAGATAATGTTTGGTATATGATACTCAATGCCTTTGACCTGACTTTTCACTGTCTCTCTGTGTGATACTCCTGACTTTTATACTGTCTCTCAGTATGTCACAGTCTAACTTGCTTGTCTTTGTTGACCAACGTGTGTCCAATCACAGTGTTCACCATAGAGGGAGAGCCCACCTGCTGCTCCCAGTGTGGCTCTGTGCTGGACTCCTTATATGACAATGTGGTAGTTTGACCTTTCACACACTCTTCGAACATGAATCCTACGCAATATGATAAAATAATCACAGTGGTCAAGCGGTAATCACTGTTATGATTCTAACTTCCTGCCTTCCAAATTATTCAACAATAATGGTAGACCTACAGTCAATCTCAGTGAAGTTACACCTACTACGCATTGTAATTCATGACTACTGAAGGTACAATTTCTCTCAAACAACTGCATTTCCATCATCCCTCTGTTGCTCTACAGGTGAATGTCTGCTATTTTTGCCAGTCATCATTGGAACCACCTACCTCCTCATCTGCCATCTGTCTCGGTTGCCGGGACAGTGTCTTCCTGTTGACCCCTGGTGACAAGGCCCTGGCCCTTACAGACACACTGCTCCTGTTCTGTATCGACATCTCAGCGTCCATGAGTATCACCTCCCAGGTTTGAACACAAGATCATTAGTGTTATTTGTTAGTGTTTTCCCCAGGCTCTGTACAGTTAGATTATAATAAATGTGATTAGGGATACCTCTATAATCAATTTTGTTCTGTAAAAACCATATTTTTCTGTTTTAAGTAGCTTCACATTCAGTGCTGGTTGAAGCTGTATTTCTGACCATTTCTACTGGCCACAGTATATACTGTGAAATTCTCTATTTTTCTTGTGCCAGGTGTTGGAAGGAAAACAGCCAATCTACAGGTCACGTCTTCAGGTCAACCATCTTTGATTATTTAAATGGGCATGAGTGGATACATTTGTGAGATATTGTGATGATCGTAGTAACTACCAGTAAATGAAATGTGCAGTGGCAGATTCACAATCATTTGCTTTGCTAGAATTGATAATGTTCTGTGGTTGTGTACATGCTGGCAATGATAACACCAATGCGGATTTTAAACCAGTTTGTTCAGGAAGCAGTGTTACAGAGGGTTCGGAAGCTGAGTGAAACACAACCCCACATGCGAGTAGGACTCATCACGTTCAACAACCAGGTTCAATATTACACCCATTTCACATTGACATGATTGACTATTTATGCATGTTGATATCTAATGAAATTGTGTTTTCATGCTCTTTACATAAACATTTTTTTTGGGGGGGGGGGGGGGGGGGGCTGTAGGTATCAAATCTATGTTTTGTGTGTGACATTTCATATTCACTGATTTGGATTCAATATTTGGATGCATTCGTCCAATAGTTGGGTGTAAATCTGAAGTTGTTTTGATCTGTATCTTAAGATCATCCACTGATGTTTGTCTTGACAGGTGACTCTGCATGGATTTGACGAGTTCACCTCACGTTTTTTGCGGGGTGCGGAGTTGATTGACAGTGAATACCTTAAGGAAGCAGCGTTCAGCTTCCCCAGCCCACAACCCCTCTCCAGGACCAGGGACTGTCTACAGAGAGAGATTCTAGGGTGATGTTGAAAGGGGCAATAAAAACAAACTCTACATTTTAATTCAAGGGCCCATGTGGTCCAAGAGCAAATAAGCCATGGACTCATTCAAACTGGTCCAATGAAGTCATAATTGTATTAAATAATGGTATGTTGTCACTTCCTCTTTTCATTAAAAGATTGTCTGAGAGTGGTGCCACGGCTTTAGGTCCTGCTTCTCTTGTAGCCATAGCGATGGCTTCTCGGCAACCAGGGTCAAAGGTCAGTCAGTCCCATAGTTCCAGTGCTCTGAATACATACTGTATCTGTTTTGTTTATGGTGTAGTACCAATATAATGTATTGCCCTCTTCCCAGGTGATCATCTGCACAGATGGAAAGGCCAACACAGACCTGGGGAATCTGGAGGTGGAGGGCATTGATGCTCGACCTTGCCTCTCCTCCACTATCTTCTACCACGACCTGGGGGAGTATGCTGCTAGCCAGGGGTCGGTGCAACTCTGTACTGTCTTCACTAGCTACATTTTCACTTCTATTTGAGCATCACAGTGGAGAACCTATTTTACCTTGAAATAGCTCATTTTCTGACAGACTATGTTGATAGCCTTTTAGGTGTTGTCATAAGTGATTTTCAGTTATTTAATATTATAAGCAAGCGCTTACAGTATGTAACCCTTTCTCTCCTAGGGTGACGGTATCAGTGTTGGCTATCGAGGGGACAGACTGCAGACTTGATGAGCTGGGGAGACTAGCAGACTGCACAAGCGGAAAGGTATGTGATACAACAAATCATCTTGTATTTCTCTCCTTTGTGCTGTGTATGTCATTGAGCTACAATCCTATTTGGCCCATATGTGATCAGAGTCCATTGTTCAATATGTGTTTTTTAATATGGTACTGTACGTGTCACCCTTTCCCCCTAGGTGGTGATAGCAAGTCCACATGAACTATACACTGAATTTGAGGAGATTATTGAGAACAGGACGATAGCGACGCACTGTAGTGTCACTTTGCTGCTCCCCACAACACTGTAAGTGTTGAATTAAACATCTGTATATTCATGTGTATTTTCAAATATAGTGTGTGTGTGTGGGTAGATGTTTGTATATGTATAATGCATTCGTACTGTGTATGTACGTCACCATCTGTATTTAAAATGAAGTGGTTAAAATGCTTAGGAACCCCAGTTGCATGCTCATCCTCAATCATTTTTTGGGGGGGTGAATTGACAATCATAAATTGTGAATGGGAAATCTAGCACTGTCACACCAGCGACACATTTGAACAGAGATCCCTGATTTGACTGGAAAAGGCCTTCATCTCTCGGCCTCATTCGCTCTTCCGCCAGGTGTGTGAAAGGAGAGAGGGAGGCTGGGAACAGGGCGACCAGAGAGGTGGGCAATGTGGCATCAGACACAGAAATCACCTTTCAATTTGGAGCGAGGGAACACGGCTCACAGGGAGAGGGTGAGAACAGAGGGATGAGGAGAAGGACCCGTCAAAGATTTAAGGACTGGGGACCAAGTTCACAGAGGAATACATTTGTAACATTTTTTTCTTTCTCTGACGGTTAGTGTCAGCCCCAGTGGCAGGTGGCCGTGTGTCTGTTCAGCTGCAGCTGAGATACAGACAGAAGGATGGACACAGTATGCTCAGAGTGCTGACGGCTGATAAAGAGGTGACGGATGACAGGTAATGGGACACGTCCAGAACTCACTCAAGCGTTTTCCAGCGTTCATGACATGTGAATTCAGAAATGCCTTTTGTTGCCAGTTTATCTACCAGAAAGACTAGTTCAAGTCAAAGAATTATAGAAATGTGTTTACACATCACAATCCACTCCATTTGCAAAACAATGTGATAGGAGAATAATGATGATGACAACCATGTTAGGAGTCATGATAGTAGCCTAACACTGTATACCTCTCTCCTCTCCCTCTCAGCTCAGTGGTCCTCTCCTCTCTAGTTCTAGCCATCATTCAGCTCAACTCATCCCAGGCCAGCGCCGCTCTAGCTGTCAGGGGCCGCTTCCAAGACGCAAAGAGTGAGGGGGAGACACAGAGGGAACTGATGGAGAGAGCCCTGTGAGTGAATGATTTAGTGAGAAGGTTGACGGACAGCAAAACGTGTGTGTGTGTGTGTGTGTGTGTGTGTGTGTGTGTGTGTGTGTGTGTGTGTGTGTGTGTGTGTGTGTGTGTGTGTGTGTGTGTGTGTGTGTGCCTGTGCTTGCGTGCGTGCATGCGCGTGCCTGCGTGTGTGTGTGTGGAGGCAGAGCCTCAGAATGGGCGCTAATTAGTGAGTGAGACTGACAGCCGGATTCACATGAGTGAACAAGGCCTGTTTTTGTGTGTGTGGGTGAGAGCGAGAGTGCAAATATGTGTATGAGCATGCGCACGTTTGTGCTTGTGTGTTGGCTGGTCATTTCTGCTGTACATGGGCATTTGTCAACTTGTATTCGTGTATACGTGACAACATGCTTGTCCTTTACCTTTTCAGAGAGTATGATAGAAGTGCAGAAGACAAACTGATTTATTCAAAATGGCTTAAAACCATGAACCCTATACACAACAGCCTACAAAACTACACAAGGGTAGGTCTGTGTGTGCAGTATTGAGATGATTGTGAAAGAGAAACTGTGTAAGATGGTGGTGCATTCTTCAATACATTCTGTTTAGTAATTGAAGACTAATTGTCATAGTTTTTTTCCCATCTTAGAGACAATCCATACGTTCTGATACACTGCAGGTAATGTATAACATATCCATTGATATAGAACCCTGATATGAACATTACAACATATTTTCGCCCAGACTACAATTGCCTCTATGGTAATATCTAACGTACAATTCAGATACACAAATCATGCTATTTTACCTTCGCAATCTCATGCTCCTATCCAAATATTACCCCCTAACTTCCTCTAGTCTACCCTGCTAATCTCCCTCCTTCATATCTCTCTCCGCTTCAGTCTCTAACAGACATGGGTGCTGCACTGCTGTACAGCATGAAGAACAGCAACATGTCTATTTCACTGAAGGAAAAGCACCAACACTGATTGGTGGCTACTGACTATGCCTGATATCCTTGGAAGTTATTCAAGTCCTACCGACTTCTGGGGAGGCCTATTTATACACAAATCTGACTAATTAATGTATCTAACAAAACATTCTACATCTGGAAATATATTATTTAAAATAGCATTAACTGTCGATATTGTACTTGTTCATTCTATTTGTAAATCAAATGTTCTTATCTATGCACACTATCAGAACGTCATGTCAGAACTGCGATGGCACATAGCAAGTGAAATGGGTTTGTACCTGCAGTGCCTTCAAAATGTAGTCATACCCCTTGACTTATTCCACAATTTGTTGTGTTACAGGCTGCACTCAACATGTATTCATCTACACACAATACCCCATAATGACAAACTGAAAACATGTTCTTAGAAAATGTCTTGAAATTGAAATAAATAAATATCTAATTTACATAAGTATTCACACCCCTGAGTCAATACTTTGTGGAAGCCCCTTTGGCAGCAATTACAGCTGTGAATCTGGGTAAGTCTCTTAAGAGCTTTCCATACCTGGATTGCGCAACATTTGCCCACTATTCTTTACAAAATTCTTCAAGCTCTGTCAAATTGGTTGTTGATAATTGCTAGACAACCATTTTCAGGTCTTGTCATAGATTTTCAAGTAGATTTAAGTCAACTGTCACTCGGCCACTCAGGAACATTCACTTTCTTCTTGGTAAACAATTCCAGTGTAGATTTGGTGTTGTGTTTCAGGTTATTGTCCGGCTGTCCTTGCTCCGTTCATCTTTCCCTCAAGCCTGACCAGTCTTCCAGTTCCTGCCCCTGAAAAACATCCCCACAGCATGATGCTGCCACCACCATTCTTGACCGTAGGGATGGTGGCAGGTTTCCTCCAGGCGTAACAATTGGCACTTAGGCGAAAGTGTTCAATCATGGTTTCATCAGACCAGAGAATCTTGTTTCTCATGGTCAGAGAGACATTTAGGTGCCTTTTGGCAAACTCTAAGCGGGCTGTCATCTGCCTTTTACAGAGGAGTGGTTTCCGTCTGGCCACTCTACCATAAAGGCCTGATTGGTGGAGTGCTGCAGAGATGGTTGTCCTTCTGGAAAGTTCTCCCCTCTCCACAAAGGAACTCTGGAGCTCTGTCAGAGTGACTCTCAGGTTCTTGATCACCTTCCTGACCAAGGCCCTTCTCCCACAAACTTCTTCCATTTAAGAATGATGGAGGCCACTGTGTTCTTGGGGACCTTCAATGCTAGAGAAATGTTTTGGTACCCTTCCCCAGATCTGTGCCTCGACACAATCTTGTCTCGGGGAGCTCTACGGACAATTAATTTGACCTTATGGCTTGTTTTTTGCTCTGACATGCACTGTCAACTGTGAGACCTTGTATAGACAGGTGTGTGCCTTTTTGAAAATTTGTACTCTGTACAGGCTTCCTTCCTCCTTCCTTATTTTCCCTCTGTCAATTAGGGTAGTATTGTGGAGTAACTACAATGTTGTTGATCCATCCTCAGTTTTCTCCTATCCCAGCCATTCAACTCTTTAACTGTTTGAAAGTCACCTTTGGCCTCAATGGTGAAAACCCTGAGCGGTTTCCTTCTTCTCCGGCAATTGAGTTAGGAAGAATGCCTGTATCTTTGTAGTGACTGGGTGTACTGACACCATCCAAAGTGTAATTAATAACTTTATGCTCAAAGAGATAGAGTCCATGCAACTTATGTGACTTGCCAATCAAAATTTTACACCTGTACATATTTAGACTTGCCCTAACAAGGGGGTTGAACACTTATTGACTCAAGACATTTAATCTTTTAATTTTTTATTAATTTGTCAAATGTTAAAAACATAATTCCACTTTGATATTATGAGGTATTTTGTTTAGGCCAGTGACAAAAAAAATCTACATTTTAAATTCAGGCTGTAACACAACAAAATGTGGAAAAAGTCAAGTGGTGTGAATACTTTCTGAAGGCACTGTATCACTCCTTCTCTAGCTTAGCATGTATTTTCACCCTGACCAGAAAGCACTAGAAATGCCTGACTCAGACACACCATCAGATAGGTGTTTCTACACCCATAAACATAGTTTGAACAGTAAAAACTGCTGCCAAGAATGAAAATGTAGGAAACTTGGACAGATTATTTAGCATTATTAGCCTTTTAAGCTGGCACAGACATGACACATGATTAAAAAAAAATGAAAACAGTAAATCCAATGTTACACCTACACATTACACATTTATAGTTAAAACAGTGCAGTATGGGTTCCCTGCAGGCTTAACATTTACAGAGGTAGTGGAAAATAGAGTACAAACAGAACCAGACAGAAGTTACAATGACCAGGCCTGAAACAGAGGCTAAAGCATAGATAGACATACGTTTCTCTGGTGCCGCCCTCACCAAGCAAATATGTATCTCTGGGCAGATACCTGATTTACACTTGAATGGTCCTTCATCTACTTTAGGTAGGTTCCAGGACAGAAGCACATAGACAAACCAGACCTCCACCATAATACGCAGCACGGTGCTGAGCAGATAGAAGCCCACAGTGCCCCTGTCTTTGTGGAGGTCAATCACCATCTTCCCTGGGGGTTCAGATTCAGGCACACTGACACTCTTCCCCTGGGCCTCCAACTCCCCGGTAGTTTTCCTCTGCCGGGAGCTCCTCTTCTGGGCAGCGGAGCGGAGGTGGGAGGCAAAGAGCTCCATGAGGAGGACAGACATGATGAGGAGGATGAAGAAGAAGTTCCAGGCCACCATGACAGGCTTGTCAAAGTGTTGATTGAAGCAGCCTCGGGTGCACATGTCCTGGGTGGTGTTACAGCTGAAGTCCGAGTCCAGCTTGAACCAGGGCATCTCGGCCACGAACAGAACCACCAGGCGCATGCAGAGGAAGCCAAACCACAGCGAGCGGCACTTGTAGGTGGTGGTGGTGTCCACTGCCGTGCGGAGGATTGGGATGAGCCCTGTTACGATGGCTGCCATTATTTCCGCTCGTCTTTGTTATGAAACTACTGTAGCAGTGATCTAGCAAGAGAAGAAAGGTACCACATCAGGCAATGTATCAAGATAGATGTTCACATATTTGCATTGCAGAGCAATAAACATTTATTTTGTCAGCAATAATATTCAACGTTAAAAGAAATGTTGTAAGATTACAGTAAATATTAAAATCTGGTTACAACTATACTTTAATTTCAAAACATTTCCCTGGTGTATTTGACATAAAGCTGCTGCAATAATAGGAGATGCCAACTTACCGTTAAAAGGAATTTCCATGAACTTCATAGTATGTCAGTTGAAAACCTTTTATAAGGTTGTAAAATGGCATTGTCATCAGCATCAGTGTTACCATGTCTCACCTTTTATTCTGCTGACTCAACCCAATGGTACTTCTCTTTTTTCCTCAGTGACCCTCCCTTTTTAAACTATTGTTTGTATAAAAGTCTGTGTGTAAGGTGTTTTGGTTGAAAATATGGTTCTATTCTCTGTTATCATCATACTTTTGATGATACCATAGGCAACTGTTATATGTATTTGAGTCTAACTGTAATATAATGTTATCATATACCCTCAATGTATGTCATATGTAATTGCATATTATTAGGCATAAAACATGATGATTCTTCTCCAACAGGTCAATTTAGGCATTCAGGTTTTTCATAAAAAGAGCCATTTCACAGGAAAGCAACTTCAGTCCATCAATGCTATTAAGTCAATTGTTTACTTACATATTCCATCGCAAAAATTACGAGAAGTGAATAGAAATCAAAATACCCAACAGTCCATGGGGGGAAAAAAACATGACTTAATATCATGACTCAAACAATGTTATAGCCTATGTTTAGACATAAATGACCTAACCGTGGAATTAAGATTAGTAGTTTAGCCTACACACTAATCAATATACACTGAGTTCACAAAAAATTAAGAACACCTATGATCCCTTATTGATGTCACTTGTTAAATCCACTTTAAATCAGTGAAGATGGAGGGGAGGAGACATGTTAAAGAATGATTTTTAAGCCTTGAGACATGGATTGTGTACGTGTGCCATTCAGAGGGTGAATGGGCAAGACAAAATATTTAAGTTGCCTTTGAACAGAGTATGGTAATAGGTGTGAGGTGTACCGGTTTGTGTCAAGAACTGCAACGCTGCTGGGTTTTTCACTCTCAACAGTTTCTCGTTTGTATCAAGAATGGTCCACCACCCATCATCCAGCCAACTTGACACAACTGTGGGAAGCATTGGAGTCATCATGGGCCAGCATCCCCTGTGAAACGCTTTCGACACCTTGTAGAGTCCATGGCTGACAAATTGAGACTGTTCTGAGGGCAAACGGGGGGGGGGTGCAACTCAATTTAGGAAGGTCTTCCTAATATTTGGTATACTCAGTGTATAGCCTATGACACAAAACAATACATTCTTATGAACAAATCATGACAATGAAATTTGAAATAAGTTGATGACAGATGTCAGGTATCGTATAGTATAAAACATAATGTACGTTATATAGCATAAATAACACATTTTAAATCACAAATACATGTCATCCTACACACAAGACAGTTGAGGGCAATTTAAAGTGAAAAGTCTCATTATTTCAAATTGTTATCAATAGGCTATCAATAACCTTTGTTTAAGGATGGGAATTAAGCTTGTTTTATAACCATACTATTGTTAAAAATATTCAAGGCATCTGGCTGTTGAGTCATAATTCATTCCACACAAACAGTTACAGTCTTTTCAGAGTCGGTCTTCCTTATCGATATACATGGGCGTGGTCTGAAAGGTTACAGGAACAGTCACAGGAATCGTCACCGGTATAGTCAGACAAATTGCACCAGGTTCAAGAGTGGACGAGGAAACTTCAATGGGTGGAGGTGGCGAGGGAAGAGGCTCCGTGTGTGCAATGTGTGTGTCAGAGAGGGGGAAGGTGGGCAGGGGGTCGCGGTGGGTGCGTAAGTGCTTGCGGAGATAGGCGGCAAACAGAAAGGCTTTGCTACAGTGGGGGCAGACGTGGTTGCGGTTGGTCGAGTGGATCCGCTGGTGTTTCCGCAACCCGGCTTTGTTGAGGAAACCTTTGCCGCAGCTGTCGCAGACGTGGGGTCGCGGTTTGGGGTGCATCTTCTCGTGGGCTTGCAGGTCAGACAGCAGTACAAACTCCTCCCGGCAGGTGGCGCACACGTGTGGGCCCATGGGCAGGGGGGCCACGGTGGTGGAAAGAGGGGAAACGGTGTGAAGAGCCTCATGGGCCTGAACCTCCTCCCAGGTCCCAAAGGTGACGTCACAGTGTGAACAGGAAAATTGGGGGAGGGAGGTGTGAGCGAGGAAGACTGCTGCAACTGTCTCGGGTACCGCCTGCTGCGGTAGCAGCGCAGGCCTCTCAGCCAGGTGAGTGCGCTCGTGCTTCCGTAGGCTGGAGGAGACCACGAACGACTTGAAGCACAGGTCACATTTGAATGGGCGCTCGCCAGAGTGCACCCTTCGGTGCTTGTTGAGACTGGAGCGCTCGGCAAAGGACTTGCCGCACTCCGTGCAGGAGAAGGGCCGCAGCCCTGTGTGCACCAGCATGTGACGTCGCAGGTCCCAGGACGCCACAAACGCCTTGTCGCAGCTCTGACACTTGTAGGGCCGCTGCCCGGAGTGCACCCGCTGATGCACGGCCAGGTCGGCAGGCTGCCGGAATCTCTTGGCACACTTATCACAGGGGTAGGGCTTGAACCCTGAATGGGCCCTCTGGTGCCGGCGGAAACTGGAGGGGTCTGAGAACATCTTCCCACACTGCGGGCAGAGGAATGGCTTCTCACCCGAGTGAGTGCGCAGGTGAGACTGATAGGAGGAGAGCTGAGTGAAGCCTTTGCCACACTGCTCACACTGGTAAGGTTTGCTCTGGGAGTGAATGCGGAGGTGACAGGCCAGGGAGGAGGAACGGGAGAAGGCCTTGCCGCAGTCTGAACACAGGTAGGGCTTCTCTCCTGTGTGAGACCGTTCATGGTTCTTCAGGTCTTTCAGCTCAGTGTACGTCTTCCCACACTTATCACAGGAGTAGGGCCGGTGGCCCTGGTGGTTGCGCCTGTGCTTCCGGTAAACAGAGGGGTCGGCAAAGCTCTTCCCGCACTCGGCACAAAAATAGGGCTTCTCCCCCGTGTGAGAGCGCAAGTGCACCTTCAACTTGGACAGAGTGGGGTAGCTCTTGGAGCAATGGGGGCAAGAATATGGCCGCTCGCCGCTGTGCTGCGTCATGTGAATACGCAGGCATATGGCCTGCATGAAGGTCTTGCCACATTCAGTGCAGACAAAAGGCTTCTCCCCTGTATGGGAGCGGCTGTGGTTGCGTAGCTCCGTTGGGGTCTTGTAAGCCTTGTGACACTGATCGCACTGAAAGGGGCGCTGAGCAGAGTGAGAGCGCTGATGCTTGGAGAGCTGGGCTCTGCTGGGGAACGTTTTGCTGCACTGAGAGCATGTGTGCTGTTTTTGCTCCTGCTGCTCCTTACTGTGGGCAGACAGCTTATGGCTCCGGAGAGCCACGGGGCTACTGAAAGCCTCCTGGCAGGCAGAGCATTTGAAAGAATGCTTGGATTTCTTTGGAGGTCTGCCTTTGCCTCTCTTTTTTACAGGGGGCTCCTCTACCTCCAGCTCTATGCTCTCCTCACTCGGTTCAGCAAGGGGGGTGTCTTGCTCTGTAGGTGGTGGGCTGCCAGGCTGGGGAGAGGCCATCCTTTAAGTTATATGCTTGTGATGCTAAGGAAATTAGAATATAAGGAAAAGACATAAGTGAATCTGAAGATGACACATTCAGTCATGCATTTCTTAAACAAGCTTGGGAAATGTTCAGTAGGCAGTAATAATTTTACAATCATAAAATAGTGAGCAGATTGAAACTCAATCCAAGATCATTTATATAATGTTTTCAAATATAATTTGTACTGGCTGAGAGGACATGACAAAGGCACTTGGGTAGCAGTGGGAAACTAGTGAAGCAACGTTTCATTAATAATGTGGAGGGATAAATCTCAAAATGGCTGGCATTAGGACCTCAGGGACAATTAAACTAAACGCTTGTTATAAAAGGAAGTTGGCATGAAAAACATGGATCTCAAATAAATCTAATTTCTTTGAAAAAATAACGTGCGTTTTCCAAGTTAAATTATTACTGGGGCGCATATATCAGGAGACAATAATTCAACAAAAATGGGCAATTGAAGCGATTTTAGCGTACTTGTGCTAAACTCAAAATGGCTGGCTTTAGGACCGGCTGAACAAGCTCATTCGCCCTCTGGGGTCATCCTCGCATGAGATGGCTCCGCATCTGTATTTGGAATAAATGTGTATTATAATATTAAAACGATTGCTTACCTTTTTTATCTTCTTTCGGGCATTCGGGATCAGTTAAAATGTCCAGATATAAAGCCCCAATAACTGCGTTTACAGTGAAGCCCTATGATTGGTGTTGGTGGAGGAGGACGGCTTTAGGACCATGACGAGAGCGCTATTCTCGAGCGTGCAACAGTGCAGCACTTGCGTGGGTCACAATTTCATGTAAATATTAAACGTTGGCTTTATGGATTTTCTCATATTTGACCAACTGTAGTGTATTTTACAGTTAGCAAGTTGTCGGAGAACCGCATGAATGGCTTTATTTTGAAGAACTGCAGGTAAGAGGTGTTCTATTGAGAGGGGAAATAATTAAATAGCACGCTCCTGTTTTGCCAAATGTTTGGATGGATGGTTGATGTCGCGCAGATGGGTTGTTAATTTTTGAATGAGCTAGTGCCTAATTGGGATGGAAAACGTTTTAGCCACCTAAGAAGTGTTTTAAATTTCAGTTTACGTACCAGTCCATCTTATAATTTTACATGACAAATCCACAAATAGTTTTGTAGAGAACGCACAGTTATGTGCGTATGACAGAACGACGAAGGGGGACTTATTTTAGTGGTACACATATCCTGTTTCCTAGCAACAAGAGCAGGAAGAATGTGTAATGGAATGGAATGAAGGAGGAAAAAAAGACAATTGAGGAAGACTTGTCCATTATCAATAACATTTTAGCTTTGTGGTGAGGAAAAACATTGTCCTGGATTTAAATGCCATAGGTTACATCAGAAACTACAGAATATATTTGACAGGACGCACGAATCAAATGGATGGTAAAACAGAGTATCGCTTTTTGCTGCAATGTTTGTTTAGCTAGCTAAGCATGATGATGCTACTTGCTAACGTTACCTAGCAGTTATTGTATCCAGCATTGGATTGCTCGCAAAACAACAGCTTTTCCATAGTGGTGCGTGTTTTGACCTAACGCATGAAATGTAGCTACTGGAATTCAACCATTTGACATTTTAAGTTGTTTTGACCAAGGTATTGTTTTTCCACATTATTGACATAGCTATGCGGCTGGCTGTCGCGCTAGTTAGGTTATTGCTGTGTGTGCTAGCTAGCTAGCCACTTTCAACTTATATCGGACAAAATATTTTTGGGATAGTTTGAGGCCGAGCTAGCAAGCAAGTAACAAACTAGTTAAATTGCTAAATTTAGTCAAATCGGATATGTATACATTTAAATTGCATGTAAATAAGTAAGACAATTGGTAATTCAGTTCACGGTAACGTTAACGACATTTTATGTCGCTAGGCCAAACAGGAAAAGTATTGCTGCTGTACACTGTATGTAGCTGCATCTGGAGAGTTTGTCATGTTGCGTTACTGAACCGATTAACACGATATTTGAGCGGAGTTAAATATATTAGGCCTTGTTTATTAGCCACATTCCAATCTGTGATAAACTACCCTATGGTTCTTCAAAATCCGTAATAATTTGAAGCGGTTTTTTTCAAACCACAACTGTCCAGTTTACAGTAATCTGGTCTACTTCATCTCTAATGTATCATTGCCTGCTTGAATTGTGTACTTCCAGATGAGACACAACCCTGGTTTCAATATTAAGTCTCACACCAAGCCTTTAACATTTTATCATTTAGCAGATGCTCTTGTCCAGAGCGACTTACAGGAGCAATTAGAGTTAAGTTCCTTGCTCAAAGGGCACATCGACAGATGTTTCACCTAATCGGCACGAGGTTTCGTACCGCTCTTAACCGCTAGGCTACCCACTGACCCCTTTAACATGTTGATTAATAATGGCATCCGTAAACTACATTTTGAATAAAAGTTTGTGCCAATTGCATTAGTAGGCCGTGATTATCCCATTGATAAATAAATAATACATTGACTGCATATTATGCCAAATGATCAGTTCTGTTTTACATTTTTTCCCACAGCCCTCATGGTGTACCTGCAGCCTTTCTACCCCATAAATTAAATTCATATTCAATGGAGTGGTACTAAATGATCCAATCACATTATTGTGTTGCCTTCCTATTTGGACCGTACAATAGATAAGCTCTTGTTATACGGAGGAGCTGGGAATCTGATGTATTTTCCCCACAATTGTCTTGCTCAAATATGTGCAGTACTATCCTGTAATGGCTATGCAGGAGCCTGGCAGGACCAAAGGCTTCCCTTGCAAACACTGTGGCACAGTGTGTTCCAACATGCCAAGCCTTCTGGAACACATGGATAGTCACTCCCAGCAAGAGGAAGATCGCAAGTTCAAGTGCGATGAATGTGGGCGGGGTTACAGGCATGCAGGTAGCCTCGCTAACCATAAGAAAACACATGAGTTGGGTTCTTTTCAATGTCCAGTATGTGCTAGGAAGCTCTCAAACCCTCTGGCCCTGAAGAGCCATCTGCGCATCCACACATCTCAGAAGAAGTACTCCTGCATGGATTGCGGGAAGGCCTTTAGGTTAGCTACTCAGTTGGCCACCCATCAAAAGGTCCATCTATCCAGGCAGTCGAAGAGGAGAGCCGGTAGGAGGGCAGCTGCAGAATATTCTCCAATTGAGAATAGAGATGAAATTGAGGATAATGAAGACCTTCATGAGCAGTTGGTCTTTGTGGCTGACCAGCAAGACACAAGGATGGATATTATATCTGATAATGGCCTTCGTCGGGAGGGGGCAGAGATTATCCCCATCTCAGCAAATTACAGTGAAAACCTAGGCTCTGATGAGGCAGGGGATCGACCTTTCAAATGTGATCAGTGTGAAAAGTCATATAGACACCATGGAAGCCTGATAAATCATAAAAAGTCTCACCAAGTAGGGATGTTTGAGTGCCCTATCTGTTTCAAACAGTTCAATAATCTTGCTGCCCTCCATAGTCACCAGAGAACCCATAAGTCCAGAAGTGGGCCAGATACCCGTTCCACGGAAGTCACTTACACAGGCACAGCACAAGAGCAGTTTTCCCCCTCAAACAGGGAGGCTGCTGTACATTTCTGCCACCTGTGTCAAGTGATGTTTCCTAATGATGATGAGTTCCAGGAACACATCCAAATGCATAATTCTTCCTCTATGTCATTTGGGCACATTCAAAGTTCATCTGAGGGTTATCATGGCACTTATGACCATAGTGTCACTCATTCTCCTGACTCAAACTTTCATTCCCCCCCTCTAAACAATACTCCATCGATGGATAATCAGGGGGAGCAGATCAACAATGTTCAAATATACTCTGACCACTCCAGTAACGAATCCATCTTGAACACTCAGCAAGAGCCCTCAATCTTGGATTCTGAGATTTCTGCTGATGATCTAGGGAAGGCAGAACAGTCCTCAGTTACAGAAAATGTTGAGCGCCGCTTCAAGTGCCAGGTCTGTGGCAAAAGCTACCGGCACGCAGGGAGCCTCATCAACCACAAGCGGTCTCATCAGACGGGCATTTATCAGTGTTCCATCTGCCGCAAGACTTACCCACACATGGCTGCCCTCCGCAGCCACATCCGCATCCACAGGGCCCATCCGTCCTCCTTCAACCTCAGCTCTGAAGGAGACTGGCTGTCTACCGAGCCCCTGACACTGGAAAACCAGCAGGCCTGCTTTTCCTCTCAGGATGGTGATGCTAGCAGTATGATGGCGCTCGCTCAGGAGAACAAGGGTGAACACGACAATGGAGGATCATTCCACGAGCAGTATGACTCCACCTTTCCCCAGGAAAGAACGGTGCACCTACCTCACGACGAACACCTGATGGAGAGGCACATGTGCGCCGACTGTGGCGAAACATTTGCAGACATCGCAGGGATCAAGTCTCACATATGCCCCCAGCTACAACAGCAGCAGGAGGCCATGTCAAATGATTGCGACAGTAACCTAACCTTCCAGGACACAAATGGCCAATGCTCCATGGGAAATCCAGGGGATCATATAAAATTCCAGGGACTGAATGGCGGCCCTGGGCATAGGTACTTTGGTGAACACAACTTCCAGGAAGTCATGAATGGGGAGCAGTTAAATGGTGGTGATGGCGAGGAGGATGATGAAGATGATGACGGAGAGCTCTATCAGTGCTCAGTGTGTGGGAACCGCTACACAAGCATGAGGGCTCTGAGGAGTCATCTTCGTGGCCACACTCAATCCCATGACACTCCTACAAGCTCCGGCCCCTCCTCCATGTCCTCCCTTGAGGCTGAAAAAGAGGAGGACCCTGGAGAGAGACAGCAGATGGATGGGGGTCTGATGATCTGCAGTACTTGCGGAGAGAGTTTTGCCAAGAAGCAGGACATGCTTGCCCATCAGCTCTCGCACCATAAAGCACAGGCAGATGACGCTAAACACGTACATATGGACAATAGTAATGAAGCTAGGCACAAAGAGGAAGTTGACAGCATCATCTGTGGAAATTGTGGTACATTTTGCACCAGTTACCATCATCTTGAGACACATCAATGTACAGCAAATGGGCAAAGTGAATCTAGTAATGAGAGAACTGAAATGGGCAACTCTGTCAACCGTAAAGAATTAGGACCCATGAAAGAGGATTTAGACGATGGTGATCGCCAGTACAAGTGTGATCAGTGTGGAAGAGCATACAGACATGCTGGCTCCCTTCTCAACCATAAAAAGTCCCACAAAACGGGAGTATTCCGCTGCATGGTTTGCCAGAAGCGCTTCTACAATCTACTGGCCCTTAAGAACCATCAAAGGACCCACTTTGATGTTAAGAGGTAATTGCTCAACGTAATTGCTAACACAGAAAAAAGTTGTCTTCGACTGATAAGTGTCCATGTAATTTGACATATCATGTATATAACCAGAGAAGCTACATTGTACACATGTGGTAGACCCAATTAATTTGTACTACTACATACCAAGGTTTAGGTTATTACACTGTTATAGTTGAATTTGCCTAAATGCCAACAAATGGTGATTGGACCCTGCCCTAACAGCAAGCATTTTCTTTTACAAGTGCTTACGTACTTGTAGAAGAATCCAAGGATATATTGCCTATAAAATTGCTATTGCCATAGATGTATTTTGTGTCTTGTCATAACTTCATTCATGCTCAAATGTTCTGTGCTTTGTAAACAGGATTATCCTCACTCTTTGTCCCCTCGTCTAGGCATACTTGCAATGAATGTGGGAAGGCATTCAAGATACAGAAGCAGCTATTGAACCACCTAAGAATTCACAAGGAGAACAAGGCCAAAATACAGGAGCTCAACAATCAGATTCAAGCCCTCATGCAGATGAATGGGAGCGGGTCAGAGGGAGGAATGCACTCGTTAAATGCACCTGCCAATCAAGCCGCCACCACCACCCGCAGAAAGCGTAGGCCAACCGTCAACCTAAAGAAACCCAGTGTGGGGGAAGGGGCTCTTACAGCGTCTCAGACTGAGGTCAAATCAGAGGGGGCAGGCGACCCTCGCCCCTACTCCTGTGACCAATGTGGGCGAACGTATCGGCACGCAGGAAGTCTGGTCAACCACAAGAACTCTCACAAGACGGGTGAATACTACTGTTCTGTTTGTAACAACACCTACTCCAACCAACTGGCTATGAAGAACCACCTGCGCATCCACTTCTCAGTTAAAAAACACAGTTGCCAACACTGTGGTAAGGCCTTTCGGGGAAAGAAGCAGTTGTCTAACCATATTTGTGCACACCTCCGAAAGGATATGCCTGGAGGGGTCAGGGGAAGTGGTCGCAGGCGCGCTAGAAACATTAAATGTAAGCAGTGCAGACTGATATTTGTATCTGCAGACCAGCTCACAGCCCATACCTGTGGGTCACTGGCAAACTCATCAGAGGGCAGTGATGGACAAACGAGCATGTCCTTGAAAAAAGAGGAGCGACCATTCACCTGCAACATCTGCAATCGCAGCTACCGCCACGCAGGCAGTCTCCTGAATCATAAAAACACCCATAAGTCCGGCCACTTCAGCTGCACGTTCTGCTCTAAGCCCTTCTCTAACCCCATGGCGTTACGCAACCACACACGAATTCACACACAGAAGAAGAAGCATGTCTGCCTGACCTGCGGGAAGGCGTTTCGGCTGGCCAGTATTCTCCATAACCACCAGAAAGTCCACACCAGGGTGGCCAGCCACTTCAGCTGCCCAGAATGTGGCAAGAGCTTCCAGGGCAAGTCTGGGCTGAAGAGGCACCGCTGCCAGAGCAGGGGTCAGGATGATTCGGCTAAAGCTGGTGACAGCTATCACAGAGATGGTGGTGGAGACAAGTGCTTCATGTGAGTTACTGTCTCATAATCAACTCGTTATGTAAGTCCTACTTCTTCATGGTTGTTATTAGAATGATCACCCTTTTTTTTGTCTTCTCCCTTCTGTTTTCATGGTTTTAATGGCTATTTTTTTGTTTAGTTTTATGGTAAATCTGTAATTATTTCCTCTGTTTATATTCGATTAGTAAAAGCAAGGTTTTCTTTGCCAATTAATGCCCAAGGTAAATTATTTTAATGAACAGGGATTTTAATGTCTCTCTACTGCAGGTGTGACCTGTGTGGACGCTCATACCGCCACTCTGGCTCCCTGCTCAACCATAAAAAGACGCACTCCGAAAACCTCCACCACTGTACCTTGTGCCTCCAGACTTTCCCCGACCCCATCGCCCTCCATGTCCACTCCCAGATGAAGCGCCACTGCTGCCCAGACTGTGGCAAGACCTTCTGTCTCGTCTCCCACCTGCAGAGTCACATGGAGGTGCACTCCAAGGAACGCACCCTGGTCTGCAGTCCCTGCCATCAGAGCTTCCCCAACCCGGCCAGCTACCAGCAACACCAGGACCTGCACCACCGGGCCCAGGGGCATTACCAACAACACAGCATGCAATTGAAGGACAACCTAGGCTGGGGCTCGGAACTGGACCAACCCGTGGGGATCCAGGGCTTGCCCAAGCTGGTACCAGCGTTTGCCCACATGCACGGGGGCATGCCCGACCCTCAGGACCAGCAGGAGAGCAACGAGGCTCACTGCACAGGGGTGAAGAGCCACGTGTGCGAGCACTGCGGCCGCACCTACCGCCACGCCGGCTCCCTCCTCAACCACAAGAACAGCCACAAAACGGGCTCCTTCTTCTGCTCCGTGTGCCAGAAGGAGTTCACTAACCTGATGGCCCTGAAGAACCACAGGCGCATCCACACAGAGCCCAAGCGCTACCAGTGCCTGGAGTGCGGCAAGGCCTTCCGCGTGTCCACCCAGCTCATCTGCCACCGGAGGATGCACACCAAAGAGAAGCCTTTCTCCTGCCTGCTGTGCGACAAGAGCTTCTCCAGCAAGTCAAATCTGCGCCACCACCAAAAGATGCACCAGAGCGGTGCCCAGGTTTATGAGTCCTCCTTCAGCATGGATGCTAACAGTTTCATGGACTTGGACATGGGTTCTTTTCTCTGAGTCGAGTCGGGATTCAAAAGGTGAGGGTTTTCTTCAACCCCTCAGACCATTGTAGAGTGGAATACTTCTTATATTAGTCTCCCCTGGGCCCCTATCAGTAATTGTAAAGTGACGGGTGTTCCTCAAAGCCCCAGTAGAGACAGCGTTTAGTCTTGATGCTGAGCTCTTCAAAGCTGCCTCACAAACGTTTCATTTTTTTTGTTTTGGTCATACACTTTTGGACTCGTGGAAGGAATTCCGATCTTACCTCTAGTAGGGATTGTGACACTAAAAAGTCCCAGATTGGATTGAATGTTTGCACAAAGCCATTGAATCGTTTAGCGCTACAGGAGTGAGGACTATAGGACATGATTTATTTCCTCTTGCTATCTATTACTGTGTTTTGTGCCTCCGTAGGTTAATTTCTCTGCTGTGCTCATCAAAAGTGTGGGCTGTATATTTGCCCTTGAATCCTGTTCAGTGTTGCCATAGGTTAGAGAGATGTGGTCAATTGACCTTTTGTGATGTGGTTTCAATAAGGACAACCCTGTCGCTTTAAAGGAGATGACCTCTAGTCCTACCCAGAGGATGATATCAAAGGTATTTACTGAAATCATGAAATCAAATATGGTTTTAATAATGATAATATTTGGGTTCATGTATGAGGCATTGTATGCTAAATGGACGTATTTAATAATTTATTCCTGTTCTTTTGATTTATTTTTCTGTGTATACTTTGATAGATCACAGTTTTCAATGAATGTTAACATGTAAAGAGAACCTTGACTCTTAAAAAAAAAAAAAAAAAAACTATGTAGCGACTATGGAAATTCCTCAATCTATAATTCCATTATTCTCAATTGGTGCAACTCCAATACAGGTAGGAATGCATAAACCCAGGATAATGGTCCTGCTAGCACTCAGGTTTTTCATCTTTAAAAGGAAAATATCTGACGTGCAAAGCATTGTAGATCATCGGTGTCTGGTTTGGGCATGACTTGTTTCTTTTTTTACATGCGCCATTTCTCACCCATGTCCTGTTAAAATAAGAATTGTAGCCTTTTGTCCATAATCCCCCCCCCCCCCCCCCCCCCCCCCTTTAAAAATTGCATGAATGTTGCAATACCATACGCATGCTTTTGACTTCTCAAACTTTTAAAAACACGTTTGAGTGCTAGTTCTTAGAATATAAGTCAAAAGTGTAGCATTATCGTGGCGTGAAATCCTAGTCTCCTATTTCTTTCATTTTAATGGTTATTTTATTTATGTTGAAATGGTATTATGGATTTTTTTTTTTTTCTTTGAAAAGGTGGAGATGAATCTACGGAATCTTGTTCTAACCACTCACCTATCACAAGCTTTAAGTGTTAGCAAAGTCAATATCGTTGGTTGCTAACTTCAACCATGTTGACCTCAACGTTTATCAAGAAGCAGGTGTTGATGACCACTATTTTGCAAAATGGTTTTGGTGTCTTTGGAATCAGCAATTTCTGGTCATAACTTAACCTTTACATAAACGTGCAATTATCTTTGGTTTACTATTCCTAGCAGAAAAAGTTTAGAAAACAATAAGGTGCCTATCATACACAAAACAGTTATTTTTCACTCACACTGTAATGTCAAATGTTTTGGAAAACACAAGTAGGAAGCAGAGGCCCTTTTTTAGGTTTAAAACAACGGAGGGCCTTTGTTTGAGGGTGTTGTATCAGTACACCACAAGGTGTTTTTCTTCTGCTTTCTTTATGCCTTGTATTTCATATATTATGAATTGTAAATATTTTTGGGACCGGTAAGGTGTATAAAATACCTCATCAAAGAGCCTTGCCAATTCCTGAAACTGATATTTAAAGCTATCACAGTTTATTTAAGAGTAATTATAGCATATAGCTACAATACACTGTAATAATTACAACTTTTATAGTTCTCTAGGCCTGTATCATGAGCACATTGTTAATAAGGCGTCAGCTCCCAACACCTCATTCTAATTGCACGTGAGCAGTCGAGATGCATGCAAGTTGTTCTCCCCATTCTACCAATATTGTAAGCAATAGGTTGCCATTTTAGAAATGTTTAGTGCTCATTTTGCCAATACATGTTATTTTAGTAAGTTCACATCTTGTGGTTAACATTTTTTTTTTCTCATTGTTGTGTATCAGACATGCTTGTCCACTGGGTCAAATTATATTACTTGATTCAGAAGACAAACCACATGGCCATCCTGACACAGAGATTCTACAACTCACACAAAAGGTTACTGCAGAAGTCAGAACTACTGTACACTTAGAATAGCTTGCATGGTGATGGCAGACTTACCAACATCTAAACAGAGACCGTCTTTTTTTTTTTTTGTGTGTTATTTGAATTGGCAATAAATACATTATGGTTCATTTCTGTAATTCGGCTCTCATACCCTAATTACATGAAATTGCAACATGTATTTTTAAGCCGTGAACATTTGAAATGGTCTGCATGTAGAGAATGTTGCCAGTTGATCTCCGTTTAAACCTTGCAAGCGGAAAGGTGTCAGATTTACTATGATCTCTTCTGGCACTTGTTAATGTACGCCTCATTTTGTGACATGACTACATGTGTCATGTGCATCTCCCACAGTTTTGTCAATATTTTAAATGAAACATTAGCTGGGTTCTCTGTACATTCATAGCAAGAATGTCCTTTACATGAAGTTACTGTTAAATTGGCTATAGTATAATTAAAAAGCATATGCCACATTTGATTTGAATTTAGTGTTTGAAAACTCAAGTCTGAAATATTTTATTTATATAACCTTGTATATATTTTGTCACTTTGAGATGTAGATTTTTACTTCCTTGTTAGTACTATGAACTTAGCTAATTAGAAACTTAACAAATCACTTATTCAAATTAAATGACTTAAAATATGTTGTGTTGGTCATTTTTTTGAGTTCATGTCCTTTTCAAACTTGGTTTTAAACAAGTTTATTTTTATGAAGAACCTGGTTCCAAACCAACACCTGTCTCTTACACACAATAGTACCTGGTTCCAAAACGTACTGCTTCCTACACACAATAGTACCTGGTTCCAAACCAAGGCCTGTCTCATACACAATAGTACCTGGTTCCAAACCAAAGCCTCTATCCATGCAACACAGTACATGGTTGTAGTGCAAAATGTGTGCATTTGGACAGTTGTTGAACAACTTTGCGAGATTCAATCCGTAGAGCAGAGTGTTCGTGTTATAGCACAATTTAAATGTAAAGGTCATTTCAGATTGAGTTGACATATGCAACGTTTACGGTGAAGGTGACTGCGGGATTATTGCCTTTAAATTTCAATCGTGCTATAGCGTGGCTCTTCTGCGCTACGGATTGAATCTAAGGCCATAAAGTTTATACATCAACAAATCTATGGGATTCATAATTTTATTCTATATAACACAAAAGTCAGTTCATTTGTAACAATGCTTATTACTACACTAACTCATGTACACAACCCAAACAGACGAAAAGTACATTCACTAGGGCAATATTCAATCCAAATACGGAAGTTTAGCGTTGAAATTTAAAGGCTATGTTTCCGCGTCAGCGGAGACTGCATTCATGGTAAATGCTGCATATGACGGCTCAATCTGAAATGACCTTTACACTGCCATTGACCTTTACCACTTCACCGATAGATTGAATGGAGCCCTAAATGATTGCTCAGTAACAAATCTAATTGGTCAGCTGGTGTCAGAGGTTTTACAAACAACTTTACAGGTGTCCCTTCGTCAGTATTTATTCATACATTTAGCTGTTACCACATAAACATTAGAAAATATATAATTCTAAATAAATATATATGAAAACAATATCTGTATAAAAATTGTCCAATGACCCTTTTCTTGCTGCTGGTATACATATCCACTTAATATTGATAAGAAAGTAATATTGTCAGTAATATGAATTAAGTCATATTCAGCCACCCACATTATCCTGACACACAAGCCCTAAAATTGTGCTCTGAGTTAGTTTGAAGATGAGTACACAGTTATACCATGGTTATACATTTCAATAGGGTTCAGTTTGTTTTTCCCTAAATTGCAATGTTCCTTCCTGGGTTGGCAGTCAGTGTCTAATAGTGTTAAAAAAAAAATGTCACACAAGCATTGACTCATCTCCATTGTTTCAACTGTGGAGAGCACAACGCTAAGGCTTCCCTATTTGTCCATCGGGAATGGATTTAATTGTAAAAATAAGAAAAAAACAGTATAAACTATACCAGGGATTGGCAACAGGTGGAAGGGCTTAGTCAGGGTCTCAACTTACTGTTGAGAGTTAGAATAGGAGAATACACAAGGTGCCATTTAGAAATTTGGTTGTGCATCAGCAGTTTTTCTTGTTCCTCAATTAGTCCATGTCAGCTAACATTTTTTAGATTGGTAAATTAGTCTAGTGCTCAGCCATCTAAACTTGTAGTAATCGTGGTCAAATTACCACCCAGGGGGGGGGGGGGGGCATTGATTTTGTTAGTCAGTCTCAGTTAGATATAATTAAAACTGCAAACATTTCTCTCCACCATATTGCGAGATGTGTAGAATTGGGTGGCGGCACAACAGTGGCCCCTCATGATGTGTTCAGATTTTTTTTGTGGCCCCCACCCCCATCAAAGTTGCCCATCCCTGAACTATACAAACACATTCCCACAGGATTCTGGACCACCTTGAACTTTTCCATCACGACAGTTTGCAAGCCCCTGTGTTATACTACTTATCCTGCATACACACATACTACAGTATAATGGTTAAATGACCTATGTAAGAATGTCCAATACGCAGTTTCATAATCAGTTCACTTATTTTCCCCTTTGCCTCTTTTGATTGGAAGATCCTAGAGAGTACAGTGCACGATACTGTTAAAATAATTCTACTCCTTTAAAAATGATGAGTTAAAAAACAACTAGCTCTAAGTGCATATAGTTCCTACATGGAAACACAGACTGGATAAATTGCCCTAAAAGTACATTCAAATTGCCAAAATGTGCCCAACATGAATTTATAATCTAACATTTCCCTTTTACTTTTCATTATCACGAGGATGTTAAATGGAAACGTTACTCTTATAGAAGTAGAGTATGTGAAACCTGGCCCAGGAAGCACGATTGTGCTGTATTCACTTTTGTCCTGCTGATGGCAAGTCGAGGCAGTTCGGTAGTTGGTATTCGTCCTAATAAGCTACAATAAAACAACAGGTGTTCAAGCATTGACAGAAACGGTTGGAAATCCACATCATTCAAGATGTGTCTCATGTTCACTACTGTTTTTTAAACTACTTATGGATTGAACAACTTACTTATCGATAGATAGATTATTGGAATATCTAGACAAGCTCAACCTAGCATCACTACTCAAAGGCCATCATTTCATTTCAAAAAGAGCTGTGAGAGATACTCTTTACTAACTACATTGTCTTACTCAGAGTACAGTCTGACTGCAGACAAGGTAGGGGATTGACAGCGCTTGTTAACACAGTTCTTTGTGAGAGCTCCGTTCCGTAACACACTGAGTGTATGTGAACACATCTTTACTAACAGTATAATAAATTAAATGGTCAAACTCCACTCAAATAATACCCTGTGGTCAGAGTATTATCCATAGTACAAAAAATGATTCTGTTTCGGTTGGTCATCCAAAGATGTTCCCTTGGTTCTGTCACATCAATGTCAGAAGGAAGATGAGGCTGAGGAAGTAATGAGAGATTTGTTAGTTAATTCCCTCTGAACATCCCCATTATTTCAAAACATAATTACACCTCGTACAGAAATATTGACATACACTTATGTAGGCTACTTCCATATGTAATTATGCATAATAATTGACAGCCGTTATCACATCAACACATTTGAGGAACGCGCACTTACTGAAATGTTTACGCTTGGTAAAGAGGTCCCGTTGTCTCTTCAATGGGTTCTGCAGAACAAGAAGACGATGCTGATGTTCTTTCATGTATTTTCACCAGAACCCAAAGAGGTCAATGTGTCTTAATGCTACAGACATATGTGTGCCTCTATCATTGTGCTACAATACGTTTCATGACTGACAATGTTAGTTTATCATGAGATGGTAGCCGTGAGCCCTACCACGGAGGGGCCTCTTCTGTGCCTTGCGTCGATGCACCATGACTCCAATGATCAATACTGCAGCGACCAGAATAACTGCCAGCACAGAGAAGCTGGAAATGGCTGCCAGTCTCCAGACATCAGATCTTTCCTTGGTAAATGTGCCTGAAAGGGGACATATTGGTCGAAGGCATACAATTAAGCATGGGCATGATTTAGTTGTAGGATATAAAGGTTGAATGTTCCTTAGCTAAGGATTTGACTTACAAGTGTTACACGAAGGGGTCTTTGGATACTGCTTGCACGATGAGCAGGATACGCATTGGTCTATGTCCGAACTCCAGAACTCTGAACTACTGCATAGGTCTGTGAGGAAAAACATCAAATGGAGAGACAATGCTTAATTCTCTTACAGCTTTTACCCGTTTGAATGACAACAATTTGTGACTCAATTTGCTCATTGGGAAATGTTCCTCTACCTCACCAAAACAAATGAACTATTGGAAGAGAGAGAACAACGGATCTGCCTGAATAGTCTTTAGACAGCAACCTAAATATGATTTATCTTATTGTAGATGTTTTTACAACCTGACAATAAAAAGGTATGCACTTAGTCCGCGGTCTGAGAAAGGAATTGTTTTTGCCCAATGATAAAGAAATCGTATGACATCAAGTCCAAAGAAATAGAGAAGATCCGAGAAACTGTGCTTCCTCTTCTTATGAAATGAGTTGGGGAATTCCTTTGATTTTCTCGTACTGATGCACTTAATATGCAAATCAACATTACTCATTGGCTTTGCGTGCACAAGCATGGTGAGACGCTGTGTGTGAATGGCAGGATGTGTGTTATCAAGATGAGGTTCTGACACATTGTTTTGGTGTGTTTGACTTCTAGAGAAGGTGTGGTGAGACTGGGAGTAAACATTACCATAACAGCAGTGAACTGACAGACATACAAGACACAGACTGGATAGAAAATGTCTACAGTGTGTCCCCTGAGAGACACTACACCGGAAACCTCATATCCTTTTAGAGAACCCACAGACAGCAGTACCAGACTTATTTCGAAGGGGCATGTGTCAATTTATATCTAAGGTGATTAAGTACGGAATAAAGGGTCTGCAATGTTAATTCCACCCGGTAAAGAATAAAGCCTGATGGTAAATTCAATGTAGTGATCACAGCACTTAACATAGTTCATGTGATGAAAAACCTGTTACTTTACAGAGTTAGGGTTACTCTGACACTGCTTGTCAGGTTTGACATCTCCACGTCAATAGCTTCACTCATTGAAGTGATGTAGAGTATCAATGCGATAAAGCCTACAGTTTCCTCTTCCTTGAGCTCGAAGGCCACACAAGTGGTTAGAGGTCTAGCCAGTGATTTGTGACTTTGTCGTTCAGCATATAAACCACATGGACAATGTACTTTGAGAAAATGGTTTGTTACCGGACCAAATCTGAACCAATCATAGACGTTTATGTTTTACAGTAGAGTACAGTACAATAGAGTAAAGAGAAGTATAGTACAGTACAGTAGAGCACAGAGTAGAGGACACTATAATGTACTGTACTGAACTATACTTTACTGTACTGTATTGTACTGTACTTTACTGTGCTGTACTGTGATGTCCAAACTTGTGAAACATGGACGTCTATGATTGGTTCAGATTTGGTCTGGTCCGGACCAACCAAATTGGGTCTTGTTTGGGGGCGGATCTTTTTAGAATAATAGCTAGTGTGTAGAATATTACCCATATATGCCACGGATGATATTGCGTATTTCTACCTTTGTGTACCTTTTTCAGGATACATCAACATGAAGAGAATGCATAATTCTGCATTTCTGTGTAGTACAGAGCCATGATATAAATCCATTACCATAATTCTGTTAACGGGTGTAAATCCACTTCACTTACTAAAGTTTAATAACCAAAATAGTTTTTTTCTAACTCAAGGTGTCATGTAATAGCTGATACCCCATTCGCTCTGCAGATATCTTTGAATCTTAATTCAGGGCAGATATTTAACAGTTTCTGGAAAATTTGGTCGCATAAAAAAACGGAGGGAAATTTTGCCGCAATTCTGTTACCAAACTTTGCATCTGCACAGTTCTTCCAGTAAATGTGTTGTTGTGAAATGTTGTATGTAAATGGTTCAATGTACAATGTTGTCCTTGTGCATCAACGGCTTTTGCTTGGCATACATTTGAAAGTGAAAAAATCAGCGTCGGAGTGGTGTTCCGTGGAATTGCCCATCAGCTGCTTTGAAACTAAATGAAACAATAGCATAAAGGTCAGAACTGAGTGGCACAATGATGTAAGACAAAAAGGTGTGCAGGAAATTGGAGACAAGTCAACACTTGCCTTAAATCTACAGTATCAAACAATCAGTTGGAGTTTCCATGGTAAAATACTATTCATGAAGAAGCAGATTGTGCATGTTATCGGGAATTGCTGTGGATTTCTCATCTGTGTCTGACTTCCAGGACTGGTAATGATAAAATTGATGTGTGAACATAAGCAATCAACACATTTTGGGTGACAGCATCACCACCTGCAAAATCCTAAATTCACCCGTGGGGCCTGGATGAAACCCCATTTCAGCATTAGCTATATTGTTGCCCTGGTCAATAACGAAAAAGTCTCACATGCATTTAAGACATAACACAGTTTTGTCTGATGTCCACTCAGCAATAAGAGCCACCCTAGAAAATAACCTCAATAAAGGAATTATTTTTGTGCTGGGAATGGGAAGAATTATATTGTCAAGAGTCCACAATTTTACTTTACTTTTACCCCTCAAGGAAGGAAAGAAATTATAATGATTTGCCAACTATAAGTGTCCCCATCAATCAGGTCTGTCCTTTTCACCCATGGGCATGGACGGAGTGAAATAAGGCGATTGGAATGCGGAACCGGTGAGAAGGCAGCTGGTAGAGGAAGCAACTCCATAAGCAACCCTTTCTTTTATCAGACTCCATTTGAGTAGCCATGCGATGATTCCATGATGGTCAATGAAACACGAATTCCCATGCGATTAAAAGTTTGATGAAATAACGTCTCTTCGCATTTAAAATATAGTATTGAGATCGAAAAGTATATAAGCATTTGTCTTTGCGTTACATAGATCAAAAGATAATACTTAATATGATTCAAGTTTATCTATATCCATACAAGTTCAATTAAACATATTTTACTTACTTTGTTGCCCGTTCGCGCCGTTTAGGTTCGCTACAGTCGCAATGACAAGTCCACAAAGCGCACAGATAATGTTTGAAGCCATGTTTCTTGTATAAACGAAATTCCCGAAAGTTCATCTGATGAAAAGCCCGTTTTGTTTTTCACCATGGAAAAGCTAGCCTCACAATGAGTCACCCGGAGTAGTCTGAGCCTTGTTTTAATAGAGTACACACCCACGCTAACAGTTCAACTCCTATGAGTCATTTCCTATGTACTGTACTCACATTCTGAGTACTGCCGTCCGGACAGGCAGGAAACTTTAGAATGATAAAACATTTTACTTTCGTTTATTGTAGTAAAGCGAAAAATGTCAATGATCATTCACAATATGTATATTTGAACCAGCAGAACTAAAATACCATGACCGCACCCTTTTTGATTTTCCCTTAGCCAACTTCGGAGTGCAAAGTCTGTAAAGATCTGGAATTAATTGTGTTCTCATTGTTATTACCACGCCTGTCACGTCATTCACTGAGCACTGCCAAAAAATACAAGTATCCGGCAGTTGCATATGGATCCCATAAGCAGTGAAGAAAAGCACTTTACACTGGGGTTGAATACGTTCAGGGTTGTTTAAAACTTCACAGAAGAGGAACTTTTGTGATGCAAAGTGGTATTTTTCTGAGAAACACTACAGGGACATTAATACAATTACATAGGGGGATTCTCATCTTGGTTCACATTAGTAGGTTCTGGAACTGTTTGTGTTTTTTTCTTTTTTACTTAATTTATTTTTATTTTTTATCTCACCATCTCATATTTGTTGTATACATGTATGGTATATATTATTTTGTGTGGTTGTATGCAAATGTAACACTTGACTGTCAAAGGAGCTTTTTTTTTTTTATCATCCTCAGAAAGGAGCAACATCTGTAAAAACACAACGCAAAACCCCTCCTCCTATATACAGTATTGGGCAACCAAATGTTAGGCGCACAAGTGGGAACTGCAACACTCACAGACTCGTGTACATTTGATACTTCTGCTTTTTTTAGCAAGATCAAATGCTTTCCCATTATTGACCTCCCCAAAATGTTGAGAAGAGGTCAGAAAACCCTAAGATGAGGAAATGTATTCAACATTCAACTCATGATGCACAAGTTCAAGTTTTTACTAGGAAAACAACTTCTACACTGTGAAATACAAAATGATCACTAGTATGTTCCGAATGACATGTATGTTCATATCACACAATCAGAGCCCACACACTCTACTCATTTATACCAATCCCAATACCCAGACACAACATTACATCAAAATATTATAGAGGTCTTATTTTGAACCAATACATAACATGTTTTTTGCCATTGACTTTAGATCACCAGAGTCTCACTGTGGTTTTTTGAGGCCAGTTATGATTTTAGTTCTCACAGGAGCGAACTTCAAACGCATTACCAAGCTCTCATTATACTGTTAACATCATCAGAACAGAGGAAATGGTGTTCAGAGGTTCCATTAAAGGCTTATTATATGGTTGTAACAGATGTTTTGTGACTAATGTACAAGTAAACTTTAACAAAGTAGTCTTGGAGGACTTGGATGGGACAGCCCACTTAGTATGACACTCATGAGCTGACTATTCCACTGAAATGATGTCATCAGGAATGAGGCACTAAAACCTGCAGATGTTGTGTGTGACTGAGTCACTAGGTGGTAGCAACAGGATTGGTCATAACTGGCTTAACACACGAAGATCTAGCCCAAGGTGATCCTTAACACTCCTTTCTGTGCTGATTCTGAGACAAACTAAAAACGGCCTACTTTGTGTCGAATGATTCCTATTGACAATAGTGAGGCTTGACTTTCAGATTGTCCGGGGCAAGTAAATAAATGTGTCAGACAAGAAGAAGATGTTGTGTTAAAAAAAGACATGTAAAAATAATAATCACAAGATCAACAAAAATCATTTGAATAAGAATGTGCTTTTGAGCAGATCTATCTGTGCCACATGTGCAAATGTGTTGATATTCCTTGCTGGTTAGGGAGTTATTTGCCCAGTTATATAATTGTTGGTCAGCACACAGGTACGGTCATGATAATCCTGGAAATGTAATGTTGTGCACATCAATCACCTGCATGTGTGCCAATGTGCTTGGGCCCGAGGAGAGACAGAGAAACATTGAAGCGTTTGTAATTAACTAAGCTTAACCAAAAAAGCAGCATTTTCTAATCATCCTACAGGTTCTTGCAGGTCATTTTTATCTATCAGAAAGACCTTTATTTGCCAAATAACCGAGATGAGCTCTATTTCAAAATATAACTTTTCCCAACCAAAAACGCTGTTCCATGCACTCCACACAGAGTACTGGAGGTAGCATAGCCGAGGCTACTAAGCAACAACTTCTAAGTAATAAAATAAAACTGAAAATATTTTACTCTGTTCTTTTGAAATACATTTTCTTTGTCACTTTTTTTTCTTAAAAAGTTCCAATTCAGCCATGTTTATATCAACATCAAATCATTTCTGGATAACAAGTACCTTACTGTAACAGTTTTCCATTAAAATGAACAACAATATTTTTTCGCAAAAAACTTTCTCAAGCAAGATTTTTTGTTAATTAAGACTGTCTGGGAGTGGTCTAAGTGGGGAGGGAACAATGTGGGAGTGGTCTAAGTAGTGGGGAGGGAACAACATGGGAGTGGTCTAAGTGGGGAGGGAACAATGTGGGAGTGGTCTAAGTGGGGCAGGAACTGCTATTATTAGCAGAGGTTTGGAACTCTTTGTTATTGATTTATTAACCAATTTCCCACCTGGTGATGTCACCAGGCAAGCAGAAACTCCCACTCTTGCAAACAGACTGATTTGAAGGTCCTGTGTATATTGTATTTTCAAGCAGGAACTATCAGAAAATAAAACTTATCAATTTTGTTCACACTTTTACAGTGTTTGTTTCATCAACTGTTGTACAATGATACAAAACACAGGAAAAACACAATTTGGACTGCACCGCGCTGTATAAGACCTTCCAAAACGTACTTATAATGGATTTCTGTGTGATGACAACACTTCAATTGTGGTGCTTTGTGGTTTTTTCCCCCTCATTTTTACAGATAGCCTACAGTAAAATAAATGAATGAAAATGCTACAGTGTTCTTAAAAAATAAAATAAAAAACTCAGTCTAATGTTAGCAAAGACCTTCATAAACACAACCAAATGATTATTTTGGGGATAGCATATCTGAAATGTATTTATTATTGGAAGTTGAGGAATAAATCTAACACCATTGGAACACCACCTCTTCCTCCACATTTATTGGATTGGTTGAACAGTGCGGTCAATAAACCTCCACTGAAACCTGAATATTTCAGCCTTACAATGTTATAAACATGTCTTCGTTAGTTACCGTTCTTTTAAGAAACCTACTGTAGCCATTTGATTCCCGATTCATTAAATTAGTCAATTATTTATTAAAGACAAAAAGTATTCGGTTGGAATTGTAACTGTGCAATATTTTGGGGGGCTATTTAAGGGTTGCCAATCATCCTCCAGGTGCATCTAAAAGGGGCAGTGTTCTATTTTGAGACAGGCTTGAATATGCAAAGAAGCCCATAATGCAGAGGGTAGCCTACATTTGTCTGATTCTCTATACGGTAGCAACAATGGTCATTTTTATATTGTAAAGTGGTTCCTTGAATCATACGACAATTTTAAGTATCACTCTTTGGTGACTTGAGCTTTCTGACCAAAAAAAAAAACAAATCTGTCCTACTTGTCTGAAGGACAAGTGGCAATTTTTTTTTTTATGTCAAAGCCCTGCAGTATTATCTGGTGAAATCTCTGCACAGGAACATAACGTGATCGTTACGATAATGAAAGAAAGTCCATTTTTACTGAATTGAGTCGCATTTGTATACAACTCAACTAGACTTGCATCCAGAGATTGAATCTCAATTCTTCAGAGTGGTCTTTTCTTAGAATACTGGAAACAAGCACATATACAGGTGTTTGTCAAGGACGATTCTGGGGAAGTCAATGTACACTACCGTTCAAAAGTTTGGGGTCACTTTGAAATGTTTTTTTAAAGGAAAATCACATTTTTTGTCCATTCAAATAACATCAAATTGCTCAGAAATACAGTACAGACATTGTTAATGTTGTAAATTACTATTGTAGCTGGACGCATTAGTGTCTAGTTTGAGAAACAGACAAGTCCTCAACTGGCAGCTTCTTTAAATAGTGCCAGCAAAACACCAGTCTCAACAGCAACAGTGAAGAGGCGACTCTGGGATGCTGACCTTCTAGGCAGTTTCTCTGTCCAGTGTCTGTGTTCTTTTGCCATCTTAATATTTTATTTTTATTGGCCAGTCTGAGATATGGCTTTTTCTTTGCAACTCTGCCTAGAAGGCCAGCATTCCGGAGTCGCCTCGTCACTGTTGACATAGAGACTGGTGTTTTGCGGGCACTATTTAATGAAGCTGCCAGTTGAGGACTTGTGAGGCATCTGTATCTCAAACTAGACACTCTAATGTACTTGTCCTCTTGCTCAGTTGTGCACCGGGGACTCACACTCCCATTTCTATTCTGGTTAGAGCCAGTTTGCAATGTTCTGTGATGGGAGTAGTATACAGCGCTGTACGAGATCTTCAGTTTCTTGGCAATTTCTCGCATGGAATAGCCTTCATTTCTCAGAACAAGAATAGACTGACGAGTTTCAGAAGAAAGGTAATTGTTTCTGGCCAGTTTGAGCCTGTAATCGAACCCACAAATGCTGATGCTGCAGATACTCAACTAGTCTAAAGGCCAGTTTTATTGCTTCTTTAAGCAAAACAACAGTTTTCAGCTGTGCTAACATAATTGCAAAAGGGTTTTCTAATGACCAATTAGCGTTTAAAAATGATACACTTGGATTAACTAACACAACGTGCCATTGGAACACAGGAGTGATGGTTGCTGGTAATGGGCCTCTGTACGCCTATGTAGATATTACATAATCATTTTTTATTCTTTTTAAAATCAGCTGTTTCCAGCTACAATAGTAATTTACAACATTAACAATATGTACACTATTTCTGATCAATTTGATGTTATTTTAAAATGGACAAAAAAAAATATGCTTGCCTTTCAAAAAACAAGGACATTTCTAAGTGACCCCCAACTTTTAACGGTAGTGTAAACAAATCATACAGGGCCACGACAACGACCTAGTTAAAAGTTAATTACCACATGGGCAAGACCTGATCAAAAACAAAGATGTGACAGAAAAACAAAAACAGAGTATCCAGAAGTATGAATACCTTGGTATGTGCACTTCGGTTTTTAGACTCTCACTCAGTCACAACTATCTGTTTGGTCACTAGCACCAACCGGCAATGAGGCAATATAAGAAAGTCCTTCGAGAAAGCAAAGACAAAACTAAGCTCTCCAACCACACTCACTTCCATCCATTTTATTTTCTTCCTCCCCTCCCTTATCCCTGTTCTCTTCTTTTCCTCAGCAGTTAAGTGATGTAGATGCGGTGGAAGTCGTTGGCCCCGAAGGCACAGTTGCACTTGGGGCACTTCCTTTGTCGGGTGTCGTAGCGCGTCTTCAGACACTCGTAGCAGAAAACGTGGAAACACTTGGTGAGCACCGTCTCCTTGTCGCGGGTGTTGCAGCACGGACAACGCAGCTTCGCCTGCCAGGTGTGGAGTACAGAAAATGTACAGTTAACGCTGTAAAATAAAGTGGCACCCATGTACCGCAACATGTGAACCTTCTCACATGTAACTGATCGAACAAAAGCAAGGCCGGGCCATCAGGATGTGTGTATTTGTTGAATTACCTTGTACTGGTTGATCTCCTCCTGCAGGATCTCATCAGCATCAGTGTACACCTCCACTTTCTTCTGCTTCTCCAGCTTTCGTCGTAGCCTGGACAGGTCCTCCTATAAGTCAGCCAGACACAGTCGAATACTTTAGGAGACTAAAACGACAGTTAACATTCACACTCAAAATGACCCTTTCCCACAGAAGGCTTTTAGGGGTTTGACAAATTAACATCAGGGCTCCCTCGGGGGGAGCATTCACGTTTACAAAATGAGACTCACCTGGTTAAATAAAGGATACATATGTGGAAAGGACAGACTTGTCAGTAGTTGTGTGTACCTGCGCTCTTTTGAGGTTGCCCAACTCCCTCTCTCTGGCGTTGCGGTTCTCAGACACAGATACCTGGATCTTCCTCAGCTTGGACTGGGTGTGATCCAGCTGCACCTTAAGGTCCTCAGCCAGCTGGGCTGCCTCCACCGCCTGAGATGGAGGGGCAGCAAGAGACACTCAGATACTATTGTCCTTAATAACAGTGGTATTGTTATTCCTTTTTGTGATATTATTACAATACCAATAGTAAAAGTAGTAGTACTATGAGTAGTAGTATTGGTAAGGTAACTGTGGAAGAAGGGGAGTTTAAAATTGTAAGTGATTTGTTTTGCTACCTTCCTCTTGTTGAGTTCTAGTGCTTGTATGCGAACTCCTAACTCTTTCTCCAGATTGGTCAGTGAGCTCTGGAGGATGCCCTCTTTCTCCTCCAGCTTCTGTACAACCAATAACTGGGCTTCCACCTGTGACAGACAGCAAGGGGAACCAATCAATCAGACCTTTTTCCTCATTAGCTCAGAAACACAAGCATTATCAGGACTACAATCAAATGTTTTTTATTTTTTTATTTCAATAGTCATCAGGAATGAACAACATGCAGCCCAAGATATGCTATTTTTTGACCCACGGGTCTCTTAATAAATAAAACAGTCTGCCTTGCCGAATGAATGAGTTACGCACCTGTTTTACATCCACCGCTTTGTAAGTTGCCCTGAAAATAAACACATGCGATGCTGACAGTTCATCCTCCACAGTCGCTCTCACCTGGGTCTTGAAGGTGAGCACCTGGTCAGCCAGCTCCTCCTTCTCCTCCCTCAGCATCTTGTAGATCTGGTTGGACTTGATGCGTTCCGACATCAGCTTGAAGTTGGCGTCGTCCTTCTCCCTCAGCTGCTGCATCAGCCGGCTGTTCTGCTCCTGCATGTCCTCAAAGGCCTGGCCCGTCACGTCCATCTCACTCAGTAGGGCCTCCTCCTCCTGGACAGAATGGAGCGGTACGGGGGGGGGGGGGGGGGGTTGGAATAGAGTTGGCATTTGTTTAGTTTTTTTCCATTTTACTGTCAGTTATGTAGTTTAATTTAATTGAGGTCAAATCTCTTTGAGAGAGAGAGACCTGGTACAATACGGCGGACGAAAACACATTAGGTCACACAGTGTTACCTTGCAATGTATCCCGAACGGATCACACAATGTAATTATAACTAACATGTATCAACTGACTTCACAATGACACCTCATCTAATCTAATTCAAATACCACTGAATAGCATCGTAACACCTCACTTATCGGCATTGAGATTGCTTAAGAAATGAAATTCCATTGAAATCCCTGGTAAAAAAAAATAAAAAGCAATGGCAAAGCCAAGGCAAACCCACTGCAATTGTGACATTTAACATATTCAACAACTCTGCAACAGCTTTGATTTTGTAGTGGATATACAGTACTTGTTTGGTGGCAGTGAGCTTCTTCTGTAGGTGGTCGATTGTCTCCTCTGCCACACGGATCTTCCTGAGAGCGTCCTCATCAGCCAGCTTCTTGCTCTCCTTCCTCTCCCTCTCCTCCAGCTCTCGAACACGCACCCGCAACTCATCCACCTGGGACGCGGGGGGAGGGATTTAGATGTAACACATGGACAAACACATAGGCACTCTACCACCTCATTATTTATTTATTTTTTATGACCAAGATTTTATAGACAATTCAATTTTTTTAATACAGAATACAAGACATACAAAGTAGCAGGACCCAACAAATACCATTTAACTTTACATGTGAGATTCTTGATTTTTAAAAATATAACCTCGGCTTTAGACTTGCGCTCTGCTGCCATAAGCTGCACTTTGTCCCTCTGCTCTTTGGGAGCTGATTTGTACATGTCCAAAAGTAGTTTCATCTCCTTCTGAGACTCCTGGGCTTTCCTGAGTGAAAAGGAGAATGAACAGTAGAAGAGTTAGCACTACCTAACTTTAGAATGAGACAATGTGTTAAGGTCTTCTACTATATGAGAGTATATTTTATTTTAGGGGTGTGCCGAGTAATCGGACAAAACGAGTACCTTAACAGATATGGTGAATTTTCTGAATAGGATTATGATGAGTATTTTTTGAAATTATCAGTGATTGGGGGGGGACAGGGTCATTCTCAGCTGCCAGCACGCATCTCTCAAACAGTGTGGATGAAGCGTTGTGTACTATAAATTGTACTACTCAATTGGCTAGTTTGGCTGTCTGTCAAGAAACGGGCGGGGTGTGGGTTGAGCCTGCTGCCATAACTGGACAAGTCGCCGCTCCCTCTGTCTTTATGTCGCGAGCTAAGCCCATGCTTGCTTGCTATTATAATTTGTTCCTCGCCCAGGCATTTTCACATTTGAAAATGACAAATGCAGATAGTTCATTTTCATGGTACAAATGTTGTGGCATAAGTGTAGGGAGAGAACATTTTTGCTCCTTTTGAAAGCAAAAAATATATAAAAAATACGGGGCAAGCAAATGACCTTCAACTAAATCTGAGTCTGGAATAAATGCAGGCAGCAGTAGCCATCCACGCATTATATATTAGTCTATTTTGTTGATAATTGAATGGGACTAAGTCAGTCAATCATATGCATTTTCAGCTGTCAGGATCATTTCTTAACTTTGAACAATGTGTGAAGGAACATAACGATGTGCTCTGAGATGCACTCTGAGTGATAGTACAGTAATGTGCACTTGTGGTATACGCCTTACCTGCATTTAAAGGTCACTTCCAGGTTTTCCGATCACAAGTAAATCTGATAACGAGTATCAAGTGTGATAAAACGGATCGAATTACGAATACGAGTATGAACAGATCTGCACACCCCTACTTTATTCAGCATAATATGACAAACGGGAGTTGTGGGTTCTATAATCAAAAACAAAACATACTTAAGTTCCGCCCTCAGCATCTTCAGGGTGTCCGAATCTTTCCTCTTCAACTCCTCGCTGCGCTGTCGCTCTCTTTCTCGCTCCCTCTCTCGTTCCCTCTCAGTCTCTCTCTCTCTCTCCCGGGCCCGCTGTCTCTCCAGCTCCCTCCTCCTCTCCTCCTCCTCCTCTTGGTCTTCATCCTCCTCTTTCTTCACCTCCAGGCTGTCGCTCACCGGCTCCTCCAACGACAGAAGCCCGGTGTCACCACTCTGACACCGCAACTGACATAGAGGCAGGGATAGAAAATGGATTTGGGACATCAATCGTGTGGATCACTGATTTTCATAGCAAATATCATGATTCAAATAAGTCACGTTGATCCTCATCTACTAACCAAATATTGTGCAACTCAAGTTTTGTTGAACCACATGACCGAACCACCTCACCAGGGCAAACTCAAGGTTCTAGTTAGCCTATAATAAGGGTCCAGAGTAGAGCCTTGCAAGGGGATTCATTTTAAGCGAGCACTACCCTATCCAGGCCGATTGATTCTGGCAAATTCAAGGCCCTGCCCGAAACCAGAAATAACTTCCTCCAATACTAAATCCATTAGCTGCTCCCTGCACTCAGCTCACTCTGCTCATTGCAGCTCTGAGTCGGAGTATCCATAGCAACGGATCCGCTTGGGTTGCTCTGCTCAACGAAGAGACAAGAGAAAGCAGTTAGCGGTTTGCTACTTTCGGTCACTCTAAACTCAAACACAACTCAAGGACCATTAGTTTTTGTGAAATAATCTCTCCCGTCTTATATTTGACGAGGATGAAGTACTTCTGACACCATGTTATTATCTTAGTCAGATATGACTGTACTGCGCCGCCGAGCACACGCAAGTGGCTCAGCATCAAAATTCAGAAGAAAGTCTATTGGTCTCATGTAGAGGATCCGCCGCCCTACCTTGTTGATCTCCATCTGTGTTTCTCGGAGCTTCCGCTTGTAACGCTGCACGTCACCTTTCAGCTGGTGGTTGTGGTTCTGGAGGCTGCTGATGAGGTGGCGCATCTCTCTGTTGATTGGGCCTGAGGGAAAGATCAAAGGGGGACAGAAGGGTTGATAAGGAAACAACGGCCGTGCGTTTCAGTCAGACCCTCTGTTTTGTCTGACTGTAGTCTGCGTGTGCTAAACTTGTGAAGTATCGCCAAACTAGTGAGCAATATGGATAGTGATAACAGGATAGGACATTCATCCCAAACACAGTCAACATCCTTGGTTAGAGGGTGGGGGGAAAAAAAGGAATAAGACTGACAATCATCCATTCAAGATTCTCACTGAGAAACTTTTGCTTTCTATGGGAAACTGTTAATGATAGAAACGAGCCTCGGGAGTGAGAGGTGTTGTGGAGATGAGACGTTACCTGCTTGCTCGTTGGCCGCCAGGTTCTGCTCAAACTCGATGCGCAGCATCTCGTACTCCTTGCGCACCTGGGCCAGCGTGTCTTCCAGCTGGATGACCTCTGTGCGGAGCTTCTTCTGTAGGGACAGCTCGTCACTCTGAACAGATGACAAGCGCCACAGCTTTTGTTGGCGGCAGTCCAACGGCAACGTCACACAAAACCATCCTGACTAGTTTTGGCCAGTTTTTACTGATTGTGACACAATCCACTTTCCAAACATATAAAGAGAGCCTGTCTGTTTCTGCTTACACCAAATTGGTCATGTTTTGCCCAAACACAAGGCACTGTAGCCATGGCAATGACACACCATTGTGGAATGCAGAGCTAGTCAGCTCCCCGGGCCGCTGTAACCCGGGCTGTACAAAATACCTTTATAACCACATATATTCCTAGCGTATTCATGATATACATGCCAGACCTGGGTTCAAATAGTATTTGTTTTCTTTCAAATACTTTAGCTGCGCTTGATTGAGTGTGCCTGGCACAATGGAAACAATGGAATAGTCCCAAAATTGCAAAACCCATCCACCTGGTACCCCAAGCAGGGGTGGGGGGATACTATTTGAACCCAGATCTGATACGCTGAAATGTTTGTTACTTTAAAATCAGTGGCTCCCTCCTACACTTCAGTAATTTGTCAGATTATTTTATGCAGAGCGACAATCAGTCCATTCAACTAAGGGAGGTAAATGAACCATGATCATAATCATTGCAAGTAAAAACCTTCTTCTAAATAGCCGCTCTCTGCAAAATCAGTGCTCCTGACCTCCATGTGCTCTATCTGTCGGAGGTGGGCGTTCTTGGCGGTGAGGAGCAGAGCCCGGGCCTCGTCCAGCTGGGTCTTCACCCCCAAAGACTCGTTGTAGAGCAGGGAGAATTGGGACTGCAGGCACTTGTAGTCCGCGGTCTCTTTCACCACATCCTCTGGAATATTTTTCAGGTCCAACTGAAAAGGTAGTTAAGTGAGTGAATTAACCCCCCCCCCCCCCCATACACTGTAAGACACCTTGGGACATGGTGAAAAACTAAATGACTGCAATTCATTTGGGATAGAGCAAACAAACAAGGGAACATTGGCCAAGAAATGACATACAGAGTATACATTCAGTGATCATAACATAAAACAAATGTTAGTGTTTATAATTGTTTTAAGTGTTTACAGTGCCTTATGAAAGTATTCATACCCCATGACTTATTCCCCATTGTTGTGTTACAGCCCAAATCCAAAATTGATTAAATGTATATTTTTTCTCGCCGATCTACACACAATACCCCATAATGACAAAGTAAAAACACGTTTTTCGAAAATGTTGCTAATTTCTTGAGAAGGAAATAAAGAAATCTGTAATTGACACCGGAGTCAATGATTTGTAGAAGAACCTTGGCAGCGATTACAGCTTTGAATATTCTTGTGCATGTCTGTATCAGCTTTGCACATCTGGATTTCGGGATTTCCTCCCATTGTTCCTTGCAGATTTTCACAAGATCTGTTAAGTTAGATGGGAAGCGGCGGTGAACAGCAATCTTCAAGTCTTTCCACAAATGTTCAATGGGATTCAAGTCTGGGATTAAGCTGTTCCACCTGTTAGATTCTGGGTTAAACTTGGAACATTGTTTAGAACCTAACACACCCAACAATTTCCACATTTTTGTTCTGAAGCAATTCCAGCATTGCTTTGGCTTTATGCTTGGGGTCATTGTCCTGTTGGAACATAAATCTTCGCCCCAGTCTAAGGTCGTTTGCACTCTGAAGCAGGTTCTCATCAAGGATTTGCCAGTATTTGGCTCAATTCATTGTTCCCTCTATCCTTACCATCCTTATGATGCTGCCACCGCCATGCTTCACGGTAGAGATGGTGTTAGACGGGTGATGAGCTGTACCTGGTTTTCTCCAGACATAGAGCTTTGCATTCAGGCCAAAGAGTTACATTTTTGTCTCATCAGACCAAATAATATTTTGCCTTATGTTCTCAGAGTCTTTCACAAGCCTTTTTGCAAACTCCAGGTGTGCTGTCGTGTGCCTTTTTTATCAAAGCCCAGATTGATGAAGCGCTGTAGAGTCTGTTGTCCTTCTGGCAGGTTCTCCCATCTAAGCCAAGGAACTCTGTAGTTCTGTCAGAGTGGTCACTGGGTTCTTGGTCACCTCCATGACCAAGATCCTTCTTTGCGGTTGCGCAGTTTAATCGGACGGCCATATATTCCCAATGATGGAGACCACCGCGCTTTTGGAAACTTTCAACACTGTCTAAATTGTTTTATACCCTTCCCCAGATATATGCCTCATCACAATTCTATCTCAGAGATCTATGGACAGTTCCTTGTACTTCATGGTTCCTTGTACTTCATGGTATAGCTTCTGCTCTGACATGCTTTGGCCAAAAAAATTAATTGGCCACAGGTGCACTCCAATCAAGTTGTAGTGACATCTCAAGAATGATCAAAGGAAATTGGATGCACCGGAGCTGAATTTGGAGTGTCATTGAATTTTGAATACATTTGAAAACATGTTTTCACTTTGTCATTATGGGATATTGTGTGTAGATAAATGGGTGATGTTTATGTTTTAATCAATGTTGAATTTAGGCTGGAACAACATCATTTGGAATAAGTCAAGGATAATGAATATTTTCTGAAGCCACTGTGTCTATTCTACAATTATAATCATCCTTGACATGACATCTGACTGATGACTGTCTGAATAGTGAGCATCTCCTTTGTTAAGCTGACATAACAGAATGCACAGCGTATTGTCTTGTATTCCCTCAGAGGGGGATGCTGTTGTACCTTGAGTTTCTCGCTCTCCCTGACAGCCTCCTGGAGCTCCTGCTGTAGTTTCTCCAGGTCTGCCATGCGGTTGTTGGCCAGCTCCTGGTTCTGCTCCAACTCTGCATTCAGGCTCTCAAACTAACAGATATAACAATTACAATATTGGAGTTAATTTGTATCACTTTGGGCACTAGGCCGTCATTGTAAATAAGAATTTGTTCTTAACTGACTTGCCTAGTTAAATAAAATTAAAATAAATATGACAGGGTTGGAAACAACAACGTATCAAAACAAGATGGAAGGGAAGCTCAAAGATGAATGGACAATAGGATGGTTGGACAATAGTCTGCACTCACCTTCTGTATATTGAGGGTGATCTGGCCACCGGGTAGCCCCCCTGAGCTGCCAGTGGTGTAGTAGCCCGAGGTCAACTGGACAGAACAATCAGAGATGGTTTAGTGAACTTGGCCCATACATTAGTACACAAACCCAGACATATTACAATAGCTATATTGACGTGGTTACAGTCCTCATTTCCGCAATAAAACATCAAGACATTATTTTACCCATGTACATACAGAAGGACATCAATAACCCCCCCCCCACAACTGGTATTCAATGGACGGCATGCTCTGCTGCTTCAGCCTTGTCGCTGGCCATCGATGCATAACGGAGTGACATCAGCGATGACAAGACACTAGAACTACACACACACCTGCTCCATTACACACACAAAGTAAATTAAGTACACACCCACCGACGCACACAAATTACACACACCTGCTCCAATGCCTCAGCCAGATGCTTGTTGAGCTTCTGTTCCCTCTTACGGAGCTTCTCAATGTCCCACTGTAGATCCTCCACAGCAGTCTCCATCTCAGACACCTTGGTCTCCGAGCTTGTCACCTTATCCACAAGCTCGTTGTACTGTTAAAGAGGAGCAGAGATGAGAGCAAAAATGTGATTATGAAATTGGTTGGATGAGTCCACACAAATCGCCATGTATTACCACCGATGAGAACTAGCAGACATTCACATTGAGGAGGATACAAAAGCTTGAAAGATGACACTATGGAGATGTGGGCATACCAAACACACACACACACTATACATGACAGGGTGAGGTAACATACCTCCATAGACATCTTGTGGTGTCTGCCCTGCAGGGAAGAGGCCAGGTCTTGCAGTCTGCCATTCTCCTCTAGCAGAGTACGATTCAGACGGAGCATCTCTTCCTGGCTGTCATCCTCACACGCTGACAAAGACAACACAGTCACTATGGTTACTCAACTAGTGATTACATTTGCCACGTAGCAGATGCTTCTATCCAAAGCGACTTACAGGAATTTAACACGAGATCAAAGTGAATGTCACACTAGGCACCAGAGTGAATGTCACACTAGGCACCAGAGTGAATGTCACACTAGGCACCAGAGTGAATGTCACACTAGGCACCAGAGTAAATGTCACACTAGGCACCAGGGTAAGTGTCACACTAGGCACCAGGGTAAGTGTCACACTAGGCACCAGGGTAAGTGTCACACTAGGCACCAGGGTAAATGTCACACTAGGCACCAGGGTAAATGTCACACTAGGCACCAGGGTAAATGTCACACTAGGCACCAGGGTGAATGTCACACTAGGCACCAGGGTGAATGTCACACTAGGCACCAGGGTGAATGTCACACTAGGCACCAGGGTGAATGTCACACTAGGCACCAGGGTGAATGTCACACTAGGCACCAGAGTGAATGTCACACTAGGCACCAGAGTGAATGTCACACTAGGCACCAGAGTGAATGTCACACTAGGCACCAGGGTAAGTGTCACACTAGGCACCAGGGTAAATGTCACACTAGGCACCAGGGTAAATGTCACACTAGGCACCAGGGTGAATGTCACACTAGGCACCAGGGTGAATGTCACACTAGGCACCAGGGTGAATGTCACACTAGGCACCAGGGTGAATGTCACACTAGGCACCAGGGTGAATGTCACACTAGGCACCAGGGTGAATGTCACACTAGGCACCAGGGTGAATGTCACACTAGGCACCAGGGTAAATGTCACACTAGGCACCAGGGTGAATGTCACACTAGGCACCAGGGTGAATGTCACACTAGGCACCAGGGTGAATGTCACACTAGGCACCAGGGTGAATGTCACACTAGGCACCAGGGTGAATGTCACACTAGGCACCAGGGTGAATGTCACACTAGGCACCAGGGTGAGTGTCACACTAGGCACCAGGGTAAGTGTCACACTAGGCACCAGGGTAAGTGTCACACTAGGCACCAGGGTAAGTGTCACACTAGGCACCAGGGTAAATGTCACACTAGGCACCAGGGTAAATGTCACACTAGGCACCAGGGTGAATGTCACACTAGGCACCAGGGTGAATGTCACACTAGGCACCAGGGTGAATGTCACACTAGGCACCAGGGTGAATGTCACACTAGGCACCAGGGTGAATGTCACACTAGGAACCAGGGTGAATGTCACACTAGGCACCAGGGTGAATGTCACACTAGGAACCAGGGTGAATGTCACACTAGGCACCAGGGTGAATGTCACACTAGGCACCAGGGTGAATGTCACACTAGGCACCAGGGTGAATGTCACACTAGGCACCAGGGTGAATGTCACACTAGGCACCAGAGTGAATGTAACACTAGGCACCAGAGTGAATGTCACACTAGGCACCAGAGTGAATGTCACACTAGGCACCAGGGTGAATGTCACACTAGGCACCAGAGTGAATGTCACACTAGGCACCAGAGTGAATGTAACACTAGGCACCAGAGTGAATGTAACACTAGGGACCAGAGTGAATGTCATAGTAGGGAACAGAGTGAATGTCATAGTAGGGAACAGAGTGAATGTCACACTAGGGACCAGAGTGAATGTCACACTAGGCACCAGAGTGAATGTAACACTAGGCACCAGAGTGAATGTAACACTAGGGACCAGAGTGAATGTCATAGTAGGGAACAGAGTGAATGTCATAGTAGGGAACAGAGTGAATGTCCCACTAGGGACCAGAGTGAATGTCATAGTTGGGAACCCCTCTACATAATTATGCTAAATGTAGAACCCACATGATGCTACAAACAGAAAGTGAAAAACTCCAGATTCATGATAAGCGAGTCTGAATAGTTACCTGAGGACAGGATCTGGGTGCATAGGCCGTCGATGCGGCTGTGCAGCCTGTCGAAGACGCAGACCATGCAGGCAGCGGCCTCCTTGCTGAATTGCATCCTGTCACGCAGCTGCAGGCTGAGCTCCTCCTCACTGCTGTTGTCCAAAGTGGAGAGCAAGGCTTTGGTACTCTCACTGAGGGTAGTAGTGGGCGGCGGGGCTAAACAGTCAGGATGAGAAGACTTAGGATGTGTTTTTTTATTTAACTAGGCAAGTCAAATTCGTATTTACAAAGACGGCCTACAAGTAAGTGATAAGTGACAGAAAGGTTTAGTGCTTGATGTTGCCATTCCTCACACCAGTTATTACCGGCAGCAACGCAATGGACTAAGAGGTATCATTACTTCTGATCAGAGGCTAGATATGCGTAGATGAAAAAGGTTGAGAGAGAGAGCAGGAATCCTCTTTACCGGTTGTCGAGTCCTGCTGTGGTTCACGAGCTATCTCCATACCGTCGGGTGGTGGAGGCTGTTTCTCCTCGTGTTCTGGCACTGGGAGTGGGGCTGAGGGAGGGGGTGGTAGGATCATCATGCCATCCGCGTCCATCGGGGTAGGGGTAGAAACAGGAGTAGCGGGGGGTGCCGCGACCACCGTGGGGTCAATGCGTTGGCGCAGGACGTGAACATTTTCTTCCAACTGGAAGTTAGAGAAAGAGGGTAATAGACTGTGTGTGTGGTGGGGGTTACACTTTAAGTTGAGAATATGTCTATGTTCCTTCACGGCAGCAAATGATTGTAGAACGTACGTACCTGGGACCAGTAGCGATTCACAATGAGCAGTGTGGTATCGTCAGTAGCTTGTCGCTTTTCCAGCTTCTCGATCTTCTCCCGCAGCTCATCCTCCATGGTCTGCCTCTGCTCCAGACGCTCACTCAGCTTTTTGTTCTTAAACTGGATCACCTTCATGTCCATCTCCTCCTGCAGACGTCACGTGATAATAAAGAAGATCAATTAAATCATCCCTCCTGTATGGTTAAGCACAGACAAGACCCAGTTGTGGGGTACAAAAAGATGACGACTAACCGTAGAGGACACTCCCCCAATGCGTATGGGCTCAATGAGAGTGGTGGTGGTCTTTTCCTCTTTTTTACACTTCTTCTCAGGTGGACAAGGGGAGCTGTCCCCACCTGAGGCTCGCTTCCCTCCCCCGGTGCCAGACATGGTTGCTGCTTCTGCAACAAAAGCGTGATAGCCGTTTTAGGACACAAAGCCGATGAAAAGGGGGCATTTCATTTGAACAACTTCATTTGTCAGCTGCCTATGAAGAGATATTTATGATGACAAGACTAATCACTTCCCCGTGTCAACACCAGGGTTTTGTCATTGTGTCACCAACTTTTGAAGTTTAATTTAGAAAATGATACTGAAACTATCTACTATTTGGTATACAACTACAAATAATTGATGTGGATTGCTTACAATTGCCCAAGTTGGCAAATTAATTCAGATTTGTATATGCCAATTCAATGAAGGCCAGAATGTCCGGCTAGCTAACTTGCTAGCTATCCCATTTCTGAAGTGTGGAATATGTAAACCTGCAAGTGGGCATCCAAAACTTGGCAGAGTAGCTATCCATGTTAGCTACCTAAATAGCAGTAGTTGCATGCTTAACGTACACTACATGACCAAAAGTATGTGGACACATACTCGTCGAACATCTCATTCCAAAATTATGTGCATTATGATATGGAGTTGAACCATTGTTGCCCTTAAGTCATTTTCACTTCACAATAACAACACTTACAGTTGACCAGGGTAGTTCTAGCAGTGCAAAAAAATTTACTAACAGACTTGAAGGAAAGGTGGGATCCTATGACCGTGCCACATTGAAAGTCACTGAGCTCTTCAGTAAGGCCATTCTACTGCCAATGTTTGTCTATGAAGAATACATGGCTATGTTCTCGATTTTATACACCGGTGTGGCTGAAATAGCCGAATTAGCAACGGGTGTGGCTGAAATAGCCGAACCCACTAATTTGAAGGGGTGTCCACATACATTTTTATACAGTGTATATTTTACTAGCTAGTATAACTAACGTTTGAAAGAATCTAGCTAGCTAACAGGCTAATGCCAATTGTAATGAATGCTAACGTTACCCGGCAAGCAGATTCGAGTTATACGGCCTATGCACTCGAATCACTTTGAAATGTTTACTACATGCAATCACATGTTTTTATTTAAAGATCACTACCAACTATCACAAATCTTCACCAGCAAAAAAATTAATTTGTAAAACATAGTCACTAACCGGAGATGACGACAGCAATTATTTAAGCAGTTTCCTGTACGGCACGGTAAGTGTACCGATGAGAAAGTAGTTTTATTAAAATCAAAGGTCCTGTAGTCCGTTTCTCGCTGTTTTTTTACTGTGTATTTACCTAAATGCCGAATAGAATGCATGCGATACACATTTAGTCATTATTCAATAACTATCCCAATGTTATACGATTAATTATGTGAAATAATGTTTAGTCCATGCCACGCCTCACTATGTCCTCATGATGGCACTACAGTCTACAGCCCCTTCATATGCATTGTTGTATGTAAATACTTGTTCGCGGAGAAGAAGTTTAAGAAACGTTGAAATCATTGTGAATGCAGCTGGACGATTTTTGTTAGTTGGTGTGCCTAATTTGGTATTTTGTTTGATGTCGTTTTCCCGCAATGTTTTTGTATTTTCTCATTCAATACTCCGTCCAACTGGTGGCGGTAATGCTCCATTAACATTGGATGCCAACAGCAGTTAAATCCCATTGAAGAAGAACCATTTTTGTTCATGTGTAAGGTAGGTAAAGGAGGTAAGAATGTAAACAATCAAGATGGTAGCTTAACGTTAGAAACCCTGGAAATATTTGCAATGACATAGTTGCCCTTCAGTTTGGTAGTATTGTCAGTCGGATGCTCGACACTATTTATCTTCTATCAATCTTGTGGTTTGATCGCATTTGGTAAGTAACGTTACCGCGTGAACCAATTTAAACGTGTGCAGCTAGTTAGACATGTCTAGTTAAGCTAACGTTAGCAGCTAGTTAACCTTGCTGTGATCAAATCGGTCAAAATTAAAATATGTTGTCTTCTTATGTGTAGCTAGCTACAGTAAGTATCTATGTCAATTGCTGGGGGTGTATTGCCATACATGTTTTGCCAAGTTACAGCACTCGCCGGCTAGCTACATCATCCGGCTAGAGGTAGCTACAGTAACTGGCAAGTGGCAACCTAGCCGAGTTTACCGAACTCTACATACGATAGAGTTGTGTGGGCTGGCTGGAGTCCGACTACATCGAGTCGCTGTCAGTCGATACTTGTAAAAAATTCAATTATTTAATGGTTTCCTTGTACCTATGTTTGTCCTTTGTAAATGCAAGCTTTTATTTGGTTGTTGTAGCCGACTAAACACAACTCCACGATTTGTGATGGAATTGAACTGCGACTAGTAGTGTGGACGGACTGGATCTCCGGCATCACATGAAATTATGTTTTAAATAAAAAACTATTGATTTCAGCACCTTAAAGAATAGACCGCAATTACGTAGAACAATGTCGTATTAAGTGTGGGCTATTTTGGGGGGTATTAAAACCTGTAGTTTTTAATAAAAACGTAATTTTATGTGACATCGGAGATCCAGTCCGTCCAAACTAGTTGCTGCTCAACTCCATCATAAATAGTTGAGTTAAACCGGTTATGGGTGCTGAATTCCATCGTTTCTGTACTTGAACATATCGTGAATTTGAGAAACTCAGCTAGTGGCAACTTAGTCTGATTAATCAGGCTGTAATAGACAATTTAATTGGTGTGTGTATATATACAGTACCAGTCAAAAGTTTGGACACACCTACTCTTCAAGGTTTTTTCTTTATTTTTACTATTTTCTAAATTGTATAATAGTAGTAAAGACATCAAAACTATGAAATAACACATGGAATCATGTAGTAACCCAAAAAGTGTTAAACAAATAAAAAACATTTTAGATTCTTCAAAGTAGCCACCACTGATGACAGCTTTGGACACTCTTGGCATTCTCTCAACCAGCTTCACCTGGAATGCTTTTCCAACAGTCTTGGAGTTCCCACATATGCCGAGCACTTGTTGGCTGCTTTTCCTTCACTGTTCGGTCCAACTCATCCCAAACCATCTCAATTTGGTTGAGGTCAGGTGATTGTGGAGGCCAGGTCATCTGATGTAGCACTCATTACTCTCCTTCTTGGTCAAATTGCCCTTACACAGCCTGGAGGTGTGTTGGGTCATTGTCTTGTTGAAAAACAAATTATAGTCTCACTAAGCGCAAACCAGATGGGATGGTGTATTGCTGCAGAATGCTGTGGTATGCATGCTGGTTAAGTATGCCTTGAAATCTAAATAAATCACTGACTGTCAAAGCACCCCATACCATCACACCTCCTCCATGATTTACGGTGGGAACCACACACGTGGAGATCATGCGTTCACCTACTCTGCGTCTCACAAAGACACGGCGGTTAGAACCAAAAATCACAAATTTGTACTGATCATACCAAAGGACAGATTTCCATCGGTCTCATGTCCATTGCTTGTGTTTCTTGGCCCAAGCAAGTCTATTCTTGTTATTGGTGTCCTTTAGTAGTGTTTTTGCAGATGTAACTCTGGGTCTTCCTTTCCTGTGGCGGTCCTCATGAGAGCCAGTTTCATCATAGCATTTGATGGTTTTTGTGACTGCACATGAAGAAACAAAGTTCTTGAAATTTTCCGCATTGACTGACCATCATGTCTTAAAATAATGATGGACTGTCATTTTTCTTTTCTTATTTGAGCTGTTCTTGCCATAATATGGACTTGGTCTTTTACTAAATAGGGCTATCTTCTGTATACCACCCCTACCTTGTCACAAGACAACTGATTGGCTCAAATGCATTAAGAAGGAAAGACATTCCACAAATGAACTTTTTAACAAGACACACCTGTTAATTGAATTGCATTCCCATTGACTACCTCTTGAAGCCGGTTGAGAGAATGCCACGATTGTGCAAAGCTGTCATCAAGGCAAAGGGTGGCTACTTTGAAGAATCTGAAATATAAAATATATTTTGATTTGTTTATAACACTTTTTGGTTACTAGATGATTCCACATGTTATTTCATAGTTTTTATGTCTTCACCATTATTCTGCAATGTAGAAAATAGCAACATTAAAGAAAAACCCAGGAATGATTAGGTGTGTCCAAACTTTTGACTGGTATGTTATATAGCCTGATATGTTTTGTGTGCAAAGTCATATAAATGACCGGTTGTCTGTGCAGTTTGTCCTTCTGCTGCTTGAAATTTGAGACAAAATATCCACAGGAAAGTATGGTTTACCCAACTTTTTATAGCGCCAGTAGGTATGTGTTAGGCAGCTAGGTAAAATGTGTTTTATATTGGATATTCAGATTTAAATCTTCAAATGTGAGGATTGTTCTCCATCCTCAACGGATTCAGAATATACAATGTTCACTGTCATGGCATGCTTGGTTCAATAGCTATTGATGAGAGAAGCGAATATCCTATATAAAACTAACTTTACCTGGGTGCCAAAAGAACCATATATTTACCTGCTCTCTAAAAAGTTGTGTAAACCATACTTTCCTGTGGATATTTTGTCTCAAATTTTAAGTAGCAGAAGGCCAAACAGCACAGACAACCGGTAGAGCACGCTAAATTTAATTTTATTCAACATTCTGGTTTGTAAGGAACATTTACACGAGTTTGCACAAATGTCTCAGGCTGTATATAATATACCAATTTGTTGTGCATTAGATAAATTCAAGCTAAATGTAGCCTGTCACCCTTGATCAATTTGATTATCTTGTCAAAGCTCTCAGAGCATCCTGTCCAAGTAGCAATAACACGGTAATGTTCTGATCATGTTATAGATTAAGCTGTCACCATGACTCGAGATATAGTGATTGGAGATGAACTACCTGACTGGGTGGGAGCCAAGGAGTTCTACCAGAAATATGACCCGAAAGAGGTGATTGGCAGGTGAGTTACTAAGTCACACTTCACACAAGAATAGATCCTAAGCACATTATAGTCCAGCGGCTAAGTGTCACATTTTACGGGGACACGGCCTAAGACGTGTTCTTGGCTATAGTGCCATCACAGATTTTGTCACATGGCCATATCTCCATAAGTAATAGGTAGACACAGCTCAGTGATGGCTTACAATGTTTGAGATGGTGTTGAGAACACAATAAAAGCACTGCGGTTCTTGAAGCACGCAGACTGATGCGCCTGGCACCTACTATCAGTCACCATTTTAAAGGCATTTATATATTTAGTCTTGCCCATACACCCTCTGAATGGCACACATACAATTCATGTTTTAATTGTCTGAATGCTTAAAAATCCTTCTTTAACCTGTTACCTCCCCTTCATCTACACTAATTGAAGTGGATTTAACAAGTCAATAAGGGATCATAGCTTTCACTTGGATTCACCTGGTCAGTCTATGTCATGGAAAGAGCAGGTGTTGTGTAACCAAAGATTATGGATGAAGACTGAATAAAATAACCATCATAACAATTGTAATACATACATTTTAGAAAATATTAAGTAAATATATCCAATAAACCCAATAGCAGTAGTGTAATTGTGTTTCTACCTTAATCCGTGGAGCAAAGGGATCTGGCTCAGTGACGTCATTTCAGATAAGCCTAGGGTACGGCAAAGTGTATAAATTAAGCTTATTTACTGCACTGCAAAAACAAGCAGAATTGACTGCAGCCATTATCACCTTGCTGTAGCTTATTTCACCTCATTCTCCAAACACGTCATACAAGAATTAGCTGCCATGCACTAGCTCAGCACTGGGATTAACACTCTAGTTTAGTTTAATGTCAAGTCAAACAGCAGTTACCTAGCCAAAGCCGTCTACTGCAGCCATATATGCACTGTTTTGAGAAAAACTTGCGCTGATCCCTACAGTTGTGTCGATGAGCTCCCATAAAGCCAGCCAGCCATACAAACAGCCTTCCCTTCTGCTCCCAGGCGTCCGCATGGTCCTAAAGTCAGCTAAACTGCATTTGCCCTTTAATTAGGATTGGAATGATTTTTGTAGCCTTTTTAAAAAATTGTTGGTGTTGAGCTAGGGTATGGCGATGCTCTGGTTATACATTTTTATCCGGTTTGTAAAGATGAAAAAACGATGCTAAAAGCCACCATTTCTGCTGAAATCAACTACCAAATTCTTGATGAGTGTGGACATCTAAAGTGAATGTGAAATCGAGACAAAGTGATGGAAACTGAATTTGAGATTAAAATGCTTGAGGTAGTGTGGAGAACACAATAAAATGGCCCAAGTATGCCAGATATGTATCCTTTAAAATGTATGCAGAATAGTGGTCAAAAGGTGCCCTCAAATTGCCATTTTGTAATGCACAGCCCCAAATGCTGGCTTACAATGTTCAAGGGGGGGCTATGACGGCATTTTAAAGGATACATATCTGGCATACTTGGGCCATTTTCTTGTGTTCTCCACACTACCTCAAGCATTTTAAGCCATCATTGGCCTTTATGTACCAATTATTTATGACATATGGCCATGTGAATCCTGTCCATTGGAGCTGGTTAGCAGCCATTTTGCAAAACTGGTGCCCTAGAGTAAAATAAGTTACATCTGCATTGGCACTATAGCTATAACGTCATTATTTAGACCTTTACTTGCTGTTTGTAAAGGTTGAATGGTCTCACAAAGGCATTTAGTTCAAATGGTTTCTCTTTCTGTCGACTCTGTTTTGACATCTCACATCGTGCTTTTCATTCGCTGAAGCCTTATTCAATTACACGTAACATGCCAGTCAGCGCTTTGTGGGTGTAAGCACCACAGGTCTATATACAGTGCATTTGTAAAGTATTCAGACCCCCTTGACTTTTTCCACATTTTGCTACATTACAGCCATATTTAAAAATGTATTCAATACATATTTTTTCCTCATTAATCTACACTAAATACCCCATAATAACAAAGCGAAAACAGGTTTTTAGAACCTTACATAAGTATTCACCCTTTGCTATAAGACATGAAATTGAGCTCAGGTGCATCCATTCCATTGATCATCCTTGAAATGTTTCTACAACTTGATTGGAGTCCACCTGGGGTAAATTCAATTAATTGGACATGATTTGGAAAGGCACACACCTGTCTATATAAAGTCCCACAGTTGACAGTGCATGTCAGAGCAAAAACCAAGCCATTAGGTCGAAGGAATTGTCCATAGAGCTCAGAGACAGGATTGTGTTGAGGCAGAGATCTTTGGAAGGGTATCAAAACATTTCTGCAGCATTGAAAGTCCCCAAGAGCACAGTGGCCTCCATCATTCATAAATGTTAAATGGAAGAAGTTTGGAACCACCAAGACTCTTCCTAGAGCTGGCCGACCGGCCAAACTGAGCAATCGGCGGATCAGGTCTTTATGGTGGAGTGGCCAGATGGAAGCCACTCCTCAGTAAAAGGCACATGACAGCCTGCTTGAAGTTTGTCAAAAGGCACCTAAATGACTCTGACCATGAGGAACAAGATTCTCTGGTCTGATGAAAATAACATTGAACTCTGGCCTGAATGCCAAGTGTCACGTCTGGAGGAAACCTGGCACCAACCCTACGGGGAAGCATGGCGGTCGTAGCGTCATGCTGTGGGGATGTTTTTCAGTGGCAGGGACTGGGAGACTAGTCAGGATCGAAGGAAAGATGAACGGAGCAAAGTACAGAGAGATCCTTGGTGAAAACCTGCTCCAGGGCACTCAGGACCTCCGACTGGGGTGACGGTTCACCTTCCAACAGGACAAAAACCCAAACACACAGCCAAGACAACACAGGACTGGCTTTGGGAAAGGTCTCTGAATGTCCTTGAGTGGCCCGGACTTGAAAACCGATTTTAAATCAACAGAGACATTTTTATGTGTTCTGGAAAACAACCTGGTTTTACCTGCATTCCATACTAATTTCAGTTCAATAAAGGTTTGTTGTAAAGCATTAAGACAGGCTGCAGTTCAGAAAGAGCCTGCTTAACCGTGGGGGCAATAGCATACACAACAGGATCATCAGCATACAAGCGCAGGGATTGTTTTTTTTTTTAACAGACAAACTCATGTTGTTAATGTAATTAGTGAACAGTACTGGACCAAGAATTGACCCCTGTGGGACACTTTTTTTTTGTTATGTCCGATTTAACACCATCAGTGGATATACACTGAGTTGTATTTGTTATACACAGCCAAGTTACACGGAGCCTGGTCTAGGCCAATTGATGAAAGCCTCTAAATTTGCAGTGAGTGATCAATAGTATCGATGGCCTTCGACAGGTCAATGAAGAAGGCAACACAATGTTGCCGTTTATCCATACAATTAACCACATAACGTATGACCAGGGATACAGCAGAGACTGTGCTGTGACCTGGTCTCAAACCTGACTGATTTTACATTTATAATAATGAAGGGAAAAAAATGCAGAAAATCACATTGTAGGATTTTTAATGAATTTATTTTCAAATTATGGTGGAAAATAAGTATTTGGTCACCTACAAACAAGCAAGATTTCTGGCTCTCACAGACCTGTAACTTCTTCTTTAAGAGGCTCCTCTGTCCTCCACTCGTTGCCTGTATTTATGGCACCTGTTTGAACTTGTTATCAGTATTAAAGACACCGGTCCACAGCCTCAAACAGTCACACTCCAAACTCCGCTATGGCCAAGATCAAAGAGCTGTCAAAGGACACCAGAAACAAAATTGTAGGCCTGCACCAGGCTGGGAAGACTGAATCTGCAATAGGTAAGCAGCTTGGTTTGAAGAAATCAACTGTGGGAGCAATTATTAGGAAATGGAAGACATACAAGGCCACTGATAATCTCCCTCGATCTGGGGCTCCACGCAAGATCTCACCTGTGGGGTCCAAATGATCACAAGAACGGTGAGCAAAAATCCCAGAACCACACGGGGGGACCTAGTGAATGACCTGCAGAGAGCTGGGACCAAAGTAACAAAGCCTACCATCAGTAACACACTACGCCGCCAGGGACTCAAATCCTGCAGTGCCAGACATGTCCCCCTGCTTAAGCCAGTACATGTCCAGGCCCGTCTGAAGTTTGCTAGAGTGCATTTGGATGATCCAGAAGAAGATTGCGAGAATGTCATATGGTCAGATGAAACCAAAATATAACTTTTTGGTAAAAACTCAACTCGTCGTGTTTGGAGGACAAAGAATGCTGAGTTGCATCCAAAGAACACCATACCTACTGTGAAGCATGGGGGTGGAAACATCATGCTTTGGGGCTGTTTTTCTGCAAAGGGACTAGGATGACTGATCCGTGTAAAGGAAAGAATGAATGGGGCCATGTATCGTGAGATACATGTGAAAACCTCCTTCCATCAGCAAGGGCATTGAAGATGAAACGTGGCTGGGTCTTTCAGCATGACAATGATCCCAAACACACCACCCGGGCAACGAAGGAGTGGCTTCGTAAGAAGCATTTCAAGGTCCTGGAGTGGCCTAGCCAGTCTCCAGATCTCAACCCCATAGAAAATCTTTGGAGGGACTTGAAAGTCCTGTTGCCCAGCAACAGCCCCAAAACATCACTGCTCTAGAGGAGATCTGCATGGAGGAATGGGCCAAAATACCAGCAACAGTGTGTGAAAACCTTGTGAAGACTTACAGAAAACGTTTGACCTCTGTCATTGCCAACAAAGGGTATATAACAAAGTATTGAGAAACTTTTGTTATTGACCAAATACTTATTTTCCACCATAATTTGCTAATAAATTCATTAAAAATCCTACAATTTATCATTTTGTCTGTCATAGTTGAAGTGTACCTATGATGAAAATTATAGGCCTCTCATCTTTTTAAGTGGGAGAACTTGCACAATTGGTGGCTGACTAAATACTTTTTTTGCCCCACTGTATATACTCCACAGGAGTGGAATAAGTGGAATGGTATTAAATACATCAAACACATGTTTCTGTGATAAACTCCTAACCCTAAATTCGGCAATTGATACTTTCATTTCCATGTTTATTTGAGCTATCTGCACTTATTCCTCACTCATCTCTACTATATCTTGACATATCTCATTATGTTGATGTCTTTTGTATGAAGTGTTAAAAAAAAATGTATTATGTGAAAGGGTAAAAAAAAAAAGTTTTATAACCTACCAATGGCACAGGGTTCGCACTTTCGTAAATTTCTTGTCAGAGAAATGTTCAAAGTTAAACATATTCAACTTCTCAGATGCATTCAGATTCAGTTTTCAACATCCTGATACTTTGCCAGCCAGGAAAGGTAGAGGAAAACGGATATAATCAAATGCTTTCTGTGGTAAACAGAAGCTTCTGGCGTTTTCTGAAGCCAATGTGGCATGAAGCTATTATATTTTCATTCAACCTTATTCATATATGTTTTTCTCATTGAGATAAAATCTAATTTTTTAAGAGAGACCTGGTCCAAGAGTTCTTTGCAAGGAACACACAACACTATGTGTGGAGAAAAAAAGGCAGGAGCACACCAACAGCAAAACCTCATCCCAACTGTAAAGTATGGTGGAGGGAGCATCATGGTTTGGGCTGCTTTGCTGCCTCAGGACCTGGACAGCTTGCTATCATCGACGGAAAAACGAATTCCCAAGTCTATCAAGACATTTTGCAAGAGAATGTAAGGCTGTCTGCCAATTGAAGCTCAATAGAAGTTGGGTGATGCAACAGGACAACAACCCAAAACACAGAAATAAATTGACAACAGAATGGCTTCAACAGAAGAAAATATGCCTTCTGGAGTGGCCCAGTCAGTCCTGACTTCAACCCAATTGAGATGCTGTGGCATGACCTCAAGGGAGCAGTTCACACCAGACATCCCATGAATATTGCTGAACTGAAACAGTTTTGAAAAGAGGAATGGTCCAAAATTCTTCCTGACCGTTGTGCAGATCTGATCTGCAACTACAGAAAACTTTTGGTTGGAGGTTATTGCTGCCAAAGGAGGGTCAACCAGTTATTAAATCCAAGGGTTCACATACTTTTTCCACCCTGCACTGTGAATGTTTACATAGTGTGTTCAATAAAGACACGAAAACGTATTGTTTGAGTGTTATTAGTTTAAACAGACTGTTTGTCTATTGTCGGGACTTATAATTGGATTTGATCTTCATCTATGACCAATTTTATGCAGAAATCCAGGTATTTCCAAAGGGTTCACATACTTTTTCTTGCCACTGTAATTGACAGAGTGAAAAGAAGGAAGCTTGTACAGAATAAAAAAACATGCATCCTGTTTGCAACAAGGCACTAAAGTAATACCGCAAAAAATGTAACAAAGCAATTCACTTTTTGTCCTGAATACAAAGTGTTATGTTTGGGGAAAATCCAATACAACACATTACTGAGTACCACTCTCCATATTTCCAAGCATAGTGTTGGCTGCATCATGTTATGGGTATTCTCGGGAGCCCTAAGGCACTGCATCTCAGTGCAAGAGGCGTAACTACAATTCCTGCTTCGAATCCAGGCTGTTTAACATCCGGCCGTGATTCAGAGTCCCATAGGGTGGCGCACAATTGGCCCGGCATTGTCCGTGTTTGGCCGGGGTAGGCCGTCATTGTAAATAATAATTAGTTCTTAACTGACTTGCCTAGTTAAATAAATAAAAAGGGGACTGGAGTTTTTCAGGATAAAAAAACAACTAATGGCTAAGCACAGTCAAAATCCTAGAAAAAACCTGGTTCAGTCTGCTTTCCACCAGACACTAGGAGACGAATTCCCCTTTCATCAGGACAATAACCTAAAACACAACACCAAATCTACACTGGGGTTGCTTATCAAGAAGACGGTTATTGTTCCTGAGTAGCCGAGTTACACATAAATCTACTTGAAAATCTATGGCAAGACCTGAAAATGGTTATCTTGCAACCAATTTGACAGAGCTTGAAGAATCTTGAAAAGAATAATGGTCAAATGTTGCACAATCCAGGTGTGGAAAGCTCTTAGACTTACCCAGAAAGACTCACAGCTGTAATCGATGCCAAAGGTGCTTCTACAAAGTATTGACTCGGGTGTGTGAATATGTATGTATATTAGATATTTCTGTATTTCATTTTCAATAAATTAGCAACAATTTCTAAAAACATTTTTTCACTTTGTCATTACGGGGTATTGTGTGTAGATGGGTGAGAGGAAAAAAATCTATTTAATACATTTTGATTTCAGGCTTTAACACAACAAAATGTGGAGTAAGTCAGGGGGTATGAATACTTTCTGAAGGCACTGTAGTTTAATCTTGTTCATGATACCATGCCTTGTTTTTAGGAGTTGACTGATTTTAATGTCAATGCTAATGTGACTAAAATGCACTAACTAGCTAACCTGTTAAGATGTATTTGATGGACCACAAATGCTCATTGTGCAAATGTATTTATGTTTTCAATAAACATTGGAGACTAAATATTGTTTACATGTTGTCAACATTCTAAGCCCACCCTGTCTGTTTTGCCCCATAGTTGTGCATGCGTCGGTTCTGTTGCTAAACAATCAACCCGTCTATGGAGCTGGGGGGGAATGGACCAAATCTGTTTTGGGACTGTAGCCAAAAATACTTATTTAGACATGCCCTAGCTGTGTGTGAAATTTGGTGCCTCTATCACAAAACCTTTTTTTTTCTCCCTTAGTCAGGAGTACTTTTCAGTTGCCCGAAGATTATGATCACTCGCCCAGAAAATGTAGCTGTTTACAAACAGCAATGCCATAACTTGTCTGTCTTTTACTTAAAAATACTGCATTTATTGTGCAATTTGGTTTTCAGGAAGAAATTATGATATTAATTGCCCCATGTGGCAAACACAGATCAGGCTCATCTGGCCTGACTACTCAGCCAATTTGAATTGACACTTTACGATATCTATTTCTTTGTCCTTGCAGAGGTGTGAGTAGTGTGGTGCGCAGATGTGTGCACAAGCACACAGGGCAGGAGTTGGCAGTGAAGATTATAGAGATCACAGCTGAGAAGATGACCGCACAGCAGCTGGAAGAGGTGAAGAGCTCCACACTGAAGGAGATCCAGGTTCTCAACATGGTCAAAGGACACTCCTCTATCAGTGAGTTTGTACTACCTTCACCAATGTACCGAAGGGCATTAAAATAGCTTACTTGTGTCTCTTGAAATGCAATATGCTAATGATAGACTTTTATTTCTCTTTCTCCAAGTCACTCTCATTGATTCCTATGAGTCAACAACCTTCATATTTTTGGTATTTGACCTGTAAGTATGCATTTATATAGCCTAATATATTATTACATGTGTAGCTGTGTTTTGTGATGCGTTTGAACTATCCTGTCTTTTCGTAGTCTTCGACCTACTCAAGAGTTTTCTATCGTTATTGTTCCTTTTGCAGCATGAGGAGTGGAGAGCTTTTCGACTACCTGACAGAGAAGGTCACTCTCAGTGAGAAGGAAACTAGGTGAGTGTCTAGATTTTGGTCCGTTATAACCCAAGCCAGAAATACACTCCAGATCTTCTCAATTCTCTCTCTCCCTCCCTCTCTCTCTCTCTCCCTCTCTCTCAGGTGTATGATGCGATGTCTCCTGGAAGCTGTCCAGTACCTCCATTCCCTCAACATAGTTCACCGGGACCTGAAACCTGAAAACATTCTGCTGGATGACCAGGGACACATCAAACTCTCTGACTTTGGCTTCTCTGTCCAGCTTCAGCCAGGCAAGAATCTGAGAGGTGAGAGGGAAGAATGAAATGAACTCGTTGCATTTTGGATTTACACTCTCATCAACAAAATAAAAAGTTGAAGACAAAATCCATTAATTGCCCACATAGCTCAAATGTGTAATTGCTTTCTTTGTTCTCTCCAAACGGCTAGAGCTTTGTGGGACACCAGGTTATTTGGCACCTGAAATCCTGAAATGCTCCATGGATGAGACGCATCAGGGATATGGGAAGGAAGTTGACCTGTAAGTCTTAAAATTATCACTTTCAGTAATCAGATAGTCCTAAGAACATTTTGTTATTTATAATATAAGAGCACCAAACTATTTTATGAATCCGTGAAGATTCTGTTCCTGACGCTGTATCTGGTTTTCTGTGTGTTAGCTGGGCGTGTGGGGTGATTCTGTTCACCTTGCTGGCTGGCTCTCCACCCTTCTGGCACCGCAAACAGCTGCTGATGCTCAGAATGATCATGGAGGGCCGTTACCAGTTCAGCTCCCCAGAGTGGGATGACCGGTCTGACACCGTCAAAGATCTGGTGAGACCTCATCCTGTCTCTAGTTCCGATCTATGATTCATGGGCTGATTTTGTATATTTCAAGGTGGATTTTAATACCATATGTCATCAAAGAATATGTTGAATATGAACATTGATACACTTTCTCCGACTGGCATTGTTTTAGGACTTCTCTCTTGTTCTCTCTTTCACAACTGTTAGATTACCAGGTTGCTGGTGGTGGACCCAATTGTCCGTCTCAACGCTGAACAAGCCTTGGCTCATTCCTTCTTTAGGCAGTACCAAAGGGACGAGGTGCGTCACTTCAGTCCCCGGAAGACATTCAGGGTAAGTTTCGATGTATTTTGTGTTATTTGGCTCCAGTGACCGTAAAATAAACCGCTGAGCCAGAATTAGATTTCCATTGCATCCAATTGGATTCGTGCTTTGACTGGAAGATGGGGATCTTCTGGGATGTTGTGAAGTATTAATGTGTCTGTTTTAATTCACGTCCCTTTCCATGTTCCTGTAGGTACTGATCCTGAGTGTGCTAGCCTGTATCCGCATGTACTGTCGCTACCGCAGAGCCAGGCCACTGACGCGGGAGGTCCTGGCCAGAGACCCCTACTCCTTGAAGGGAGTGCGCAAACTAATCGACGGCTGCGCCTTCAGGATCTATGGACACTGGGTTAAGAAAGGGGAGCAGCAAAACAGGGCTGCCCTCTTCCAGAATACGGCTAAAATAATGCTTCTTGGTTTAGAGGACTTTGAAACTTAAAAGATCATACTTGTTCTAGTAACCGCATTAGCTTTAACAGGTTTGACATTTTGGTGTGCATATTTTTTCTTTGTGAATGCTAGGTCTCGTTACATAGGATGAGGAATTCATGATCCGGTGACCATGTTCGCCTTAATGCGAATAATGGCTCATTATTATTTATGGTTAAGTGGAATTTGAGATCGTTGTGGATCCAGAGATGAGAATTTTGTGTTAATTTTAGGGTCCAAGAGAGTGCCTTTTGAGATTACTCAAATCAGCTGGCAATGGTTTTAGGAAGCAAAAGTGACAAAGCCACTTCAATGCACTATATTGTACACATAGGGCAAAAAAGGTGAACATAAATCCATACCGATGGTGCAGTTAATGCTTGAAAAAGTTTTTTTTTTTTTTATTGCTATGACATTCTCTATTGAGTTGACATAACATTCTTTTTTTCATTGTTTACTTCTATTTGCTACCTAAACCTGTATTTTAGCAATCATATATTCTTACTGAATCTAAAATAACATAGCGGAAAGTTAGTGATTGCAGAAGAAACATTAAACATTCCAAATATAGTTTTCCAATTTCCACTAATAGTTTGAGTTAAGGGTATAGGAAATGACGAAATAACTGTTACCCCAGTCAGATTAGTTTCCTTTCTGTGTTTGGTGTTTAGTGCAATACGGCAATTATTGTAACCAATAGCATTCCTTTTCAGTCCAGTTTGAGATTTACTCAACTAAGTGTTCCTTTGCCTGAATTAAAATGGCATTCCATTCCTACAATAATTGTACAACTGTGAAAGACCAATGTTTTATTGATAATGAAAGTAACCTATTTACTTTGTAATATTTGTGTGTTGATTTTGTGTTTAAAGGAGTTAACAAAAGCATGATTACGCAATCAACCTCTTTACTGACAGACACCCACAAATAACCTATATCTCAAATTTGACTAACGTGTTTTTAGTGCAAAGAACAGCATGTGCAAAGAACAGAATGAAATGCATAGATAAAAATCAGGCTTTGATGTTTACTTTTTGCCTTGGAGATTGGTCTCCAGTGAAGTCAGTGCGCTATTTAGCCGATCTGCACTTTCCTTCAATCGTTGCTCTAGTTGCCTTGACATATGTATCATCTCCTCTCTCATTTCCTGTTGTATTATCGTCCTCAACTCTGACTTGGGCGATGGATCTAATAGAGAAAAGAGACACTTTTACAAACAGGAAATTTCACAAGTTGCAACTGAAGTGTCGATATTGAGAAACAAGCGTGTTACAACACAATTTCTCTAGTCTATACAGGTGCCTTGCATGAGCAACCATGTAATACCTGTATTAGCCACCTCTGGACCTGTGTTCATTGCTTCAATGGGCTGCTCCCCTTCTGCCGTCTCTGGCTCGTTTTCCTTCTTGCCGTACCCATCTGGTGCACGCAGATAAAACATGAATTCATACTGTTCCCCTGATCACATGGGTATGGTGGATATTTCAGAGCTTGCGCAATAACACCGACCTGATGATACCGCGTCAGTCTCAGTGACAGGGTCTTCGTCTGGCATCCCAGAGTAGGAAAAAGACATATCCAATCTAACCTAAGAGACAAGGAGCAAAACACTAACTTCAAGTTACAGTTTAGCCCCAAAAAAACATGTGTGTGTGTTATTTAGAAAAATATATGGCTCCCAGATATCTAATGTGTGGAGATTACCTGAGGGGTGAATATGTACTTGTACAGATTGTAATGTCTAAAATAGGTGTTAAGGAGATACTTCAAGATCTGGGTCACGTCCTCAGAGCTGAACAGGCTGATACTGAAGGGAGGCCTCTGTGGCAGGTAGAAAACAATAGAATAATGGTGAAATGTAACAGTTTGTCCATGAAAATGTCCAAAACACAAGACTGAATTACAATTCATACATTGGGGAGATTGTAAAGTAAATAGAACATGTGGGAATAAACAGTATTGCCTCTTCGGATACACAAACTCACCCCGACAGAGTGACAGAGCAGAAGTTCACTGCAGTATGCATAGCAATGGCCCATATTGTTGAGTGGAGTTTCTGAACAAAGAAATGCAAAGTTATTAACATTGCAGAGTCAATGCTGCTGACATAAAACTGTCTTCCTCTTCCTAAAACAGCACAAGACCAAACTATGAGCAGTAGCCCATTACCAGTGTTAGCCTGATGCATGCTCTTGACGATGGAGAGGAGGACAGATGTCTGCTCCCTGTTGAAGTTGCTCTCTCTACAGAACAGCACTGTGTGGACATAGAGCTCCAGCAGGACTCCCCTCCTCGGCTCAGGAATGTTTACTCCCAGCACACAGCATAGAGTTCTGAGTAAAAAGTAACCAGTTAACCACAATGTCAGGGATTTTGTGTGTGTGTGGCCACAAACAAGGATAGAGACCTCTCTAGCTCTGGTATGGCCTTGGTGTTTTCAATTTCCTCCATGTCACTGTAGCTTACATCTGCCCTGTGAACACACACAAATAGAGGATTTCAATCGAATTGTAAGCCTATAACGTTAGTTTGCAGAAAAATCTTGAATACGGCTGTACGTGCCCCCCTACCATAGCAAGACTTTTGGGTTCAGGGGGTCAGGTTCCTATAAAAAAAAGTACTAAATTAAGATGTATCTACAATATAGCAATGGAAGAAAAATGCCCCCAATTGAGTAGCAATGAATTCGGGGCATACAGCTACATTAACAGTTAGCTAGCTTGCTACTGTACCTAGAAAGCTAAATGTCCAAGCTCTTTCAGTTGACAGCTAGCTAGCTAGCAAAGCTAACATTAGTTGGTCAGACCCTCTCTTACCTTTATTTTCCCAGCCAAATTCATTTCTCTGGTTAAATATAAATTAATAGATTTGAAACTAATTTGCATCAGCAAAAAAATGCTAGATGACACTTTTTTTGTTTACTCTAACGTGTCCTAGCAACACCGTTTTTTTTTATTTTTCCGGTGGCGCACCAACAGTAAAGATTTCCCAATGCATTGCGCGCACAGTATAATAAACTCAAGCCCCCTTATAATGCATTCAAGCACAAAAGCTTGAAATACATACTTTTCGCTGTAGCAATGTAATTCGTTTGAAGTCTCATAGAAATAGAAGACCAATAGCCTATAGGGATGTCTTTGCTTCATTATAGCAAATTAATAATAGGCTACAATCAATTAATATGCCTACTTTTCGTATAGATGTTTGTGAAATAAGTTATATATCAAATGCATGACACATTATGCAAGTTTTTTTTTAATGCATTTATGTTTCTTCTTACACATTAAACATGACTCTTTCAATGACTCAATGTTATTTATCACTGGTCAGCTCTGTCACCACTCACCAGTTCATACTGCATGTGCTATGCCATGGAGTTTAAGAACATTATCCCTCTTAATCCACTTTACCTTCTGTTGCATGCAGGTGCATATGCTTATGTCAGACAGGGAGAGAGAGATAGAATGAAACACGTTTCATGTTTTTACGTTGAGAATCTGTCTGTGTGTATTAGTTGTATTATTGGTCTGCAGGCTGAACATTTGTCCTGGTAAATCTATTTAGATAGTGTGGTATCTTCTCCTCAGCAGACGGTCATTAGCGGTCCTATTGGAGTGTTATTTACAGTACAATTACTTTAGCCATGGAGGACCCAGAATTGCGTCAACTAAAGCTGGACAATCAGGTAAGGAAATCAAAATGATACTATAATTCAGATGACTTCCTCTAAACTGACATTCATGACAATATTGTGTAATAAAGGCAAATGTCACCAAATATGTGGTCTACAGATCCAGTGTATAAGCCAAATAAAAGCAACCAGTCTCTCTAGATACTAGTCTATATAAACCTCTATTTATTAACCTATTCGAAAGAAAATAATGTGTGGTTTAAATTGTGAATATTGAAACAATGTAACATTTTACATTTAGTGGTATAGATGAAACATGACAATCTTACAATAAGAATGAACTCTTAGTTAACATTTTCATATAGGCTATTCAAAGAAATAGGTAAACTGCTTTTGAAAGTGATGCAAGTGGTTGTTGTGTTTTTGAACCCGATGGAGAGGCAGAACATTGATGCAATCTTGGAATTAAGATTAAGCCCAGAATCTCCCTCAGCGTTCACTTTTGATGAAGAAGCAGCAGAGAAGGAGGGCCGATACCCAAATGGTCACAGCCAATAGGGACGCTCGACCCAAGAAAAGCAAGCAGAAGACTGGAGCAGATGACACAGACTTGTTGATTACTCAATCCCAGAGCAACAACTCCTTAAATGGTTGGTGATATGAACACTTAATGTATAGTACTCTCACAATACAGTATACTGAACCACAGAACAGTCATACAACTGTGTTGGCTGCATTATCAGCCTTACAAATACATATCCCCATATTGACACCATTCTTATCAAGAATAAAATATTGTTGAATGGTTACAACCTCTGTCAAGATGTAGGCGAGAACTATTAGTTGTACCTCATTTACCAATAACCATCTAGTACTGTATGCCTGACTTGTAATGGCCATGTTATACTCTTCAGCTGAAGAAGCCCATGATAACCCACTGGAGGAAATTACTCTGGGAGAGCTCAGCCTAAAAACCACTGATGCTACAGATGAGATGCCCCCCGAGAAACCCATCATCGCCAAAACTATGGACGTGGAAATTGACAGCCAGCCAAAGCCTAAACTTAGTACAGAAAATGAAGGCCCAGCAGAAGTGAAAGAGAAGGAGAAGAAAGAGAAAGGTGTGAAAAAGGAGAAGGCGCAAGCAAAACGTGAGATCATTTTATCCTATGAGATATGACACACACACACACACACACACACAGCAAAAACAGCAGCAAACACACAGCAAAAATACACAACACACACACACACAATATCCTGTGTGTGTCATGTGTGCGTGTGTTGTGTATTTTTGCTGTGTGTTTGCTGTGTGTGTGTGCGTATCTGTGATTGTTTGTCAGAGGAGGCTTCCTCAAGGAGGAATAGAAAGATGGTCCTCCTCAAAATGTAGTAAAAAATACTATTCTGTCTTATGTTTTAGAGTTAGAACAGAATGAGGATAAGGGAGAGGAGAAAGAGAAAGAGAAGGAAAAGCGAGAGAAAAAAACAAAAAAGGACAAATTGAAAGGACACACCCCAAGTAAAGAGAAAAAAAACAAGACTGATGAACAAGAGGGTAAGAGATACAAATGTCATACACAATGCTGAATGTGTGATGATAACCTCTGCCACCGTATATGAGATGTGCACAGACATGGTTACAAATGCTTGCTCAGAAGGCTTGGTTTTGAAGGCTTTGTCATTGGTTTGTGTTTTATAGAAGAATGTAAGTTACAGCTAAAGGCATCTGTAGGCCTTGCCCCTTGAGACGTAACTTTGGCTCCAAAGCCACTGTTGTGCTATGAAAGGGCAAACAGTAAATGGCTCACGATAGCCTGACTGCCCTGTTCAGTGGGCATCAGGTACGGAACCGAGCCAGATAGACCCAGGTATTCTGATCCTCTTCAGGAGGGCAAGGTGTATGTCTATAACCCATTGATCAAGCACGTTTGTTGTCGTCCTATCAAACTGATGTACTCTAGAACTATCAGCAATGCACTTGGACTAACCTTAAAAAGTACCCGAAGTCATGTGCTGTATAACTCATTCTCTTCATGTTCTGTAAAGACATAAGAGATCTGGCTGCTTTAATCTGTTTCCTGTGACTAACTAGTAGATATGTTTTCCAGAAAAACACAACATATTCAGAACAAAGTTGATGTGACTGCAAAGTTATTTGGATGCTGTAGCTACATACTTTACACGATATGCAGAGCAACACAAAATATTTTATAACACATTTCATTACTATCTTTCAGCATTACCATATTTTTATATTTCTCTCAATTTCCAGCAAACACTATCACTAAGTCTCCAGCTATTCAGATAGATTCCGTAGTAGAGTTTGAGACGCCAGAATGGGACAGTGATGGTGAGAGAAAGGATTGGTCAAAAAGCCCCATCCCAGGAACACCCAAGAAAAAACAACACCTCAACACATGTGAGTCATACGTTTGCAAGGTATACTGAACAAAAATATAAACGCAACATGTAAAGGTTTGGTCCCGTATTTCATGAGCTGAAATAAAATATCCCAGAAATGTTCCATATGCACAAAAAGCTTATTTCTCTCAAATTTGGTTTTACATCCCTGTTAGTGAGCATTTCTCCTTTGCCAAGATAATCCATCCACCTGACAGGTGTGGCATATCAAGAAGCTGATTAAACAGCATGATCATTACACAGTTGCACCTTGTGTTGTGGACAATAAAAAAGACCACTCTAAAATGTGCAGTTTTTTCACACAACACAATGCCACAGATGTCTTACGTTTTGAGAAAGAGTACAATTGGCATGCTGACTGCAGGAATGTCCACCACAGCTGTTGCCAGAGAATTGAATGTTAATTTCTCTACCATAAGCCGCCTCCAACGTCATTTTAGAGAATTTGGCAGTACGTCCAACCGGCCTCACAACCGCAGACTACATGTAACCAGGCCAGACCAGGACCTCCACATCCAGCTTCTTCACTTGCCGGATCGGCTGAGACTAGCCACCCGGACAGCTGATGAAACTGTGGGTTTGCGCAACCAAATAATTTCTGCACAAACTGTCAGCAACTGTCTCAGGGAAGCTCATCTGCGTGCTCGTCGTCCTCACCAGGGTCTTGGTCGTAACCTACTTCAGTGGGCAAACGCTCACCTTCGATGGCCACTGGCATGCTGGAGAAATGTGCTCTTCACGGATAAATCTTGGTTTCAACTGTACCGGGCAGATGGCAGTCAGTGTGCAAGGCATTGTGTGGGCGAGCAGTTTGCTGATGTCAACTTTGTGAACAGAGTGCCCCATGGTGGCGGTGGGGTTATGGTATGAGCAGCAGTAAGCTACATACAATGAACACAATTGCATTTCATTGATGGCAGTTTGAATGCGCAGAGATATCGTGACGAGATTCTGAGGCCCATTGTCGTGCCATTCATCCACTGCCATCACCTCATGTTTCAGCTTGATAATGCAAGGCCCCGTGTCTCAAGAATCTGTACACGATTCCTGTAAACTGAATATTTCCCAGTTCTTCCATGGCCTGCATACTCACTAGACATGTTAACCACTGAGCATGTTTGGGATGCTCTGGATTGAAGTGTACGACAGTGTGTTCCAGTTCCCGCCAATATCCAGCATTTTCACACAGCCATTGAAGAGGAGTGGGACAACATTCCACAGGCCACAATCAACAGCCTGATCAACTCTATGCAAAGGAGATATGTCGCACTGCATGAGGCAAATGTTGTGTTTATATTTTTGTTCAGTGTACAATTACCGGTATAAACTAAACTGACCTTCCGGTATACTGCAAAGAGTTTCCCTTTTGTTTACATGAAATAACTTTGAATATGTTGTTTCCACTGCTACAGCAAGGTGCCAAATAAGTGACAATGAGAGGGAGGAAGATGAAATTCTTGAAAGAGAGAAAAAAGAGAAAACTCAAAAAAAGACAAAAAAAGCTGAGAAAGCCAATCTCGCACTGCTTAACTCCAACTACAGGCAGCAGGACACCTCAGACAGCGACGACAACATTGGAAGAGTAAGATAAAAACATCACTCTAAAAGAACAGTGTTTGTCCATTTTAGAAATGAACCATTTTCCCTTTAACCTAGATATGGTAGCCATTAACTTATAAATATCTCTTTCATTCAGACAATTTATGTCTGAAAAAAAATCATTGATCAACATATTTCCTCCCATCTCTTCCTCTTTCTTCTCTCTCCTTCCCTCTCCCTACCCTTCCCGTTTCCTTCCTGTCTCTGTCTCTCAGGTGACAACTCCTGTCTCAGTTGAAGATCTTGAAAAGTTTGCCCTCCATCCAGCCCCTAGAGATACAACAATCCAGTGCAGAATCACTCGGGACAGGCGGGGCGTGGAGAAAGGAATGTACCCCACTTACTATCTCCATATGGAGAAGGAGGATGGGAAGAGGGTAAGGGTGCTAAAGAAAATGTTCAATGGAATACATGGCTGGCCAATGTGAATGCTCTTGTTGCAAGTCTTTCCTTGTGCTGTATATGATTGGCCAGCCTTTATGTCAGTTTGATCATCAGAATAATTGCACTCATGTAACTGCTGTTTTCTCATTGTCCATTCTTGATTCCTCCCTCCGTCCTCCCTTAATACCCCTCTTTCTCTCTACCTCTCTCAGGTGTTTTTAATGGCAGGCAGGAAGAGGAAGAAGTGCAAAACCTCCAATTATCTCATTTCCATTGATCCAACAGAACTTTCCAGAGACACAGACAGTTATATAGGCAAACTAAGGTAACTAACCCCCAACCGATCTATGTTCAACCATACATTAAACATTTAAAAAAAAAATGTGTGACCAACTTTTCATTTAGTTTAGTATTTTTTTCCATTCTGTCTGTCTGTCTGTTTATTTATTGTGTCCATCTGTCCCGTTCTTCTGTTTAACTTCACAGTACTATGTAAATCGTATGATCAATCTCTTTCAGATCAAATGTGCTAGGCACCAAATTCACAGTGTTTGACGACGGGGATAACCCAGATAAGAAGCCTTTCGTCAAAGAGTGTGACTCAGTTCGGCAAGAGCTTGCCGCAATCTGTTATGTGAGTCAAACCTAATTTTACATCTTTACAATGACTTTCTTAATTTACTGTAGGCGTTTGCCTCCTGATAAAAAATAAATCTGACCAATAACTAACCTTCTCTTCTGTATTTTTGTCTTTCAGGAGAAGAATGTTCTAGGTTTCAAAGGCCCCAGGAAAATGACGGTGGTTATTCCTGGCATGATGGAGAATGATGAGAGAGTGTGCATTCGTCCAAAAAGTGTATGTTTATCGACACCTAAGACTCACGAGATTGAGACCTAAGGTTAAATTCACCAGGCCACTAAACCAATACATATGATGCAGAATAGAATAAGAGAATAGAATGAGTACCTATATAAATAAAGATATGGTACGGACAGTCTGTTTACCACTCTCTCCTTCATCTACTGTTATCTCTCAGGATATAGAGTCTCTGCTCTCCCGCTATGAGAATGGTAACACTGACAACCTAGTGTGCCTCATGAACAAGTCCCCCAGCTGGAATGAACAGACACAGTCCTACGTGCTCAATTTCCACGGCCGAGTCACACAGGCCTCCGTCAAAAACTTCCAAATCGTTCACCCTGACAACGGTAAGATAGAGCCATTGTTTGCTGAGAAATAGAGGTGCTTTAGGCCGCCTGATTGGCTATAAACTGTCTTAGAATACCCTTTCTATATTTCTGCATGTAGTGCCTTAAAAATGCCTTAATTCACTTCATTCACCCGCCCCCAATGCCAACTAACCCTTTTATGATGTACTGCTATCCAACTCCCCACCACCCTGCTGACTATGGGACAATTACACTCCCTTCCAGAGGACTACATTGTGATGCAGTTTGGTCGGGTGGCAGAGGACGTATTCTCCATGGACTATAGCTTCCCTATGTGTCCCCTGCAGGCCTTCGCCATCACGCTCTCCTCCTTCGATGGCAAACTGGCTTGTGAGTGATACCAAGTGTGGACAACTCAATCAAGCAGAAGCAGAGCCTTAATGGCTTACCATTACAGTTCTATCACAGTATTAATTGTCAATGTGCATTCCAGGTAGTATTGGATAAGTGTTTGATATTTTTCAACACCTGAGATTACAAAAAGTATTTTTTAGATTTTACGAAAAATACGTAACAACTAATCAACGTCATTGAGTATAGGTTATGATTCAGTCTCAATAAGGAACACATATTACTAAATGTTATCTGAAAAACAGCAACTGGGTCCTCTGAATTATATATTGTGCTTAGATGTCTGGTAGATGTAACCACTAGAATGACAATGTTGCACAGCATACCTGTTTTGTGCAGGCTGTTTGATCATATTTGAACTGAAACATTTTTATAAGAAATATGTATAAGAAATATGTCCAATTCATTTATTTAATATTGATTGCAGTCTTAAGGCTCCGCTCCACATTATCAAAGTGTAACGTATTCATGTTTTCCATTTTTTTCTACATTCCACATAATCTCATATGTGCAATATACACTGAGTATACCAAATATTAGGAACACCCCCCCTGTTGCCCTCAGAACGCCCTCAATTCGTCAGGGCATGGGCTCTACAAGGTGTGGAAAGCATTCAACAGGGATGCTGGCCCATGTTGACTCCAATGCTTCCCACAGTTGTGTCAAGTTGGCTGAATGTCCTTTGGACGGTGGACCATTCTTGATACACACAGGAATCGTCTGCACTGATTGAAGTGGATTTAACAAGTGACATTAATAAGGAATCATAGCTTTCACCTGGATTCAAATGGTTAGTCTATGTCATGAAAAGAGCAGGTGTCCTTAATGTTTTGCATACTCAGTGTAACATGACAGCCGCAGGGCTCTAGACTGCAACCATTTAGTCGCATTTTGAGATCTTCCCAGCGAACGTTTCCATAACGTTCCCTAAAGGTTCTCCTTTGGTTCTTAAAAAAATAACCTTCCCAAAAACGTTCCCAGAAACAACATTTGTTATCTGGGCTTTGACTTGGCTTTGCGAATTCCATTTTAATTGGTTGCATCGGTGCGAGCTGCCATTTCTAGCTGGTCACTTCACTTCTCTCAAAACGTTCTGTTTGGGGGGCGGCAAAAACCACGATTTGGTCAAATCTAAAGTGCACCATTTTTCTGATCCCTGAATGAAATAGTCAGGTCTGCCCTGTGCTTGTTTCTCCCTTGCTGCTCCCAAGTAGGTTAGTTGGAGAGCAAAATGCATTCTGATTGTCACATTTCAAAATTCAATTGCGTGAAAATAAAAGTGTAGAAGCTGTTGGGGCTATTGGAGAGAGGAGGGTCTAAGGTTTCTGAAAGGTATTACATTTATTTCTCAAGTCTCAATATTGGCTGTTTAAGCACAGTTTTTAACCAAACTATCTGGTAGGCTATATCTTTGAGATATACGGAGTGGAGTGCGGGAAGCACACATCTGCCATTTGCGGTGATTGCATAGGCCTATATATAAATGATTGGGTATGCTGCAAAGTTTTTAGGAAATTACAATTACTGTTAGATTAATCAATTACACAACTAACTACCGGCATATTATATTTAGCTATCTAACTAATGCATTTTGAGTTTACAAATGAATTAGCCTATGTGATGTTTGTACACACAATAGATGTAAGCAAATGTATATCTATTTAACAGAAGAAATGTGCAGTTCTGGAGCCCTATTTTGAGAGTAAAATATAGCAACAATAGACTAATTGTCAACCCATTCATGACAATCATTGGTTTAGGGTGCATGTCAAAATATATTGATCATGCATTCCTGCTTGGACATGTTCCATGTTCCATTTTCCATTTTAGTCATTTAGCAGACGTTCTTATCCAGAGCGATTTACAGATTGTGCATTCATCTTAAGACAGCTCGGTGGGACAACCACATACTGTGTCACAGTCATAGTAGGTAAATACATTTTTCCCTCAATAAAGTAGCTATCAGCAAAGTCAGAGCTAGTATGAGGGACAAGAGTCAAGTGCGAGCGTTAGTTCACAAAAGGCTTTTTTTTTTTAAATGTTAGTTGAAATAACTTATTTTCTGAATCATATCATCTCAGTAGCACTGTGAACGTCTTTTTAAAATGGCTGGTCATTTTTTCCTATTGCGTGATGCTGCAACAAGTTTGGTACGACCAAATTATGGGCTGGTGCCACCAGCTGAAAATGTAAGTAGCACCGGTGCCACCAGGAAATTAGTCTGGATTCCTGAAGCTGCAAAGAGACTCTATTTAAGATAATGATGTGGAATTTGCCATAAATTGTTATTGATAGAATATTTACTGATGTTTAAAACTGTCATGTTGATTAATCATTTTTATACTACGGCATTGTTAAATACTTGTTTCTGATTGGCTTGAAGGACAATTTAGAGCGTGCATGATTTTCCTGTAATGCATGGTATATCAGCACGGTAGCGTTCAATGGCTATAGTTCATCCTCAACATGTTTGAGCTGCTTTTGAAGGCAAAAGTCGAATTGAAAACATTATTGGCATTGATGAATTCGATTTTCAGCCACGTCTATTTCTATGGGCATAAGCACTGTTCATGACACAAACTATTCACACCCCTATTGTTGGTGGAGAGAACATTTTGCAAGTTTGAAGTCTATTTCCTGAAATTATACAAATGTTCTCATGGGATGCAGAGAACATTTAGCAGTTTTAAAGCTACTTTTCATGCAATTCTATACATTTTGCCATGTCTAATGTGCATTCATGTGATATTTGACTGACTCAAACATTACAACAGAATGTATGGTCTAAAAAACCTAGCTGACATGGGCTAGTTGATCTGGACATTTCTGACACATTATAGCTCTCTAAGGTATGCAAAGACTGGTTTGACAAGAGGAAAACTGTTGATGCATTACCCAATTTCAAAATTACACCTTGTGCATTCTACTATTATAACTTTCAAGAGAAAATTTAAAGCCAGACTGTATTCCGTAAAAAAAAAAGGCCTTTGAGAACCAATGATCTAAACAAGCAAGTCTGTTTGTTTGGTTATCAATGCAACTACTGTAGCTATCTAGTAAACTTGCTAGCTACTTCAGTGGATGTTGAATGCATTTCTACCTGTAAATGAACACATTTCTAGGGACAAATGTGTTAAATGTGTTAAATTATAGCCATGGCATAAAACATCTTGTAAACCCATTACTCTGTGTTGATGTTTTTTTTTGTACAGGAAGTTAGTATCTTCTCTCCCCACTATCTCCTTTTGGTCTCTTTATCGCAGTCAAGGACGGAAATACTTTTAGTAAAAGAACTTAATGAATATACCAATCTTCACTGCTGATCTGGAAACACTACATCCAACAGATTCAGATGTAGATAAAACCAATGACTCATGATTTCTCCTCTTGCACAACAGTTACAAAAGTCATTTTGATACCGATAACAGTCAATCTTTCAGCACTTACTGTATTGCTGAACGCAGAGAGCAATTGAGTTTCACAGATATAAGAATAGGCCACAGTTAAGCCCTGTGGTAAATTAATTTGACCACAAAACATGTTTTCTGATGTAGCCTATCTATTCTGTTTCTAAGTGAAACCTTATACCAACACTAACTTTAGACGTTGTCTGCGGAGTAAAAAGATGCCTTTCCTCTCAATAAAGAAACACACTTCCTGTGTTAATGATGTTTCGTTTGAACTGACAATAATATTGGCAATGATGACTGAAGACATTTATAAGCATCTTCCTGTGAGATAAAAGTGTTTCCTAATAACCTCTACTGTTCCTCTGCCACAAACTTGTCACTTGATTAGTGAAAGTTGCTCACAAACTTAGGTTACTTTAGGCCCAAGTTATATTAGTTATCCCAGTTTGCTTGCTGTATGGTGAGGATATTCGTCTATTTTTCTTGCCTATATTTAAAAAAAGGTGTATTACCTATTATTGCCAATTATTAATCTCTCACACTTTAGGACAGGAGTATTTCCTGGTGAGGTCACATGGTCAGGAAAAACTCTTATCCTTAAAAATAAGTAGTCAATTCACAAGTTTAGATCAGAGCTGTATAAAGAGGGAGTTCGGTTAGGTTTTAGAATGGCTGCCATGTAAACGTCTTTATTCTCGAAATGTTGGTGACGTAACAATACGAGAGCGTGTCTGATAATTCCATATGAAATGACCTGCTGTGAACAAGCAAAACCGAGCAGTGAATTTAGCAGACGTTGTTATTGATTAGCATTCAGGATAATGTGTATCTAAGTCTGTACTGTGTTGTGGTGTCAACAAATCTATCTTTACTGGACATCTTCATAGGTTTTGAAAACTATCAGAAATAAACAGCACAAAGCAGAAGCATCAATTATCACTTAGCAATGTCTATGTAGGTGAAAGTGGCTCGCTCGCAACTATCAGACTGAAACCACATTGGCCCAACTCTCTCTATATATACACAGTATGACTCTTTAGATAGCTCAGTGATGTAACAGGTGAACTAACACAACACTGTCATTATGTGTTCACTATGTGTGCCAATGTGTATATACAAACTCGATGATAGTCAGATATGACCAACTTTGACACATGACCAGGAGCTCTGTATCTGCACTTATCTTCTATATACACTGAATTAAATAGATTATGCAACATGCAACTATTTCAAAGATTTTACTGAGTTTATGTTAGGAAATAAATTCATTAGGCCCTAATCTATTGATTTCACATGACTGGGAATACAGATATGCATCTGTTGGTCACCAATACTGTTAAAAAAGAAAGTAGGGGCATGAATCAGAAAACCAGTCAGTATCTGGTATGACTAGCATTTTCCTCATGCAGCACGACACATCTCCTTTGCATAGAGTTGATTGTGGCCTGTGGAATGTTGTCCCACTCCTCCTCAATGGCTGTGCGAAGTTGCTGGATATTGGCGGGAACTGGAACTTAGATGTTGATCCAGAGCATCCCAAACATGCTCAATGGGTGACATGTCTGGTGAGTATGCAGCTCATGGGAGAACTGGATCATTTTAATTTTTTTACATTTGAATCATTTAGCAGACGCTCCAATCCAGAGAGTAACGGAGACGCTGAGAGTCGAGAAGCAGGTGCAGGTGAAACATTTAATAAAACAACAAACATGGAACAAGACAATATAACAGTAGAGTCTACGCATAAACACAGGAACAATACTGACTGGGGAAAGAACCTAAGAGAGTGCCAGATATAATCAAATCAAATGTTATTAGTCACATGCGCCGAATACAACACCTTACAGTGAAATGCTTACTTACGAGCCCCTAACCAGTAATGCAGTTTTTTTTAAATACAGATAAGAATAAGAAATAAAAGTAACAAGTAATTAAAATAGTCTGGGTAGCCATTTGATTAGGTGTTCAGGAGTCTTATGGCTTGAGGGTAGAAGCTGTTTAGGAGCCTCCTGAACCTAGACTTGGCGCTCCGGTACCATTTCTGTGCTGTAGCAGAGAGAACAGTCTATAACTAGGGTGGCTGGAGTCTTTGACACATTTTAGGGCCTTCCTCTGACACTGCCTGGTATAGAGGTCCTGGATGGCAGGAAGCTTGGCCCCAGTGATGTACTGGGCCATACGCACTACCCTCTGTAGTGCCTTGCGGTCGGAGGCCGAGCAGTTGCCATACCAGGCAGTGAGACAACTAGTCAGGATGCTCTCAATGGTGCAGCTGTAGAACCTTTTGAAGATCTGAGAACCGATGCCAAATCTTTTCAGTCTCCTGAGGGGGAATAGGTTTTGTCGTGCCCTCTTCATGACTGTCTTGGTGTGCTTGGACCATGTTAGTTTGTTGGTGATGTGGACACCAAGGAACTTGAAGCTCTCAACCTGCTCCACTGCAGCCCTGTTGATGAGAATAAGGGCATGCTAGGTCCTCTTTTTCTTGTAGTCCACAATCATCTCCTTTGTCTTGATCACGTTGAGGAAGAGGTTGTTGTCCTGGCACCACACAGCCAGGTCTCTGACCTCCTCCCTGTAGACTGTCTCGTTATTGTCATTGATCAGGTCTACACTGTTGTGTCATCGGAAAACTTAATGATGGTGTTGGAGTTGTGCCTGGCCGTGCAGTGATGAGTGAACAGGGAGTACAGGAGGGGACTGAGCATGTACCCCTAAGGGGGCCCTGTGTTGAGGATCAGCGTGGTGGATGTGTTGTTCCCTACCCTTACCACCTGGGGGCCGCCTGTCAGGAAGTCCAGGATCCAGTTGCAGAGGGTGGTGTTGTCACGAGCCAGGGCCTTGGTCACTGATCCGTCTGGAGCTGTGTTATTAAAAAATAAACGTACAGCAATGAACCCCAATCATTCTACATACCCCGCCTTTTTCTGCCAATTAACATATCGAGAGTCAGTCTATTTTACCAGGTCATGAGGGAGGTGGCGGATAATTGGTTAGAGAACCCCTTTACTGTATCCACAGTATCATTCACGAATCTCTGTTGATTATAATAGATGTCATTAATCCAATCCACATTTTTATTTATTGTCAACCACCAAAAGAACGTAGTGGTAAAGTCTTCACCTATTTGATTCATAGCTTTGTATTAATTTGTAACTTCCCTGAGGATGCCAATAGCATCCATCTAGACAAAGCTACTCCCATCCTGGTCAAAACTCCTCCTGTGCCTACTTTAGCCACTTATAACTGGCCTCTGATGACTAACTCGAACTGGTTGGACCAATAACACCGGGGCACTAGTTCCTAACAACCCTTTCTGGTAGTTTCTGTCATATGCATCCTTTGCTGGTATGAGCCCACCCTACATCAGTTATAGGTGCTGTTAGGTTAACACTTTTCTTCTGTACTTCCAAACCTAAGTCAGTCACATCAACGATTACCTTTCAGCCATTCTTTGACTCCTTATTCTGTAAGACACTCATCAGTGTATTATATAGTTTATCTTTTACTTTTTATCAATGACAATAGCGTCATATAATTAGTACCGGCAGGTGGTGGATCTGGATGTATCAGAAAGATTACCAAGACTATGATGCAGCTCAGAGTCCCTACTCTTCCCAAAAACCGCCAACCCTCTCTTGCCCTTAGTCGATCTGCTAGGTACCACCCCATACTCACACCTCTAGGGGCACACACAGTGATGAACTGTCGGGATAGGGAATCTTCGTTAAGGAGGTAATACCCGGACCCTGTTGGTACTCGGTTCTTCTCCTAACTCTGTGTGTGTGAGCAGCAGTGCTTGTATGTGTACAGCAGGGCAAAAAAGTATTTAGTCAGCCACCAATTGTGCAAGTTCTCCCACTTAAAAAGATGAGAGAGGCCTGTAATTTTCATCATAGGTACACTTCAACTCTGACAGACAAAATGCGGAAACAAAATCCAGAAAATCACATTGTAGGATTTTTAATGACAAGAACCATCAGTAACCATCAGACCATAGTGGAGTTTGGAGTGTGACTGTTTGAGGTTGTGGACAGGTGTCTTTTATACTGACAACAAGTTCAAACAGGTGCCATTAATATAGGTAACGAGTGGAGGACAGAGGAGCCTCTTAAAGAAGAAGTTACAGGTCTGTGAGAGCCAGAAATCTTGCTTGTTTGTAGGTGACCAAATACTTATTTTCCACCATAATTTGCAAATAAATTCATTAAAAATCCTACAATGTGATTTTCAGGATTTTTTTTCTCATTTTGTCTGTCATAGTTGAAGTGTACCTATGATGAGAATTACAGGCCTCTCTCATCTTTTTAAGTGGGAGAACTTGCACAATATGGTGGCTGACTAAATACTTTTTTTTTTTGCCCCACTGTATATCTTCAACTTCTAGGTCTACCTGTTCTGGTCCCTAACTCTGGCATTCTATTTTTTTCTACCTGATTAGCTAGAATGTCATCCATTATTTAAAGACATATATCTTAGTAAACCAACTCTAGGGATAATATCTTGACCTAATATTTTACTAGCCATAATCGTGTCCGCCAAGTAAGTTTGGAACGCTTCTACCCATTTGCTATATTTATCTATTATAAAAAAAAATGTAAGTAGTTCGTTATCACATAGGCCACAACGTCTTTCTGCTCATCTGCTCATCGTCTTCTAATTATTCTGTGTCACTTCTGTCTTCTCTCAATCCTGGCTTATTATGAGATTCTAACCTTCGTAATGCTTCAGGTCTCCTGCTCCTCACTCCTCACTCCCAGTCTCTCCCTCACTGTGTCCCTGTCTGAACTCATGGATTTGAGAAAAATCACGTCTATGGTAGTAATCTCTAAGTGTCAAATGTCTTACACTGCATACAACAACAGCTGACTACCTAAAGGAAAATAAAACTTTGCTAGATTTCTAAACATTACTTAAGCCACCTTAAAATCAGTATTACAAATTACCTTAAATTCATTTTCCAAATGGCCCTCCCATGAGGCTGATCAGACCACAAAGGAAAGCCATGATAGAGGTCAAAAGTCATACCACCCTTTCACAGTAATGTTTCTTACTATATTTGACAAATTAAAGAAAAAACATCAAACATTTTCTACATGTTGTATCCCAGGTTCCCAAAACATTCCTTTATCAAAAATAATTCCCGTGTTTAATTGAAATTCAGAAAATAAAACTTTTAAAATTCCATATGTGTGTGTACCCCTTTAAGATATCGTCTCTCTAGGAAAAATGGAAATCTCCTCAAACCCCTAGGTTAAAAACAAACAAAACATTTCCAGACCTTTTCAATGTAGTAGAAATATGCCTCTATCTCACTCACTCCCTTCAAGATTACAGCCCTCAGAAAACATTTCCAAAGAGAGACAATGAATCACTCCTTTTCCCAGAAAAAAACACTTGGTCAGCATTCATTATACTATCCCGATTCAGAAACCCAAACGTTGACTACAAACAAAACCTAATAATAATGATAATTCCATTGTACTCTCTCCAATCATTAGTTTTACATTTCCTCAATGGTTATATGTACTCAATTGAACATGCGCTACCCTTGGACACAATACTGTACTTTAAATCTATGAAATTTCCCTACTACTTGACTAGTTTGCTTAGGCTGAGATATGAACCTGAGTCTCACACATGGTAGGCAAGAAATCTACTGTTGGACCACCAGCACTTTTTGAAATGATAGAGACTCCACGCTAATAACTATTTTTTATAATTGTCTGTAGTCATAAAATCAGGCATTACTACCGAGACAATTCCCAGAAAATAGCCCTAATTTAAAGGTCCAAGCATTTCCCCAGCGAGGATTCTCCTTACTCTCTCTCTCATTGTCTCTGCCTCTCTCTTTCTCTCTGTATGTCCCCTTATCTTCTCTTTTCCTTTCCTCTCTTGACTCTTGTCACTCTCTCTATCTCCTACTCAGAATTTAGGAATAATTACTATTATGACTTTTGATAAGTTATTAGGTCTCACACGCACATCATTTTTTCCCTGCTGATATCCTTCTTGTAACTTTCTCTCACCGATTCTCTACACTTGCCTTTTTGCTCCTACTACTCCTCTCGCTCTCTCATTCGCCTACGTTCCCTCTTCCGTCTCTCCCTAAACTGTCTCTGTCTACTGTTCCTTGGTGGGGCCTTACAATCCTCTGCCATGTGGCCTGTTTTATTGCAGTTGTAGCACTTTCTGTCCTCGGGTTCTATCCACTTTCTACTCTCCCTGTTTCCCCCTTTCGCTTTAAAAGCCTTCCTGCTCTTTCCTGCAATTTCCCCAAGAGTGGCGATCAAATGTTCTGCTCCTGTCTGTTCTTTCTTACTTTTCTTTTCCTTGCCATTATGCTCATGGTGTATAGCATACCTCTTTACTTTGGCTAATGTGGCTGTTCCCCACCCTATCAGAGTCTCTTTTATGATTTGGCAAATGTCAGGCTTCATACCACTCAAGAAGGCTATTTTTAACTGTTGGTGGTAAGGTCCGTCCTCTCCCTGTCTAGGATCTACCAGTCCACTATTAGCATTGAACACGTCTCTCATTCTCTATAAATACTGGCTAACAGTTTCCCCATCCCCTTGTTTACACTCATGTATCTTTGAAAAGTCTGCATGTCTACGGTAATAGTCCCTAAGATTATTACAGAGCTGTGTCAATTTGTCTGCATAATCCCCATCTCCTGCCCATGGTAAAAACCGGTTCTCCTCCTTGCCCTGGAACCCAGGCTCCCCTCACTGCTGCCCAGTCTTTCCCCACTATCGGTTGGACAGCCATTTCCAATTCTCCTGTATTTAGTTTAAAACTCTCGGTCAGTCCCTCCATATCTCTCCTAAACCCTTCTATTATTACCTTCTACTCTTTTCCGGGCCTCTGACAGCCACACCCTGGCTGTATCCAAACCTTCTGATTGTTGTCTCTGGATGTTATTACCACAGGTTTCATGCATCTGTTCTATTTAAACCTCCAGCTTGTCCACATCTAGACGCCCCATGAACCCGTATTTCTGTCTCCATTTCAGACCATAATACCCATTCCTCTTATCCTCAGACTGCATATACCTCTCGTCCCTGGTTAATTCCGGGACCTCCTTTGAGGATTTACCACCCATGTTTATTCAATTACTGTTATGCTTATTCTCACAATCGATGTGTGTACTTACTCAATTATTACATTTCTTTTGTAATATGTATTCTCACTTTCTATGGGTATAACCTCCTTCCTCCTGTTTGGAATAATCAGACCTATTTTGCGCGCCTCCGGTAGATCTCGACTATCCTCTCCAAAACGTATTTCGACAGGGGATCTATATTCATACAAATTATGTCCCTTATGATTTGTATTATTATATTTCGCCTTCTACATTACGTTTTCCGGTTACTGTACTTCAACCCGTTTTACTTTTAGGTCTTACTGTTCGATATTGTACTTCGAAATGTCTTAATTAGATCTGTGACCCAGTGCCGCCAACACTAACATAGATACTTTTGTCATAAACTTTCTCTACATTAGATTATATGGACAGTTAAAATCCTCCCTCACATTTATCTTGATCAATGCTTACATTTTTTGTAAGTTTAGAATTTAACCCCAAACTACTGAATAAAGATCACTGACCGTATCTTGCAGCTGAGAATTCAATGTTGGTTGGATTTCGTCACTGTTTTCTGTCGTGTACCGCTCCCATGGGACGACAGAAAACAGGTATTGAAATCTGTCTCGAAGGACCAAGCTGTCAGGTGTCACATTCTGACCTTAGTTCCTTTGTTTAGTCTTTGTTTTAGTATGGTCAGGGCGTGAGTTGGGTGGGCAGTCTATGTGTGTTTTTCTATGTTGGGGTTTTGAGTTCTGCCTAGTATGGTTCTCAATCAGAGGCAGCTGTCAATCGTTGTCCCTGATTGAGAATCATACTTAGGTAGCCTGGGTTTCACTTTTGGTTTGTGGGTGTTTGTTTCCGTGTGAGTGTTTGGGCCACACGGTACTGTTTCGGTTTTCGTTTTGTTCACATCATTTATTGTTTTGTATTTCAGTGTTCAGTTTGTTTAAAAAAATCATCATGAACACTTACCACGCGGCGCTTTGGTCCGATCCTTCTTCCACCTCTGAATGCGGTTACATCAGGGGAATTTTCAATCCCAATGATAATAACAATCAATCAATAGCTTTGACCAATCCCCGGGGTTTGTAAGACCATGGGTTTAATAATAATTAGTCAAAGACTCAGCTTATGCGAAAGGTCAGTACAGTTTATTCACGAGAACGTTCTGAAGTCCACAATACAAAGACATCCATTTTATAGTGGCACACATACTTCCACACAAACAGTAGATAGCATACACACATACATACACACGAACAGTATGTATCCTACACACATACTGTATCACTACCCAGCCGACAAAGATTATGGAGACCGTGAGAAGCACTCCCTGTCCTCCTCCAAGATTAGGGAGGCCGTGAGAAGTACTCCCTGCCCTCTCCCAAATCTCTCAGTGGCCCCTAGCCAAGGTCGGCACCGAATTTTGCTCAGACAGTCTGTGTTTAAGATACTATAAACAATATATTGTACAGATATATTGTTTTACCCTAATTCTGACTAAAACTACACACATCATTAATTATAACTTTACTGACTATAATCAATTTCGTACAATTATATGGTTTCTGTCATGTACTGTCATGTTGTGTCTTGTCTCTGTCCTTTCCCTTCACCCTGTCTCCCTCTGCTGGTCGTTGTTAGGTTACCTTTTCTCCCCCTCTTTCCCCCAGCTGTGCCTTGTCTCCTCCTAACCACCTCGTCACCCCGTTTCCCACCTGTTCCCTTTTTCCCTCTGATTAGGTCCCTATATCTCTCTCTGTTTTTGTTCCTGTCCTTGTCGGATTCTTGTTTGTTGTGTTTCATGCCTGAACCAGACTATCGTCCTGTTTGCTGTAACCTTGTCCTGTCCTGTCGGAATCTGCCGGTCTGTCTGAACCTACCTATGTTTGGTTATTAAAGAAGCTCTGTTAAGTTAATTCGCTTTTGGGTCCTCATTCACTCACCGTGACAGAAGAATCCGACCAAGAATGGACCCAGCGACTTCGGATCCTCTCCACTCAGCCGTCGGGATCCAGGGAGCGATGCTAGGCAGACACGAGCAGGAAGTGTCTGCTGCTCGACATGCCGTTGAGACCCTGGCCACCCAAGTCTCCAACCTCACAGAACAGGTTCACCATCTCCGCCTCGATCCACCGGCCACTTCCAGGGCTTTCGAATCTCCGGAGCCCAGAATCAATAACCCGCCGTGTTACTCTGGGGAGCCCACTGAATGCCGCTCGTTCCTCACCCAGTGTGATATTGTGTTTTCTCTCCAGCCCAACACTTACTCCAGGAGCACTGCTCGTGTCGCCTACGTCATATCTCTCCTTATTGGACGGGCTCGTGAGTGGGGCACGGCAATCTGGGAGGCAAGGGCTGAGTGTACTAACCAGTATCAGGACTTTAAGGAGGAGATGATACGGGTTTTTGATCGATCTGTTTTTGGGGAGGAGGCTTCCAGGGCCCTGTCTTCCCTATGTCAAGGCAATCGATCCATAACAGACTACTCTATTGAGTTTCGCACTCTTGCTGTCTCCAGTGGCTGGAACGAGCCGGCCTTGCTCGCTCGTCTTCTGGAGGGTCTCCGCGCAGAGGTAAAGGATGAGATTCTCTCCCGGGAGGTTCCTTCCAGCGTGGATTCCTTGATTGAACTCGCTATTCGCATTGAGCGACGGGTTGATCTTCGTCACCGAGCTCGTGGAAAGGAGCTCGCGCTCTCCGTCGCCCCCCTCTCCGCATCACTACCATCTTCCTCTGCCGGCTCGGGTGCTGAGCCCATGCAGCTGGGAGGTATCCGCATCTCGACTAAGGAGAGGGAACGGAGAATCACCAACCGCCTCTGTCTCTATTGCGGTACCGCTGGTCATTTTGTCACTTCATGTCCAGTAAAAGGCCAGAGCTCGTCAGTAAGCGGAGGGCTACTGGTGAGCGCTACTACTCCTGTCTCTCCTTCAAGATCCTGCACTACCTTGTCGGTCCATCTACGCTGGACCGGTTCGTCAGCTTCCTGCAGTGCCTTAATAGACTCTGGGGCGGAGGGCTGTTTTATGGACGAGACCTGGGCTCGGGAACATGACATTCCTCTCAGACAGTTAAGGGAGTCCACGGCCTTGTTCGCCCTGGATGGTAGTCCTCTCCCCAGGATTCAGCGTGAGACGCTACCTTTAACCCTCACTGTTTCTGGTAATCATAGTGAGACCATTTGTTTTTTAATTTTTCGTTCACCTTTTACACCTGTTGTTTTGGGCCATCCCTGGCTAGTTTGTCATAATCCTTCCATTAATTGGTCTAGTAATTCTATCCTCTCCTGGAACGTCTCTTGTCATGTGAAATGTTTAATGTCTGCTATCCCTCCTGTTTCCTCTGTCTCTTCTTCACAGGAGGAGCCTGGTGATTTGACAGGGGTGCCGGAGGAATATCACGATCTGCGCACGGTGTTCAGTCGGTCCAGGGCCACCTCTCTTCCTCCACACCGGTCGTATGATTGTAGTATTGATCTCCTTCCGGGAACCACCCCCCCCCCGGGGTAGACTATACTCTCTGTCGGCCCCCGAACGTAAGGCTCTCGAAGATTATTTGTCTGTAGCTCTTGACGCCGGTACCATAGTCCCCTCCTCCTCTCCCGCCGGAGCGGGGTTTTTTTTTGTCAAGAAGAAGGACGGGTCTCTGCGTCCCTGCATAGATTATCGAGGGCTGAATGACATAACAGTGAAGAATCGTTATCCGCTTCCTCTTATGTCTTCAGCCTTCGAGATCCTGCAGGGAGCCAGGTTTTTCACTAAGTTGGACCTTCGTAACGCTTACCATCTCGTGCGCATCAGGGAGGGGGACGAGTGGAAGACGGCGTTTAACACTCCGTTAGGGCACTTTGAATACCGGGTTCTTCCTTTCGGCCTCGCTAACGCTCCAGCTGTCTTTCAGGCATTAGTCAATGATGTCCTGAGAGACATGCTGAACATCTTTGTTTTCGTTTACCTTGACGATATCCTGATTTTTTCACCGTCACTCCAGATTCATGTTCAGCACGTTCGACGTGTCCTCCAGCGCCTTTTAGAGAATTGTCTTTTTGTGAAGGCTGAGAAGTGCACTTTTCATGCCTCCTCCGTCACATTTCTCGGTTCTGTTATTTCCGCTGAAGGCATTAAGATGGATCCCGCTAAAGTCCAAGCTGTCATTGATTGGCCCGTCCCTAAGTCACGCGTCGAGCTGCAGCGCTTTCTCGGCTTCGCAAACTTCTATCGTCGTTTCATCCGTAATTTCGGTCAGGTGGCAGCTCCTCTCACAGCCCTTACTTCTGTCAAGACGTGCTTTGAGTGGTCCGTTTCCGCCCAGGGAGCTTTTGATCTCCTCAAGAATCGTTTTACATCCGCTCCTATCCTTGTTACACCTGACGTCTCTAGACAGTTCGTTGTCGAGGTTGACGCGTCAGAGGTGGGCGTGGGAGCCATTCTTTCTCAGCGCTCCCTCTCTGACGACAAGGTCCACCCATGCGCGTATTTTTCTCATCGCCTGTCGCCGTCGGAACGTAACTATGATGTGGGTAACCGCGAACTGCTCGCCATCCGGTTAGCCCTAGGCGAATGGCGACAGTGGTTGGAGGGGGCGACCGTTCCTTTTGTCGTTTGGACTGACCATAGGAACCTTGAGTACATCCGTTCTGCCAAACGACTTAATGCGCGTCAGGCGCGTTGGGCGCTGTTTTTCGCTCGTTTCGAGTTCGTGATTTCTTATCGTCCGGGCTCTAAGAACACCAAGCCTGATGCTTTGTCTCGTCTCTTCAGTTCTTCAGTAGCCTCCACTGACCCCGAGGGGATTCTCCCTGAGGGGCGTGTTGTCGGGTTGACTGTCTGGGGAATTGAGAGGCAGGTAAAACAAGCGCTCACTCACACTCCGTCGCCGCGCGCTTGTCCTAGGAACCTTCTTTTCGTTCCCGTTCCTACTCGTCTGGCCGTTCTTCAGTGGGCTCACTCTGCCAAGTTAGCCGGCCACCCTGGCGTTCGGGGTACGCTTGCTTCCATTCGCCAGCGTTTTTGGTGGCCCACCCGGGAGCATGACACGCGTCGTTTCGTGGCTGCTTGTTCGGTCTGCGCGCAGACTAAGTCCGGTAAATCTCCTCCTGCCGGCCGTCTCAGGCCGCTTCCTATTCCCTCTCGACCGTGGTCTCACATCGCCTTAGATTTTGTCACCGGACTGCCTTCGTCAGCGGGGAAGACTGTTATTCTTACGGTTGTCGATAGGTTCTCTAAGGCGGCTCATTTCATTCCCCTTGCTAAGCTTCCTTCTGCTAAAGAGACGGCACAAATCATCATCGAGAATGTTTTCAGAATTCATGGCCTTCCGTCAGACGTCGTTTCGGACAGAGGTCCGCAATTCACGTCTCAATTTTGGAGGGAGTTTTGCCGTTTGATTGGGGCTTCCGTCAGTCTCTCTTCCGGCTTTCACCCCCAGTCTAACGGTCAAGCAGAACGGGCCAATCAGACTATTGGTCGCATCTTACGCAGTCTTTCTTTTCGCAACCCTGCGTCTTGGTCAGAACAGCTCCCCTGGGCAGAATACGCCCACAACTCGCTTCCTTCGTCTGCGACCGGGCTATCTCCTTTTCAGAGTAGCCTCGGGTACCAGCCTCCGCTGTTCTCATCTCAGTTCGCCGAGTCCAGCGTCCCCTCCGCTCAGGCTTTTGTCCAACGTTGCGAGCGCACCTGGAAGAGGGTCAGGTCTGCACTTTGCCGTTATAGGACGCAGACTGTGAGGGCTGCTAATAAGCGTAGAACTAAGAGTCCTAGATATTGTCGCGGTCAGAGAGTTTGGCTCTCCACTCAGAACCTTCCCCTTAAGACGGCTTCTCGCAAGTTGACCCCGCGGTTCATTGGTCCGTTCCGTATTTCTCGGGTCATTAATCCTGTCGCAGTTCGACTTCTTCTTCCGCGATACCTTCGTCGCGTCCACCCGGTCTTCCATGTCTCCTGCATCAAGCCCGTCCTTCGCGCCCCCGCTCGTCTTCCCCCCCCCCCCCCCATCCTTGTCGAGGGCGCACCCATCTACAGGGTCCGTAGAATTTTGGACATGCGTCCTCGGGGCCGTGGTCACCAGTACCTCGTAGATTGGGAGGGGTACGGTCCTGAGGAGAGGAGTTGGGTTCCCTCTCGGGACGTGCTGGACCGTGCGCTGATCGAGGATTTCCTCCGTTGCCGCCAGGTTTCCTCCTCGAGTGCGCCAGGAGGCGCTCGGTGAGTGGGGGGGTACTGTCATGTACTGTCATGTTGTGTCTTGTCTCTGTCCTTTCCCTTCACCCTGTCTCCCTCTGCTGGTCGTTGTTAGGTTACCTTTTCTCCCCCTCTTTCCCCCAGCTGTGCCTTGTCTCCTCCTAACCACCTCGTCACCCCGTTTCCCACCTGTTCCCTTTTTCCCTCTGATTAGGTCCCTATATCTCTCTCTGTTTTTGTTCCTGTCCTTGTCGGATTCTTGTTTGTTGTGTTTCATGCCTGAACCAGACTATCGTCCTGTTTGCTGTAACCTTGTCCTGTCCTGTCGGAATCTGCCGGTCTGTCTGAACCTACCTATGTTTGGTTATTAAAGAAGCTCTGTTAAGTTAATTCGCTTTTGGGTCCTCATTCACTCACCGTGACAGTTTCAGGGTGGAATATTCTAAATCAGTAATTTAAACATGTAAATTCCATTATCAGGTGTTTAGTCCCAGGGTCCTTAGCTTACTGATGAACTTTGAGGGCCCTATGGTGTTGAATGCTGAGCTGTAGTCAATGAATAGCATTCTCACATAGGTGTTCCTTTTGTCCAGGTGGGAAAGGGCAGTGTGGAGTGCAATAGAGATTGCATCATCTGTGGATCTGTTGGGGCGGCATGCAAATTGGAGTGGGTCTCGGGTTTCTGGGATAATGGTGTTGATGTGAGCCGTGACCAGCCTTTCAAAGCAGTTGGTAGTCGTTTAGGGTTGGTAGTCGTTTAGGCAGGTTACTTTAGTGTTCTTTGGCACAGGCACTATGGTGGTCTGCTTAAAACATGTTGGTATTACAGACTCAGACAGGGAGAGGTTGAAAATGTCAGTGAAGACACTTGCCATTTGGTCAGCGCATGCTGGCAGTACACATCCTGGTAATCCGTCTGGCCCTGCAACCTTGTGAATGTTGACCTGTTTAAAGGTCTTACTCACATTGGCTGCGGAGAGCGTGATCACACAGTCTTCCAGAACAGCTGGTGCTCTCATGTATGTTTCAGTGTTATTTGCCTCGAAGTGAGCATAGAAGTTGTTTAGCTCGTCAGGTAGGCTCGTGTCACTGGGCAGCTCTCGTCTGGGCTTCCCTTTGTAGTCTGTGAAGGTTTGCAAGCCCTGTCAGAGCCGGTGTAGTACGATTCAATCTTAGTCCTGTATTGAGGCTTTGCCTGTTTGATGGTTTATGGGAGGGCATAGCGGGATTTCTTATAAGCTTCAGGGTTAGAGTCCCGCTCCTTGAAAGCAGCAGCTCTAGCCTTTAGCTCAGTGCTGATGTTGCCTGTAATCCATGGCTTCTGGTTGGGGTACAGTGCCTTGCGAAAGTATTCGGCCCCCTTGAACTTTGCGACCTTTTGCCACATTTCAGGCTTCAAACATAAAGATATAAAACTGTATTTTTTTGTGAAGAATCAACAACAAGTGGGACACAATCATGAAGTGGAACGACATTTATTGGATATTTCAAACTTTTTTAACAAATCAAAAACTGAAAAATTGGGCGTGCAAAATTATTCAGCCCCCTTAAATTAATACTTTGTAGCGCCACCTTTTGCTGCGATTACAGCTGTAAGTCGCTTGGGGTATGTCTCTATCAGTTTTGCACATCGAGAGACTGAAATTTTTCCCATTCCTCCTTGCAAAACAGCTCGAGCTCAGTGAGGTTGGATGGAGAGCATTTGTGAACAGCAGTTTTCAGTTCTTTCCACAGATTCTCGATTGGATTCAGGTCTGGACTTTGACTTGGCCATTCTAACACCTGGATATGTTTATTTTTGAACCATTACATTGTAGATTTTGCTTTATGTTTTGGATCATTGTCTTGTTGGAAGACAAATCTCCGTCCCAGTCTCAGGTCTTTTGCAGACTCCATCAGGTTTTCTTCCAGAATGGTCCTGTATTTGGCTCCATCCATCTTCCCATCAATTTTAACCATCTTCCCTGTCCCTGCTGAAGAAAAGCAGGCCCGAACCATGATGCTGCCACCACCATGTTTGACAGTGGGGATGGTGTGTTGCTTTTACGCCAAACATAACGTTTTGCATTGTTGCCAAAAAGGTCAATTTTGGTTTCATCTGACCAGAGCACCTTCTTCCACATGTTTGGTGTGTCTCCCAGGTGGCTTGTGGCAAACTTTAAACGATACTTTTTATGGATATCTTTAAGAAATGGCTTTCTTCTTGCCACTCTTCCATAAAGGGCAGATTTGTGCAATATACGACTGATTGTTGTCCTATGGACAGTCTCCCACCTCAGCTGTAGATCTCTGCAGTTCATCCAGAGTGATCATGGGCCTCTTGGCTGCATCTCTGATCAGTCTTCTCCTTGTATGAGCTGAAAGTTTAGAGGGACGGCCAGGTCTTGGTAGATTTGCAGTGGTCTGATACTCCTTCCATTTCAATATTATCGCTTGCACAGTGCTCCTTGGGATGTTTAAAGCTTGGGAAATCTTTTTGTATCCAAATCCGGCTTTAAACTTCTTCACAACAGTATCTCGGACCTGCCTGGTGTGTTCCTTGTTCTTCATGATGCTCTCTGCGCTTTTAACGGACCTCTGAGACTATCACAGTGCAGGTGCATTTATACGGAGACTTGATTACACACAGGTGGATTGTATTTATCATCATTAGTCATTTAGGTCAACATTGGATCATTCAGAGATCCTCACTGAACTTCTGGAGAGAGTTTGCTGCACTGAAAGTAAAGGGGCTGAATAATTTTGCACGCCCAATTTTTCAGTTTTTGATTTGTTAAAAAAGTTTGAAATATCCAATAAATGTCGTTCCACTTCATGATTGTGTCCCACTTGTTGTTGATTCTTCACAAAAAAATACAGTTTTATATCTTTATGTTTGAAGCCTGAAATGTGGCAAAAGGTCGCAAAGTTCAAGGGGGCCGAATACTTTCGCAAGGCACTGTATGTACGTACGGTCACTGTGGGGGACAACGTCATCGATGCACTTATTGATGAAGCCAATGACTGATGTGGTTTACTCCTCAATGCCATCGGAGGAATCCCGGAACATATTCCAGTCTGTGCTAGCAAAACAGTCCTGTAGCTTAGCATCTGCTTCATCTGACCACTTTTTTATTGATCTAGTCATTGGTGCTTCCTGCTTTAATTTTAGCTTGTAAGCAGGAATCAGGAGGATAGAAATATGGTCAGACTTGCCAAATGGAGGGCGAGGGAGATCTTTTTTTTACATTGTGTTATTGATTGTATGTTTCTTTATTCCATGTGTAAGTCTGTGTTGTTGTTTGTGTCACACTGCTTTGCTTTATCTTGGCCAGGTCGCAGTTGTAAATGAGAACTTGTTCTCAACTGGCCTACCTGGTGAAATGAAATAAAACACAATTATTTCAGCTCAGGAAACATGGGACCAACATGTAAAGGTTCATATTTTTGTTCAGTGTAGAATCATGCACCACCACAAAAACACATTTACTCACGCTATTTCACTCACACATCCCCGCTCTCTACAGAGCGCAAACATCTCCTTCTTATTCTATATCTTTTTTTCTACTACAATATGTGCTCGTTCCTCTTATCCAGTGCCATATACATATGAAAATATATAAATACACAATTATGAGTGCTTTTTTTTCATCCAATATCGTCTTTGTATCTTCACAAACAAGCAGACTTGGCATGGCATGATGGCTGAGATGGCAAGAAGAGACTGAAGATACTGTGGTGACAAGAATAGATTAAAGATACAGATCACAGTCATTCGAACACGAACACTCCCCTCACTGCAATTACTATGGATAGTTACAGAAGTTTGTTTATTGGTAAGAGACTGAATGTAAGTGTATACTGTACAGACAGTATGATCAATGTTATTATTGTTTATGTAATTCCCACCAAGAATAGAGGAATATCAGGCTTGCCTACAAAAAAGATCACACAGTTAATTACCATTATAACCAAACTAAATGTCAAAGGTCAACAGAATTGTTTTTATTTAATTAAATATAGATATTATTTAAACAAAGTGGATGATAAACTCTTAATTAAAGCAGGCAACTGTCAATCATCTGACAACTCAATAGCTCTTTGCTCTACACATTTTACACTGTATGTTAGTGTTGAATCTATTTAAAGTTGAATGACGGTTACAGAGCACACCACCCACTTAATCAACTCTTCAAGTCCCCCACAAACTGCTCTTATAAAAAAAAAAAAAAACACATCCTCCACCTCATACAACAGCGGCGGGTGATAGCTATCCGAATAAAGTCACAATCTGGATCCTCCTCCCACTTTCAGTTTCAGGCATCAAGTTGTTTTGTCATAGAGACCTCAGTCAAGCTCCTTTTTGTACAAGACCAGGTCAGGTCAAAGTAGAGCAACGTAATGCCATACCTGATCGATGTTAACAACAGACGTGTCCCAGGGAATACAGAAGTATGTGGCTGCTCCTCACCATTGTCCTGTCTTACAGTATCGTCTGCCTGAATGGGAATCATACCACAACAGGTAAACACCTCATTTACAATGAACATTGATCTAACTTGATAAACAGTTCTACTGCTTGTATAACACCACATTAGCAGAAGCCTACAAGACATACCCTTTTGAAAAACCTGGCACACACCTGGGCCACGTTCAGTTGCTAAACGTTGTCGAATGTTGCAGACAGAAATGCCATGAATAGAGCAGACATGATTCCTTTGTTCTACATGGCAGAGATGCATGTTTGTTCTACGTAAGCTATTTCTATCTGAACATTCCAAAATGTGTCCTGCTGAACTCGCCTCTTTTTTGTAAGCTTTGTGTTAATTAACTCACTTATCACCATCACATGTGTCAGGTTTAGTTCCACTGATCAAGAACAAGAGTAAATCTTTAAAAAAAAATATATATAACAACAAATGACATGGGTTTACAGTTAAACAATTTGGAGAATAAATGATCAACTTTAAATATGAGAAACAAAATATTACCATATTATCAAATAAATGTAATATTGACTGATGACTATTGTAAGTTGAGGGTGTCTGTGTGTAGTCTGTAATGGTTTGCAAGCCATTACAGATTCTGTGTGAAATAAATGTGATGTAACACACATGTAATTCATTCTTTGCTAAATACATTTTGTATTTCTTGGTAAGGAAGCGTATTAATTTGGTCACACCTCTGTTTAATCCTACAGTGCATCAAAACACGTCATTTATATATTTTACATATTGTTTTTGAATTTGTATGTGAAATGTGTATTTCTCTGTGGTGTGCGAGATAAGGATATTGTGGTTAGTGTAGCAGGGTTTTCCAAACTCAGTCCTGAGCCCCCCCCCCCCCCCCCCCCCCTTGGTGCACGTTTTAGTTTTTTTGCCCTAGCACTACACATCTTATTCAAATAACCAACTCATCATTAAGCTTTCAAAACTAAACGTGCACCCAGGAGGGGCCCCATGACCGAGTTTGGGAAACCCTGGTGTAAAGCACCATTGTGTGATTTCAGTGCTTATACAGTTGTATTTCATGTGGACTCTTCCAGGTCATGAATATAGCCTTGACTGTGTAAGTGATTACCTGTTCACCATTAACTGTTCCCTGAGCATCCTGCCAGAGGTTGCTCATACAGACCAGTCCTCTTACTGGCTGCGCATTGAGGACCTCTCTTTCGGGACGGTATTTGATGGGTGAGACCCCCACTATTTCGTATTGCTAAAACTTGAGTACATTCATTTAAATGTATTAGTATAGTGGTTCTCAACCTTTTTTGGTTAATGTACCCCTAGTCTACCCCCCTACCACATTTGCTCTGCCTGGAGTACCGACTAAGTAACCCCTCATGTGCATTTTAGCAGTGGGCTATGTTCTTATTATTCTTCCCAAGTACCCCCTGTGGATAGGCCATGTACCCCAGGTTAAGAACCACTGTATAGTATACACAGTACACACTGAGGCAATGTGTGTAAATGATATGTTATGACTTCATATTGTTTCCCGCTTTATTTGTTTCCTGTTCACTTCCACTCATTACACAGTGGGAAGCTGAAGACAACCGATGGCTATTACTCCTGTTCATTGGACACTTCCCATCCAGATCCTGACGTTGATCCAGATCCTGATGAGGAGTCCGATTTTTTTTTTGACACTTCAAGATTTAAGATCACTCTCTATCACAACAGAAGCAATGGACATGTAAGCGCCACCTTGCTGGATAAGGAATACATGCCAGTAAAGCATAGTAAGTGCTTATTACGGAATTACAATACAAAACATGACTTTGTGATATGCCTACCCATATGCAAACTTTAATTGACAAGCATAGCTACTTGTTGAAGTTGTTGGTTCGGGAAGCTAAGTAACACTTTACTTTGACAGTGTCATTATTACTGTGCAACTAACTCAAGTAATTACAGTATAACAAGTATTGTAACTACAGCGTAATAATGAATAATGACAATACTTGGTACACTGTAATTACAGGAATCAGTACACAGTAATAAGGGCACTGTGAAGTAAAGCATAACCGGCCAGTCCTTGCAATTCTGCCACCCTAGGCTAGACCAAAAAATGCTGCCCCCCAAAACTAGAATAGTCCCAGTAGGCAAAATTAAGTTGAAAAGATGTCATAAAGACGTATTTTCCAGACGTTGAAGTTAGGTTCAATTTAGGTCTTGAATGAAAAGTGAAAAGGTATTTTTCATATGTTTCAATTACATATTTTCCAGGGCGTTGACATCAGGTTAATTTTGTGGTTCTGAATAAAAGTTGGATACGGATACAAACTTGAAACCACTGATCATGACAATGGGGTGAAACTCCTGGACAACAGTTGTGATTGTCCATGACATATTGTCCATTTTACTTTGACCTGTCCTGTTTTTAGGAGATGTTGTTTGTTAACATGACAGCACATTTTTTATTTGATTTATCGTCATTTAGGTTAGGCTATTTGATCAGAGAAACCTGCACGATGTAAAAAAGTGTCCATCTTATTACATTGTCATACATTTTATCTCCAGCCTGTGAGCTAAAGAAAAGTCTACATACTCTTTCAACCATATCCTATATCTGCTACATAATTTATGTGAGATTATTTTTTTGCGTAACGTTGGTGGAGCGGCGCAGCGATGCTTCTCTCCAACAGCACCCTGGATAGGCGCGCTGGGAATGGACACTGCTTATCACAGGGCGGCATCAGCGCTCACCTAAAAAACACATATGCCACTGGTTGAGAGAAATTGTCATTGTTTTTGGGCAGAATTATGTGAGATTTTAAATGTTGTTGTTGGAGGTGCGTCTTGTGTCAGTTTAGCTCCGAAAATGCCGCCCTCGTCAACCTGCTGCCGTAGACGACCGCTTAATGCTGCCCATTGAGCAGACCGGCTGTGGGAAGCTTTTCTTTTTGTGGACACTTTAATTCCATCCCAAATCTTTGACATAAGTGTCTTTCTCTCCCCAGTCAAACCCAATGCACCATTCAATCTCACCGTCAACCGGATGTCAAGTCAACACCGTGTTACCTGGATGAGTGGCTATGAGAAATATCTACAATTTGGCAATCTTCTGTCTGACAACCTGAAGTATCAACTCTGCTTCTACAGAAGTGGCCACCAAGACAAAGTAAGACACTCAAATACGGCTAAAGATGTTTCTAAAATAAAGCCGGAGAATAAATGGATCTATTTCCTCGTATTTTCCCCCACAGGTTGTCGAAGTTTGCCACTCAACTAACATCTCAGTGAACAATGAAAATTTTGAGCCAGACACAGAGTACATTGTAAACGTGAGGTCCATCCCCAACCAACAACAGTATCAAGGCCAGTGGAGTGAATGGGCAACGGAGGTTCGTTGGAGGACTGATCCCACACAAAAAGGTATGGTTCCGTCAAGACATTAGGCACTTTACTAGAACAATTTGAGCCCACTCCTTGCCTGTGCTGTGTTTCTACAGGCTAATGCTGTTACAATGTTCTTTGTCCCCTTAGTCGGAGAATTTCCAACAAACACATTTACTGCCATCTTATGTGTGCTGGTTCCAGTACTGCTAATTCTGTGCTATATTCCAATTGTAAGGTATGTTTGGATTACCTTACCTTTGGTGACATCTACAGTGGGTGGAAGAACAGATGCATGTCTTTTATCATGTAATTCATGGGGTGTGGATACGTCTCATATATTGCAGGTTGAATAAATCCACCTTCATCCCAACTCCAGCACCATACTTCCAGTCCCTTTACGCTGACTGCGAGGGGGACTTCAGGGTAAGAAAGACTTATGTCACCCTTGATGCATTTAATACTTCTCAACGAGACGTGAACATTACACTAACACACTCTGTGGTGATTGTGGTTGTAGAGCTGGGTTGTGACCCCAGGCTCTGGGGCAGACTTATTCAAGACAGAGGAAACCTTGCAAATCGACACCCTGACTGAGACCATACCGGTCCGGGATGATGACCACTCCTCACTGGTGCCCCATCACATGATCCAGGAGGGCCCCAGCGACAACCTGTCTAACCCAGCGTCTGATGCGCTTTTCCTGGGCATTGCTTATGCTGTATCTCTGAGGTCACCACTCCCGGCACCCAGAGGCCCACTGAAGAGTGTGTCTCTGAGTGAGCCAGAGAGCACCATCGAAGCAGACTCGGGGTGTTGGCTGCACAGCACCACATCTCTGGAGCGGGAGAGTGCCTGGTACAGCAACGTGAACAGCAGCAGTGACTACTGCACCCTATCAGACACTGGGAATTGTCAGGAAGTTACCCCTAGAGTCTATTGACGCACCGGTGCGTCAATCTAAGCAACATAATACAAAATCCCCATCCAGTCAGTTTAAGCTAGAGATATGTTTTTTGTATGGGCTGCGTCTCAATCCACCAGATCCGCCCATGTCTCCCTTCCACATCTGCGGTGGAAATTGGCAGAGCTACAGCGCTGTTAGTCAGACCAGGAGACATCCCGAAAATCGGTGACGAAAACATTGTCTAAAGGTAACCCATACAAATGAATGAAAATATGGAGGTAGTTTTGTGCCAACAAAATTAAGGGGTTAAATATGTGTAAAAAAAAACAACATATATTATATATAATGAACAAAAATATAAATGCAACATATAAAGTGTTGATCCGATGTTTCATGAGCTGAAATAAAGGATCCCAGAAATTTTCCATACACACAAAAAGCTTATTTATCTCAAAATTTGTGCACAAATTTGTTTACATCCCTGCTAGTGAGCATTTCTCATTTGCCAAGATAATCCACCTACCTGACAGGTGTGGCATATCAAGAAGCTGATTAAACAGCATGATCATGCTTGGGATCATCATGATCATGCTTGGGACAATAAAAGGCCACTCTAACATGTGCTGTTTTGTCACACAACACAATTGTTTTGCCACAGATGCCTCAAGTTTTGAGGGAGCATGCTATTGGCATGCTGGCTGTAGGAATGTCCACCAGAGCTGTTGCTAGAGAATTTAATGTTCATTTCTCTACCATAAGCTGCCTCCAATGTCATTTTAGAGAATTTGGCAGCATGTCCAACCGGCGTTACAAGCGCAGACCACGTGTAACCACGCCAGCTCAGGACCTCCACATCTGGCTTCTTGACCTGTGGGATTGTCTGTGACCAGCCACCCAGACAGTTGATGAAGAGGAGAATTTCTATCTTGTTAGGAAAAACTCATTCTGATTAGCTGGGCCTGGCTCCCCAGTGGGTGGGCCTGGCTCCCTAGCTGGTGGGCTTATGCCTTCCCAGGCCCACCCATGGCTGTGCCCCTGCCCAGTCATGTGAAATCAATAGATTAGGGCCTAATGAATATATTTCAAAAGACTCATTTCCTTACTCAGTAAAATCATTGAAATTGTTGCATGTTGTGTTTATATTTTTGTTCAGTATATATATATATATATTTCCTAAGCTTTCTTATATCTCCTAGATATAGGACAGACACTTCAAAACCCTATTCCTTATGATATATTTTTTGACTGTCTTTTTATCCATTTATGAATGTGTTATTTGATGAGTTTCTATGGGCTGTCGTAGTAAAGACCAAATTCAATATTTTAACAAATACATAAAAAAAGATAGGACCCTAAAGGGGTCCTAAAATTCTAAATCAAATGGCCAAATGATCCCACCCTCACAGCACTTTTTGTGCCCCAGCACTACGCAGCTGATTCAAATAATCAAAGCTTCATGATGGGACCGAGTTTGGGAAACCCCTGGTCAAGACACTTCTCTAATTCAATCAATGATGTATATAAACCCTGGATTGCTGATGCCACGTATTGGTCATTGAGAGGCTTTGAAGCCACCATTGGTGGCCATATTGCCACTCCCTAATAAGAGCAGTCCTCCATAGGAATTAATGGAATTCTACAGTATTTCAATTTAATGTTTCAAGGATAAATGTTATCTTTTGTTGTAGTGGGGACAGTAACATCTAAATATATATGTATATATACACTGCTCAAAAAAATAAAGGGAACACTAAAATAACACATCCTAGATCTGAATGAATGAAATATTCTTATTAAATACTTTTTTCTTTTTTCTTTCTTTTTCTTTTTTCTTTACATAGTTGAATGTCACACAAAATCACACAAAAATGATCAATGGAAATCAAATGTATCAACCCATGGAGGTCTGGATTTGGAGTCACACTCAAAATTAAAGTGGAAAACCACACTACAGGCTGATCCAACTTTGATGTAATGTCCTTAAAACAAGTCAAAATGAGGCTCAGTAGTGTGTGTGGCCTCCACGTGCCTGTATGACCTCCCTACAACGCCTGGGCATGCTCCTGATGAGGTTGCGGATGGTCTCCTGAGGGATCTCCTCCCAGACCTGGACTAAAGCATCCGCCAACTCCTGGACAGTCTGTGGTGCAACGTGACGTTGGTGGATGGAGCGAGACATGATGTCCCAGATGTGCTCAATTGGATTCAGGTCTGGGGAACGGGCGGGCCAGTCCATAGCATCAATGCCTTCCTCTTGCAGGAACTGCTGACACACTCCAGCCACATGAGGTCTAGCATTGTCTTGCATTAGGAGGAACCCAGGGCCAACAGCACCAGCATATGGTCTCACAAGGGGTCTGAGGATCTCATCTCGGTACCTAATGGCAGTCAGGCTACCTCTGGCGAGCACATGGAGGGCTGTGCGGCCCCCCAAAGAAATGCCACCCCACACCATGACTGACCCACCACCAAACCGGTCATGCTGGAGGATGTTGCAGGCAGCAGAACGTTCTCCACGTTCTCTGTCACGTCTGTCACATGTGCTCAGTGTGAACCTGCTTTCATCTGTGAAGAGCACAGGGCACCAGTGGCGAATTTGCCAATCTTGGTGTTCTCTGGCAAATGCCAAACGTCCTGCACGGTGTTGGGCTGTAAGCACAACCCCCACCTGTGGATGTCGGGCCCTCATACCAGCCTCATGGAGTCTATTTCTGACCGTTTGAGCAGACACATGCACATTTGTGGCCTGCTGGAGGTCATTTTGCAGGGCTCTGGCAGTGCTCCTCCTGCTCCTCCTTGCACAAAGGCGGAGGTAGCGGTCCTGCTGCTGGGTTGTTGCCTTCCTACGCCTCCTCCACGTCTCCTGATGTACTGGCCTGTCTCCTGGTAGCGCCTCCATGCTCTGGACACTACGCTGACAGACACAGCAAACCGTCTTGCCACAGCTCGCATTGATGTTCCATTCTGGATGAGCTGCATTACCTGAGCCACTTGTGTGGGTTGTAGACTCCGTCTCATGCTACCACTAGAGTGAAAGCACCGCCAGCATTCAAAAGTGACCAAAACATCAGCCAGGAAGAATAGGAACTGAGAAGTGGTCTGTGGTCACCACCTGCAGAACCACTCCTTTATTGGGGGTGTCTTGCTAATTGCCTATAATTTCCACCTGTTGTCTATTCCATTTGCACAACAGCATGTGAAATTTATTGTCAATCAGTGTTGCTTCCTAAGTGGACAGTTTGATTTCACAGAAGTGTGATTGACTTGGAGTTACATTGTGTTGTTTAAGTTTTCCCTTTATTTTTTTGAGCAGTGTGTATATATACATATATATTACCAATCAAACGTTTTGATACACTTACTCATTCGAGGGTTTTTCTTTATTTTGACTATTTTCTACATTGTAGAATAATAGCGAAGACATCAAAACTATGTAATAACACATATAGAATCATGTAGCAACCAAAAAATGTTTAAAAAATCAAAATATATTTTTTATTGGAGATTCCTCAAAGTAGCCACCCTTTGCCTTGATGACAGCTTTGCACACTCTTGCCATTATCTCAACCAGCTTCACCTGGAATGCTTTTCCAACAGTCTTGAAGGAGTTCTCACATATGCTGAGCACTTGTTGGCCGCTTTTCCTTCACTCTGCGGTCCAACTCATCCCAAACCATCTCAATTGGGTTGAGGTCGGGGGATTGTGGAGGCCAGGTCATCTGATGCAGCACTCTATCACTCTCCTTCTTGGTCAAATAGCCCTTACACAGCCTGGAGGTGTGTTGGGTCATTGTCCTGTTAAAAAACAAATGATAGTCCCACTAAGCGCAAACCAGATGGGATGGCGTATCGCTGCAGAATGCTGTGGTAGCCATGTTGGTTAAGTGTGCCTTGAATTCTAAATAAATCACAGACAGTGTCACCAGCAAAGCACCCCCACACCATCCCACCTCCTCATCCATGTTTCACGGTGGGAACCACACTGGCACCTCGGCAAGGCAATCAAACAAGCAAAGCGTCAGTACAGAGACAAAGTAGAGTCGCAATTCAATGGCTCAAACACGAGACGAATGTGGCAGGGTCTACAGACAATCACAGATTACAAAAAGAAAACCAGCCCCGTCGCGTACACCAGTGTCTTGCTCCCAGACAAATGAAACAACTTCTTTGCGCGCTACCAAAGACTGTGGGCTCTCCTTCTCTGTGGCCGACGTGAGTAAAACATTTAAACTTGTTAAACCTCGCAAGGCTGCCGGCCCAGACGACATCCCTAGCCGCATCCTGAGGTCATGCGCAGACCAGCTGGCTGGTGTGTTTATGGACATATTCAATCAATCCCTATCCCTGTCTGCTGTCCCCACATGCTTCAAAATGGCTACCATTGTTCCTGTTCCCAAGAAAGCTAAGGTAACTGAACTAAATGACTATTACCCTGTAGCACTCACTTCTGTCATCATGAAGTGCTTTGAGAGACTAGTCAAGGGTCATATCACCTCCACCCTACCTGATACCCTAGACCCACTCCAATTTGCTTACCCCCAATAGGTCCACAGATGATGCAATCACCATCACACTGCACACTGCCCTATCCCATCTGGAGAAGAGGAATACCTATGTAAGAATGCTGTTCATTGACTACAGCTCAGCATTCAACACCATAGTACCCTCTAAACTCATCATTAAGCCTGAACTTTCTAATGGGCCACCCCGCAGGTGGTGAAGGTAGGTAGGAAACAACATCTCCACCCCGCTGATCCTCAACACTGGGGCACCACAAGGGTGCGTTCTCTCTCTCCTGTACTCCCTGTTCCCCCATGACTGCGTGGCCATGCACGCCTCCAACTCAATCATTAAGTTTGCAAAAGACATTACAGTTGTAGGCTTGATTACCAACAATGACGAGACAACCTACAGGAAGGAGGTGAGGGCCCTCGGAGTGTGGTGTCAGGGAAATAACCTCTCACTCAATGTCAACAAAACAAAACAAAGGAGATGATTGTGGACTTCAGGAAACAGCAGAGGGAGCACCCCACTATCCACATCGACAGGACAGTAGTGGAGAAAGTGGAAAGTTTTAAGTTTCTCGGCGTACACATCACAGGCAAACTGAAATGGTCCACCCACACAGACATGGTGGTGAAGAAGATACATCAACCTCAGGAGGCTGAAGATATTTGGCTTGTCTCCTAAAACCCTCACAAACTTTTACAGATGCACAATCGAGAGCATCCTTTCGGGCTGTAACACTGCCAGGTTCGGCAACTTCTCTGCCCACAACCGCAGGGCTCTCCAAAGGGTGGTGCGGTCTGTACAACGCATGACCGGGGGCAAACTACCTGCCCTCCAGGACACCTACACCACCCGATGTCACAGGAAGGCCAAAAGATCATCAAGGACAACAACCACCCGAGCCACTGCCTGTTCACCCCGCTATCATCATCCAGAAGGCGAGGTCAGTACAGGTGCATCAAAGCTGGGACCGAGAGACTGAAAAACAGCTTCTATCTCAAGGCCATCAGACTGCCAACATACATACTCAAATCACTGGCCACTTTAAGAAATTGATTTAATAAAGGTACCACTACTCACTTTAAATAATGCCACTTTAATAATGTTTACATATCCTACATGACTCATCTCATATCTATATACTGTATTTTAAACCATCTATTGCATCTTGCCTATGCCGCACCTCCATCGCGCATCCATATATTTATATATACAGTACCTATTCTTATTCCATCCCCTTACATTGTGTGTATAAGGTAGTCGTTCTGAATTTGTTAGATTACTTGTTAGATATTACTGCACTGTCAGAACTAGATGCACAAGCATTTTGCTACTCTCGCATTAATATCTGCTAACCATGTGTATGTGAACGTTATTTTATTTGATTTGTTCAGAACGACAAATATTTACCTTGTCAGCTCAGGGATTCAATCCAGCAACCTTTCAGTGACTGGCCCAATGCTCTAACCCCTAGGCTTCTTGCAGCTACCAGTCTCATTCTATATCCTGGTTCCTATACTACATTCCTGTGAAAAGTCTCAATGCATTAAGACATACAGTCTACCTGTAGGTTCTAGGTAAAGTGTTACCTTAGTATTTTCAGGTTCCTGTCATGAATCCTCTGAACTGTGTCCCTCTCTGGCCACTTTAATAATGTTTACATATTTTGCATTTCTCATCTCATATGTACAGTTGAAGTCGAAAGTTTACATACACTTAGGTTGGAGTTATTAGAACTCGTTTTTCAACCACTCCCCAAATTTCTTGTTAACAAACTATAGTTTTGGCAAGTCATTTAAGATATCTACTTTGTGCATGACTGAAGATATTTTTCCAACAAATGTTTACAGACAGATTAATTCACTTATAATTCACTGCAACACAATTCCAGTGGGTCAAAAGTTTACATACACTAAATTGACTGTGCCTTTAAACAGCTTGGAAAATTCCAGAAAATTATGTGGCTTTAGAAGCTTCTGATAGGCTAATTGACATAATTTTAGTCAATTGGAGGTGTACATGTGGATGTATTTCAAGGACTACATTCAAACTCAGTGCTTCTTTGCTTAACATCAAGAGAAAATCCAAAGAAACTATACCTAAGAAAAATAATTGTGGACCTCCACAAGTCTGGTTCATCCTTGGGAGCAATTTCCAAATGCCTGAAGGTACCACGTTCATCTGTACAAACAATAGTACGCAAGTATAAACACCATGGGACCACACAACCATCATACCTCTCAGGAAGGAGACGCATTCTGTCTCCTAGAGATAAACGTACTTTGGTGCGAAAATATGCAAATCAATCCCAGAACAACAGCAAAAGTATGCTGGAGGAAGATTTGTGAAGATGCTGGAGGAAGATGCTGGAGGAAGCAGGTACAAAAGTATCTATATCCACAGTAAAACAAGTCCTATATTGACATAACCTGAAAGGCCTCTTAGCAAGGAAGAAGCCACTGCTTCAAAACCACCATTAAAAAGCCAGACTATGGTTTGCAACTGCACATGGGGACAAAGATCGTACTTTTTGGAGAAATGTTTTGTGGTCTGATGAAACAAAAATAGAACTGTTTGCCATAATGACCATCGTTATGTTTGGAGGAAAAAGGGGGAGGCTTGCAAGCCGAAGAACACCACCCCAACCATGAAGCACAGGGGTGGCAGCATCGTGTTGTGGAGGTGTTTTGCTGCAGAAGGGACTGGAGCACTTCACAAAATAGATGGCACCATGAGGAAGGAGAATTATGTGAATATATTGAAGCAACACCTCAAGACATCAGTCAGGAAGTTGAAGCCTGGTCACAAATGAGTCTTCCAAATGGACAATGACCTCAAGCATACTTCCAAAGTTGTTGCAAAATGGCTTAAGGACGACAAAGTCAAGGTATTGGAGTGGCCATCACAAAGCCCTGACCTCAAGCCTATCGAAAATGTGTGGGCAGAACTGAAAAAGCACGTGTGAGCAAGGAGGCCTACAAACCTGACTCAGTTACACCAGCTCTGACAGGAGGAATGAGCCATAATTCACACCAATTTATTGTAGGAAGCTTGTGGAAGGCTACCCGAAACGTTTGACCCAAGTTAAACAATTTAAAGGCAATGCTACCAATTACTAATTGAGTGTATGTAAACTTCTGACGCACTGGGAATGTGCTGAAATAAATAATTCTCTCTAATATTATTCTGCCATTTCACATTCTTAAAATAAAGTGGTGATCCTAACTGACCTAAAACAGGGAATCTTTACTAGGATTAAATGTCAGGAATTGTGAAAAACTGAGTTTAAATCTATTTGGCTATGGTGTATGTAAACTTCCGACTTCAACTGTATATACTGTATTCTATTCTATTCTACTGTATCTTAGTCTATGCCGCTCTGACATTGCTCGTCCAGATATTGATATATTCTTAGTTCCATTCCTATACTTTAGTTTGTGTGTATTGTTAGATATTACTTGTTAGATATTACAGCACTGTTGGAACTAGAAACACAAGCATTTCACTTACACCCGCAATAACACCTGCTAAACACGTGTATGTGAAAAATAAAATTTGATCTGATGCAGGGATCATCCGTTCACCTACTCTGCGTCTAATCAAGACACGGCGGTTGGAACCAAAAATCTCAAATTTGGAATCATCAGATCAGATTTCCACGGGTCTAATGTCCATTGCTCGTGTGTCTTGCCCCAAGCAAGTCTCTTCTTCTTTTTGATGTCATTTAGTAGTGGTTTCTTTGCAGCAATAAGACCATGAAGGCCTGATTCACACAGTCTCCTCTGAACAGTTGAAGTTGACATGTCTCTGTTACTTGAACTCTGCGAAGTGTTTATTTGGGCTGCAATTTCTGAGGCTATAATGAATTTATCCTCTGCAGCAGAGGTAACTCTGAGTCTTCCTTTCCTGTGGCGGTCCTCATGAGAGCCAGTTTCATCATAGCGCTTGATGGTTTTTGCGACTGCACTTGAAGAAATGTCCAAAGTTCTTGAGATGTTCCGCATTGACTGCTGCTCTTGCCATAATATGGACTTGGCCATTTACCAGAAAGGGATGTCTTCTCTATACCACCCTTACCTTGTCACATGATAACTGATTGGCTCAAACACATTAAGAAGGAAAGAAATTCCACAAATTAACTTTTAACAAGGTACACCTGTTCATTGAAATGCATTCCAGACTACCTTATGACGCTGGTTGAGAGAATGCCAAGAGTGTGCAAAGCTGTCATTAAGGCAAAGGGTAGCTATTTTGAAGAATCTCAAATATAAAATATACACTACCGTTCAAAGGTTTGGAGTCACTTAGAAATGTCCTTGTTCTTGAAAGAAAAGCTATTTTTTTGTCCATTAAAATATCATCAAATTGATCAGAAATACAGTGTAGTTAATGTTGTATGTTGTTGACTATTGTAGCTGGAAATGGCAGATTTTTAATGGAAAAAGTATTTAGTCAGCCACCAATAGTGCAAGTTCTCCCACTTAAAAATATGAGAGAGGCCTGTAATTTTCATCATAGGTACACTTCAACTATGACAGACAAAATGAAAAAAAAAATCCAGAAAATCACATTGTAGGATTTTTAATGAATTTATTTGCAAATTATGGTGGAAAATAAGTATTTGGTCAATAACAAGTGTTTATCTCAATACTTTGTTATATACCCTTTGTTGGCAATGACAGAGGTCAAACGTTTTCTGTAAGTCTTCACAAGGTTTTCACACACTGTTGCTGGTATTTTGGCCCATTCCTCCATGCGGATCTCCTCTAGAGCAGTGATGTTTTGGGGCTGTTGCTGGGCAACACGGACTTTCAACTCCCTCCAAAGATTTTCTATGGGGTTGAGATCTGGAGACTGGCTAGGCCACTCCAGGACTTTGAAATGTTTCTTACGAAGCCACTCCTTAGTGTGTCTACCTTGAGAAACAGACGCCTCTCACAAGTCCACAACGGGCAGCTTCACTAAATGGTACCCGCAAAACACCAGTCTCAACGTCAACAGTGAAGAGGCGACTCCGGGATGTTGGCCTTCTAGGCAGAGTTCCTCTATCCAGTGTCTGTGTTCTTTTGGCCATCGTAATCTTTTATTTTTATTGGCCAGTCTGAGATATGGCTTTTACTTTGCAACTCTGCCTAGAATTTTTAAAATTTCCTTTCAAAAACAAGGACATTTCGAAGTGTCTCCAAACTTTTGAACGGTAGTGCATTTTGATTTGTTTAACACTTTTCTGGTTACCTTGTGATTCCATATATGTTACTTCATAGTTTTGATGTCTTCACTATTATTCTTCAATGTAGAAAATAGTAAAAATAAAGGAAAACCCTGGAATGAGTAGGTGTCCAAACTTTTGACTGCTACTGTATATATTGTTTAGATAACATAATAGCATGCATTATAGTGTCTGTAAAGAATACACATGGAAAAAACAAATGTAGACATTAATAAATGCATTTCTATAGCTTCCAAAATATGTTTTACAATGGTAGGGGAGTGGCAAGATTGAGGCAGGGTAGTTTAACACAGCACCCCTTATCAGTAATCTAGTCTATATATAAATAATTGAATACAATACAGGCTAGAAAAGTCATTGTAAATACACTGCATTTGCTCATCTACAGAAAACGTGTTTATTCTTACTGGGATAATAAGATCCTCAATTCTTGTTTTTAAATGTTTTTGTAAATTATAAAGCGCAAATCAGAGACGGCTGGAGCTTTGAGGCCAGGTTCATTGTAACAGCTCACTACAATGAGCCTGTCCTCCTGTAGCTCCTCCCACCAACCTCTGGTGCAAATATCCTATATTATAATCATGTTCTTTTAATTTTACCTCAATAATCTGGAAATCAAGTGTGATGTCTTACTCTGAATCCCAATGTTCAAACATGGTTTAATATACTATCTCAATAAAATATGATATATTGAAAGTGTCTTTAATAGTTTTTGGGGTGGGGGTTGTCAGTTACAGCCATTAAAACATTTCCACTTCAGCATTTGTTAACCACCAGTATATTCTAACCTGCTTGATGGTGATTGCTGGTCGCCAGTCCTCGTCTTCAGGTATATTGTGCCTGACAGATACGCGTTAGGATTGAAGAGGCTAGAAAATATATTGTACATAAGCCGCATTTCCTCTTCATCTACAGACATTGTGCTCATTCTTACTCAAGGGATAAGAACCTTAATTGTTGTTTTAAAATGTTGTGAGTTAATAAAAAAGTGCAAATATATTGTATTTTGATCATTATCATGTAAACAAAATACATCCACTCAAGACAAAAATCAAATTTCTTGATAAAGTGTGATGTTTTACTGTATCATGACGATCAAACAAACATCTGTACAAAATATGGTATATAAACAGTGTTTCTTGTGGGGGGGGGGGGGGGGGGGGGGTCCAGCTATAGCTTTTATAACAATTCTATGCCAGCATTTGTTAAAACACTAGTTTTACTGCGAGACAGAAAGTATAACAGTGGCTTTATAGAAAGGGTTTATTTAGTCTAACACGTACATGAACAAAGCACCCTATAAATAGAGTTTAATACAGAAGTAAGCCTACCTGCATTGAGACGAGGCCATAAAAAAATTTGCAAACACTACAAATAACAAAAGAAAAAAAGACAGCAGATTATTTTATATTACAGCATGCTGAATAGAAAACCTGCATAAGAGAATCAGACCGAGCATTCTAGAGAAACTAGTGAGATAATACAGTATAAAAAGTGCCACTAATTATACAGCAGTTGAAATACTGACATTTAAGTAAATAGCTAATTTTACAGAATTAAAAATCAAGGAAAATACAAGAGGGGTGTTTTTTTTTTTTTTTTTAAAGGAACAGACCCTGTGAGAGAAATTAAACAAAAGACAAAGACAACCAAGACGTTCTCTTCCTCAAAAGAGGCTTATTTTGAGTCGATGGCAAAACCGGTACTGTGCTCTGTCCCTCGCACCACAAGACAAGTAATACGGCTAAAAAAAGGAAGCGGCCGGGGTGCTACGGCTCCCATTTCATCCCAGCGCCTGCCACACTCCAACCCAGAGGTAAAGAACAAAAAAAGGAAAAGAGGATGGCACAGAATGTATCAGTTTTAAATAGAAGTCCTTATAAGCAAGTCCCGATGTGAGAGGGGCACATTCATAGAGAAACAGAGGTGAGGTGATCCGCGTTTGACCCATTCCTTCTGCCGAAGCCAAGCCTTCACCCTTACGAAGGGGAGAATTTTTTGGCCTGTGCTCGAACTCTTTTTTCATATTCTACTCTGTTTTGGCTGAAAAGAAAGAGGGGTTTAGTAAAACAACAGAAAGATCAGAATCTAGTGTTAATTCCACCATATCCCTATCCGAAAAACAACACGGCAAACAGGAAGGCATCCCTTAGATACTAGCAGAACGCACCAGTAAATTGTGTATGCCTCTGCTTGTGCTGGATCCTGGATATTTGGCTCATTTAAGAGTTCCTGTATTCCTAATAGGATCTGTAAGAAATGACAAAACATAAAAATCACAGTTGGGCATAGCCATTTGGTGGCTATAGCTTGTAAGTCGATCCCCAGCATATCCTAACCTGCTTGATGGTGATGGCGGGTCTCCAGTCCTTGTCCTCTTCTAGAATGGATAGGCATACTGTGCCTGACGGATACACGTTAGGATGGAAGAGCGGAGGCTCAAATTTACCTATGAAATAAAAATCAGTAAAGTTAAACTAGAACTACTCTCACGACCTAAGGTCTGTTCCAATACATTCTTCCTACCTTTGTGACCACCTGATCTGACTGAATTGGTGAAAAAAAACCTTGCACCAATCAAATTAGTGTCAGATCAGTGACTACGTCAAGGAAGAGCGAAGGATGCATTTTTCAACTATTGGGCCCGAATACTGAGCTGTTCCCAACGTTCTGTATTGTGCCATGTTTTATGTTGCCCTCAGGAAGAGTAGCTGCTGCATGAGGAAGAGCTAATGGGGATTCTAATAATAAAAAATAAAATAAAAAACAGAAGACTGGTTAAAAGGTAACTCACACTTTGGGGGCGAGGAAGGATAGTCATCCTTGAACAGCATCCGCAGTTTGAACAAGCCTCCTTCCCATGGGGTCTGGGGAGGAGTCGTAAGTGTTTATAATTGATCACAAACACTTGCAGACTATGAAGATCAAGGATGAACTATGACCCATCCTAGCATTCTTTGGTTTCATACAAGATGTCCACTTCATAGTATTGGTGCAAAAACATTTCTAGACATGATCTACTACTAACTATGCACAGGCAAAATGCTATAAACAAAGTCACTCGGCACCTCCACTTTGAAACTGTATTGCATGTGTAGATAAATGGCTGTACGTACCCCCTTCTTCCCAGGAATGGCACATTCCCAGTTCATCAAGTTCATTGTTCCATCTGGATTTTTCGTGGGCACAGCCACAAAGCCCTTAGATGGAGGTGCAGCAAACAGTAAAACAGTGAGATTAAGCAAAAATAAACCTTCATTTCAAAGCTCTTGAATAATGGATAAAACACTTCCCCCAATCCCCATCATAGTTTAAAAAAGAAAAAAAGTACTATTAGAAATATAAATAAAAAGTCTAGAACTACACACTGCTACTCACAAAAGGGTGGTCTTTCCGCCACGCTTTGCGCTCCTGAGCAAGCCGGCTCAATGCAATACCTGACATGACTGGTGGGCTTTCTGAAACAGCAGAGGTGACAAACGTGTGCTTTCAAAGACGTGTACATACATTTCTTAGGATTGTGTCACTATGGCATACACCAAGTGTACAACACATTAGGAACACCTGCTCATTCCATGACGGACAGACAAGGTGAAAGCTATGATCTTATACCGACGTCACTTGTTAAATCCATGCCAATCAGTGTAGATGAAGGGGAGGCAGGTTAAAGATGCCTTGAGACATGGATTGTCTATGTGTGCCATTCAGAGGGCAAATGGGCAAGGCAAAAGATTTGTGCTTTTGAACGGGACATGGTAGGTGCCAGGTGCTCCACTTTGAGTGTGTCAAGAACTGCAACGCTGCTGGGTTTTTCCACGCACAACAGTTTCCCATGTGTATCAGGAACGGCCCACCATACAAAGGACATCCAGCCAACTGTTGGAAGTATTGGAGTCAAAATGGGCCATAATCCCTGTGGAACACTTGACACCTTGTAGAGTCCATGCCCTGAAAAATTGAGGCTGTTCTGAGGGGAAAAGGGGGTGAAACTCAATATTAGGAAGGTGTTCTGTATGCTTGCTATACTAACCAGCTTATACGAACGGGAGTAAGAATTTAGGAGTCACTTCTTCTAAACCTGAAAAAGGGACTTCTACATGTTATGCAGCGAGAACAACCAAATATATCCAAATTGGACTTACAGTGTATTTGGAAAGTATTCAGGCCCCTTGACTTTTTCCACTTTGTTACATTACAGCCTTATTCTAAAATGGATAAAAAATAAAAATAAAATCCTCAGCAATCTACACACAATAGCCCATACTGATGAAGTCAAAACAGGTTAGTAGAAATGCTAGCAAATGTATAAAAAAATTAAAAAGTTTTAAAAAGTAACATAAGTATTCAGACCCTTTGCTATGAGACTCAAAATTGAGCTCAGGTGCATTGTGTTTAAATTTATCGTCGAAGGAATTGTCCGTAGAGCTCTGAGACAGAATTGTGTCGAGGCACAGATCTGGGGAATGGTACGAAAAAATGTCTGCAGCATTGAAGGTCCACAAGAAAAGCATGGTCTCCATCATTCTTAAATGGAAAAAGTTTGGAACCACCAAGACTCTTCCTAGACCTGTCCGCCCGGCCAAACTGAGCAATCGGGGGAGAAGGGCCTTGGTCAGGGAGGTGACCAAGAACCCGATGGTCACTGACAGAGTTTCTCTGCGTAGATGGGAGAACCTTACAGAAGAACAACCATCTCTGCAGCACTCCACCAATCAGGCCTTTATTGTGGAATAGCCACTTCTCAGTAAAAGGCACATGACGACTCGCTTGGAGTTTGCCAAAAGGCACCTAAAGGACTCTGACCATTAAAAACAAGATTCTCTGATATGATGAAACCAAGATTGAACTATTGGCCTGAATGCTAAGCATCACGTCTGGAGGAAACCTGGCACCATCCCTACGGTGATGCATGGTTTGTGGCAGCATCATGCTGTGGGGATGTTTTTCAGCAGCAGGGAGAGGAAGACTAGTCAGGATCGAGAGAATGATGAACGGAGCAAAGTACAAAGAGATCCTTGATGAAAACCTGCTCCAGAGCACTCAGGACCTCCGACTGGGGGCGAAGGTTCACCTTCCAAAAGGACAACGACCCTAAGCACACAGTCAAGACAATGCAGGAGTGGCTTCGGGACAAGTCTCCGAATGCCTTTGAGTGGCCCAGCCAGAGCACGGACTTCAACTCGAACAAACATCTCTGGAGAGATGAGATAAGAACGGGAGAAACTCCCCAAATACAGGTGTGTCATATCCAAGAAGACTTGAGGCTGTAATTGCTGCCAAAGATGTTTCAACAAAGTACTGAGTAAAGGGTCTGAATACTTGTGATCCCCCCCCCCCCCCCCTTTTTGAAAAAAAATAAAAACACATTCTAAACCTATTTTAAAAAAACACATTTAAGAATAAGGCTAAAACATAACGTGGACAAAGTCAAGGGGTATGAATACTTTCTGAATGCACTGTAAGTAACCACATTGGGCTGGTTAGCCCAAAATCATGAGCCGTAAATCATGACAGGTTTGACCAATATCCACTTTGTTAGATCAGATTTGTTGAATGTACGGCAATCTGGTCAATGGAATGTCATTGGATAGGTTAATATGATAGTTTAAACTGTTTACATGCTTTGCAAGAAGAACAATTTCCTTAATAATCCTGGCTACTGATGGGACTTCTGATAAATGCAGAAAACTTCCAATCAAAATAAACTTTCTACTGCACTGACCATGTCATTTTTGCGAATACTTTTTGATTCCGAGTTCGGACATATAAATAATTTCACAGTCTAAATGTACAAGACAGTTTTTCTCAAACTCACTTTACTCGCGCATAAGAGGGAGCATAAGAGCTTGCGCTACCCGGTCCCAGTACATGCGCAGCTCTAATAAACCGCTGGAACATCGATTAAATGTCCTAATACTTCGAAGGCCTCCCGGGTGGCGCAGCGGTCTAAGGCACTGCAGTGCAGTGCTAGCTGTGCCACCAGAGACTCTGGGTTCAAGCCCAGGCTGTGTTGCAGCCGGCCGTGACCGGGAGCGTCGTTCGGGTTAGGCCGGTAGGGATGTCCTTGTCTCACCGCGTACTAGCGACTCCTGTGGCGGGCCGGGCGCAGTGCACGCTGACCAGGTCGCTAGGTGCATGGTGCTTCCTCAGACACATTGGTGTGGCTGGCTTCCGGGTTGGATGCGCGCTGTGTTAAGAAGCAGTGCGGCTTGGTTGGGTTTCAGAGGATCAACTCTACAGAGTTCCAAACTGCCTCTGGAAGCAACGTCAGCACAAGAACTGTTCGTTGGGAGCTTCATGAAATTGGTTTCCATGGCCGAGCAGCCGCACACATGCCTAAGATCACCATGTGCAATGCCAAGGTGTCGGCTGGAGTGGTGTAAAGCTCGCCACCATTGGACTCTGGAGCAGTGGAAACGTTCTCTGGAGTGATGAATCACACTTCACCATCTGGCAGTCAGAGAGATTAATCTAAGTTTGGCAGATGCATAGTGCCAACTGTAAAGTTAGTGGAATAATGGTCTGCGGCTGTTGTCATGGTTCGGGCTAGGCCCCTTAGTTCCAGTGAAGGTGAAATCTTAATGTGACAGCATACAATGACATTGTAGACAATTCTGTGCTTCCAACTTTGTGGAAGGCCCTTTCCTGTTTCAGCATGACAATGCCCCCGTGCACAAAGCGAGGTCCATACAGAAATGGTTTGTCGAGATTGAGTTAGAAGCACTTGACTGGCCTAAACAGACCTCTGACCTCAACCCCATCGAACAACTTTGGGATTAATTGTGACGCTGACTGAGTCAAGCCTAATCACCCAACATCAGTGCCCAACCTCACCAATGCTTTTGTGGCTGAATGGAAGTAAGTTCCCATAACAATGTTTCAACATCTAGTAGAAAGCCTTCCCAGAAGAGTGGAGGCTGTTATAGGAACAAAAGGGTGGGGGGGACCAAATCCATATTACTGCCCATGATTTTGGAATGAGATGTTCGACGAGCAGGTGTCCACCTACTTTTGGCCATGTAGCATAGATAGTTTATCATTTTGAAGTAGAACATTTGTTTGTGTCGTCTCCATTTTTGCAATTTTCCTGGCTGGAAGAAGGTTCAGTGAATGTGTAAGTCCATAGTCAAGTCAGTCTAGCTAGGTAGTCACGAAGAATTGGTAGCTAACTAACTACAGAAAATGTACATCTACCGTGCATAAGTCATTTGCTAGATTAATACGATTCACATATCTAGCTGATCATTATCAAGTAAAACATTTGCTTTGTGTAGATCTGGTTTAGTCTCTATTGTTACCAGTGTCCTGGCTGGAAGAAGGTTCAGTGAATGGGGAAGTGCAGTTTGAGGTAATACAGTAGGGCAAGTGCTTCTCAATTGTAATGTTTTAATGCGTTCTCCACACGCTCATCCTCACAAGAACATACTCAAGAGAAAGTCCTTGGAGCATGAGTGTGGAGCACAGTAGTCTGCATGTTACCATCTATGCCCAAAGCATGCAGGAGCCTAGACCTGCAAATTATAAAACTGAAAATGCAAAGAATGATTCTACAAGCTTCTCGTTCACCATAAGGGGCTTATTGAGCTGTCATTTGTGACAGAATTGTAAAAGTGTGCTTTAAAACTATTTACATTTGTTGATTACTATATACAAATAATACGATTTCTTGATACATTTTAAACAAGGTTTATTTGTGGCAGCAATCGGACTAGATTGTTAACGACTCGTGGCGGAATGCATTGCTTGATTGCGGTGAGGGTGATAAACACAATATCATTTGCAATCTGCAACACACCAAAACGATTCATTTCGGATTTATTTTCTTGTTGCAGAAACTCATTGTATGCATGTTTCAGTTCTACAAAACATTGAATAATTAATGAATTGCATTTATTCTTACACATGAGATAAACAGTTATAACCATGTATTTTTGTTATGTTATTGCTGCAGCATGATTTCGTAAATAGACTTGTTTCTACTGTATTGTTGTTTTACTCCATGTGTAACTCTGTGTCGTTGTATGTGTCGAACTGCTTTGCTTTATCTTGGCCAGGTCGCAATTGTAAATGAGAACTTGTTCTCAACTTGCCAACCTGGTTAAATAAAGGTGAAATAAAAAAATATTTTACAGTTGTTTGGTCGGAGCATGTCTCCGGAGCCGCTGAGCCGGAGGAGCGCGTATTAAACATTATATTAGTCATAACGGCCAGCAGGTAAACGAAATCCAAAAGGATCGAGTCACTCAAACATCATGACACATCAGTAAAAAAAAAAAAAAGTCGTAAAAAAAAATAACGAATAGTCGAATAGTTAGCGAACATCACTAAATTACATCATAGCTACTAGCTATTAGCATAACATCCGGCTGTTCATCTGTACCAGCAACAAGTCCAGCATGTTTGAGCAAAATCTCTCTGGTCCGCTTGTGGCTAAAACACGTTAGAAGGTAGCTAGTTATGTCAGCGACTATAGTCACGTAAGAAATAAATAACTCAGAGCAAGTTCCAAGACAGAAACTGGCCAACAACATGCGCAAGTACCCTGGCTATTTGTGGCGCGCGGCTGGCAAACTGAAAAACCATAGACTTGCGCACTTGTCGTTGATTTTACACGTCGTTGTGGCAACGAGACTCGTTCTTCTCATCTGAAGCCATACATATTAGTTACCATGTTGGTCCGCTTGCTTTGGCTTAAAGCGGAACCTCACACGAATTCGCAATACCACCCATGACTGAGCAGGACAAAGAACCTAGGGCTTCCCAAACTGGCGCACATTTACGCATCAACCAACTAGCGAAAATGGCGCAAACTCAGGCAGATAGTAAAGCTAACCTTGTATTGCCTAAATACAAAATTGTTGGGCGACATTCGCTTACCTTGCTGTATGGCTATAATGACTCGTATTATTTAACTGTATGAATGAATCGTCTTTTAATCAAGAAAAACCCTGGTGAAGTTTCCCTCCTGAAAAAGCACCCGTTCCTGTCCGGGCTAAATAACAGGACCAGTGACATAGGCAACCTCCCAACCGCCTGAAAATATTTATAATTAATTGGGGGTTATGGAGAGATTGATGTACCATCATCACGTTACTAGTTTGTGTTAATTGAAATAACTGACAATTAAATGGCTACAATGTGGTCTGCATTGATTTAGGCACAATTTGCATTCTTAAACGACAGTTGATAAACATGCATTTATCACTATGTTCCATCATGTAAGTTATTCAATATGTGCACAGGAATTGGATAATAATTTTAGACATAGTCATATTCAATGTAATATAACAAATAAGTGCAAACAGGCAATTTTATAGACGACTAAAAATTTAAAGGAGCAGCACATTTTTTTCTACCTGTTACCACAGCCACAAAGTCAAAATTGGCTATATCCTAAACATTTGAGAGAGATCGTTGAAGATCCGACATCGAAATTGGATGTCTATGTCCTGAGGACCCCTTTTTAAAATTATTATAATTTAAAAAACATTTTTTAGCAGACGCTCTTATCCAGAGTGATTTACAGGTGCAATTTAGGTTTAAGTACCTTGCTCAAGGTCACAGCAACAGATTTTTCACCTAGTTGCCTCTGGGATTCGAACCAGCAACCTTTCGGAGCACTATTACCATCAAGTAGGATTGGGTTTTGCTAGGTGGCAGATTAGTGAACTCCAAAGACTCTGGATCAGAAGGTTGCATGTTCAATCCCAGTCGGAACTGTTTTTTTATTTTTCACACTATCCCAAACATTAACCATTCGGAATGAGGGTGCAAATGTAACTAATTAATTTAGAAATAGGGTTGCACCAACATGGATTAACTCTTAAACTGGATTAAATCAAGGTGTATCTTTTAATCTTGTTGCACCAAATGTTAAACCTAGTTTTAAATGAATCCTACTTAAATAAAATCCTTCCTCTAATCTAAGTTTAGTTTTCACTTTAAACCTATATTAATTTTAAATCTGTTTCTCAATTAATTAAAAAAAATATATAAATTTAGATTGGAGATTAATTCTAAACTGCCACTTTAGGTGGTTTAACTGATAAAATGGCAGCATGTCTACTGTGGAGAGACCAAAACGAGTTCCTCAGAGAATAATTAGTGACAGGTTGAATCCTGTTGAGTTTTATGATAATTATCTCATTATTAGTAGGCTATTTACGTGACCATTTTGCACAACAATTGAATTGGGGTTAATGATATGCCCAGCCTTGGTACGAATGATGATGTTATGCAACATGTAACGGGCCTGATAATAAAAACGTTGTAGTGAAGTAACGTTAGCATGAACGTTAGTTTTAACGTGCATTATATGAATTTATATTTACCAGTTATTTATGCTTACTAAATATTGGTGGGTCAAATTGTCCGTCGTCATCATAGGGGATATGGAGAGGGGCAACTGCTGGGGAATCATCTCGCATATTTTCTGGGCGACAGGATTCATTTCTTTGGACGGATGCCCCCCTCCGGGTCCGGTCTGAAATAGCCCCCGCCTCACCTCTGCCGTATCCTTTCTCACTTTTGTTTTAAAAAAAAAATTCCATCACGCTTTCATCCGATTTGGGTCTTCTCTTTAATCCGTGTTGAGCCATTACATTTGTCGAATAAAATGGCTCAAGTGTCTTCCTTCTTTTTGACAGTCGTGTTGTCTGTCATTTTATCCTCCAGTACGTTACAAAATTCCTCCATCAGCTCAGACAACTGTTTTTTTTCTTCATAAAACGGAGAAATCTGAACTTCTTTGACGTGCCCCGATCAGGTGGCTAAATAACATGGCTAAATAACGTTTGGTAATGACAATAATATAGATTGTATGCTAGCTAGCTTAGTTTATAAACTACCTAGCTACAGGAGCTAACGAATTCGTTTTCTGTCTAGTACTGGCAAATAACGGATTTTATTTCAAATCAGCCAACCCATGAGAACCTTTCACGATGGAGTTGCAGTACTTCTAACGTTACATTGTTAGTATTTTATCAAGGAACAGCAACTTTGTGGCCTCATTTGTCAAGTAGGGTAGCTACTTCGTTCCAACTCACGAAATACCTCATATATTGATATAACATGTCACTAATCATAGTTTAAAACCGTACAGATCCAGATTTAAATTTAGTGGTGAAGTGGTGCAACCCTTTTGGAGAACGTGGATGAACGTCTAAATTGTGCAAATTCATGAAATGAACAATTAGCTTTTTGCTCTAAATTGAAGATTAGGGTTAGGCATGAGGTTAGCAGCATGGTTGGTAAAATTTGTTTAAAAAAAAAATCAGATTGTGTAGAAATAGACGGGTTACATGACTTTGTGGCTGTGGGAACTAGTGACGACACAGTACCAGCATTTTCAAATGAATAACACTAGAGAGCGCTATTTGTTTACGTTTACTGTATCAGTTCAATTTGGTAAGTGTGACCAGCAAGTCTGTCGTTGTCTGTTAATAAATGTGAAGAGGCCGTCATTACATGAAGTTTGATAATTGCTCTTTTGAAACTATTGGCTTATTTGAATATGATTACAACATAAGGTGCTATGAAGTTTGGATGATCATTATTTTTCCCTCTCCAGGTAAGACAGACATTGTGCTTTTGCACGGTGCCTAATTTGAGTCAGATCCTGCCCGAACAGCATCCGGCAACTCTGTTTTGGACAATGTCCTTCCGGAACCCATTTTTCTAGGATCCGGTACCTCTTGTGGCATGAAAAATAACTATCACTTTTGGCAATGTATAAATCAGAGTGAGGCTAATTCAAGTGGACCCCTCCGTAATTCTCCTGGCAGCCCCCTAAAAAACGTTACGTAGAAGCGCGCCTGTACCTCGCACAGAACTATAATGAAATTAACTTTATATGATCTCGCTGTACTCTGATAGATGTGAGCCGCAGAACCCCTGATAAAGTGTAATACATTTGCCAAAGTTACACAATTGCTCCTGTTTGTTCAGAAAGAAATGCAATAATTCGGACTACTACACCAGGAGTAGGCCTATAATTTAGCCACAGATGGTCAAGCTTTTTTTAAATTCCCTGTGCTGTGGATTGTGTAGCCCAATCACGAGTAATGTCTAGTCGGGAACTCGTGACAAATATGTTAGTGAACATCATGCAGCCAACAGGCCTTTCGCAATATTTCAAATACAGTCGCGGGAAAACCAAATTGATCCTGCTGAAAAGAGAAGACTAATCTGTCAGTAAGGCCATTCTACTGCCAATGTTTGTCTGTTTATCAACTTCCAAATAGGCCTATTGAGCGAATAGCATTGTTTTACCAAGTAAAACAAGAGAGATAAGCTTTTGGCACGAGCGCATCGGCCATCGCCAGTGAATGAGCTGAGCTTCATTGGGTGAGTCAGTGAAACTGGAAAGCTTTATAAAACTAATTTCCTCGTACTGTACAATGTGTGTGTCTCCACACACGCCTAGGTCCATGCTATTGATGGATTGAAGGTCGATTTTATTTATCTCAGATTCTGTTTGTCAGTGTTAAAGTAGCCTGTCATTTCGATATTTTGTTAGGTATAAAATAAATATTCTGCTAAAGTCTCCAGTTATTTATAATGTAGAATTGTACGAAATGCGTTTATAAAAAGGCCACATTTTCCCCGAACACTAGGCTACACATTTTTACCCATGTGTGCAACTTCCACAAGCGCCTCTACTCCACTGATCTACGCCAGTACGCAAAAACATGAGAAAAGCATTCAATGCTTTATTATAAAAAGGAGATTTTTATTTTCTTCTCATGCGCACTGGAACCTCAGAGCACCCCGGGTCACCTCGCTCTCCGGATCATTTTTTGTTCCAGCGCCTCCAAATGTACAAATTAAGCACTGCTTTTGCCACTAGTGACAGTGTTAGATACGCTTTTGGACTCTTTTTGTTGCCTCGTCTTGTCCCATTTCCCCCAACGATGTAGTTTTAATTTGAGCATTTTATTTAAGTATTTATGTACAAAATCTTACAAAAAAAATCTGAGTGCGTTGCTACAAACTGTATAAAAAGAACAGAGATACACATGTGAAATGCAAACCATTTTATTGAAGTTAACCTATGCAAGACCATACATCTATCCCAGTAACATTTTTACATTGCATAAAATCATGGTAATAGTCAGAAGTGACAGGTGTAGTGATATGACATCATTCTGATAATTATCTTCGATATCAAGAGCATTATAATTCTGATTATGGAACAAGTACATTCCATCTACTCTGGAATAATAGGCCTGTGTGTGACTGTCTTCAATCATGCGTTTACAGTGGACTGTGACGAAGTAACCAGCTGACTCTTCCCAATATACTGGGAACTTGCACATCTTACAGTAGACTGGAGACATTGGTGCACAAAAAGTTAAAGTTAAATGACCATGGACTGTAGTCGAGCAGTGTGTAAAATGGTGCTGCTGAGGAGGTAGTGCAGCCAGCCACTGTGATACAGGTCAAGACCAAAGTACACAGATTGCTAAGATTAAGATGGAACCAAGCTAACTAAACAAAAAAAAAGTACAAATCTCACAGCAACAATACTCATGAGACCAACACTAGTCTCCTCAAGCTGACTGAGCTAGTCACCATTTTCACAGGATCACTTTCACAGGGGGAAAAAACAAGATTGTCTCCAGCACTTTCTCAGTTAACCCAGAACTAAATTCTTATGTAAATTGGTCAGTACCATTAACAGTTGAAGTCGGAAGTTTACATACACTTAGGTTGGAGTCATTAAAACTCATTTTTCAGCCACTCCACAAATTTCTTGTTAACACACTATAGTTTTGGCAAGTTGGTTAGGGCATCTACTTTGTGCATGACAAGTAATTTTTCAAACAATTGTATACAGAGAGATTATTTCACTGCATCACAATTCCAGTGGGTCAGAAGTTTACATGCACTAAGTTGACTGTGCCTTGAAACAGCTTGGAAAATTCCTGAAAATGTTGTCATGGCTTTAGAAGACTGATAGGCTAATTGACATAATTGACATAATTTGAGTCAATTGGAGGTGTACCTGTGGATGTATTTCAATGCCTACTTTCAAATTCAGTGCCTCTTTGCTTGACATCATGGGAAAATCAAAAGATCAGCAAAGACCTCAGAAAAACAATTGTAGACCTCCACAAGTCTGGTTCATCCTTGGGAGCAATTTCCAAGCACCTGAAGGCACCACGTTCATCTGTACAAACAATAGTACGCAAGTATAAACACCATGGGACCACGCAGCCATCATACCCGCTCAGGAAGGAGACCCTTTCTGTCTCCTAGAGATTAATGTACTTTGGTGCGAAAAGTGCAAATCAATCCCAGAACAACAGCAAAGGACATTGTGAAGATGCTGGAGGAAACAGGTACCCAAGTATCTATATCCACAGTAAAACAAGTCCTATATCGACATAACCTGAAAGGCCGCTCAGCAGGGAAGTAGCCACTGCTCCAAAACCGCCATAAAAAAGCCAGACTACGGTTTGCAAATGCACAAAGATCGTACTTTTTGGAGAAATGTCCTCTGGTCTGATGAAACAAAAATAGAACTGTTTGACCAAAATGACCATCATTATGTTTGGTGGAAAAAGGGGGAGGCTTGCAAGCTGAAGAACACCATCCCAACTGTGAAGCACATGGGCGGCAGCATCATGTTGTGGGGGTGCTTTGCTGCAGGAGGGACTGGTGCACTTCACAAAATAGATGGCACCATGAGAAAGAAAAATTATGTGGATATATTAAAGCAACATCAAGACATTAGTCAGGAAGTTAAAGCTTGGTTGCAAACGGGTCTTCCAAATGGACAATGACCCCAAACATACTTCCAAACATGAGGCAAAACAGCTTAAGGACAACAAAGTCAAGGTATTGGAGTGGCCATCACAAAGCCCTGACCGCAATCCTATCGAACAAGTGTGGGCAGAACTGAAAAAGCGTGTGCGAGCAATCCTGACTCAGTTACACCAGCTCTGTCAGGAGGAATAGGCCAAAATTCACCCAACTTATTGTGGGAAGCTTGTGGACGGCTACCCAAAACATTTGACCCAAGTTATGCAATTTAAAAGGCAATGCTACCAAATACTAATTGGGTGTATGTGAACCTCTGACCCACTGGGAATGTGATGAAATAGATAAATTACTCTATTATTGATATTTCACATTCTTAAAATAAAGTGGTAATCCTAACTGACCTAAGACTGGGAATTTTTACTAGGATTAAATGTCAGTAATTGCAAACAATTTAATTTAAATGTTTTTGGCTAAGGTGTATGTAATATTCTGACTTCAACTGTATGTTTACGTAGTCGGTCCACGAGAGATTACAACTCTAACATTGACGTGGTAGCAAACCACTTGGAAATGTATATGTTAACATAAATTAAGTTAACTATTTACATGCATTTAAAGTCTATCTAGAGTGGGGCGTGCTTGTTCCCTTTTCTCCAGTCAAACAAGTCAATGTTTAGGTAAGTGGGGAGTGCAAGATTGCTGGAAGGCTTCAGAATACTATAGCAAATGTAAACATAGCCTAGCTCTGTCAAAACACACTTATTTAAATTGAACCTCTTTGCAGATTTCATAGTTTCCACTTTAAAAGCCCTTGTGTGCGAGTGTATGTATGTATATCAAAAACATGCATCCATCCAATCACCTTTAATGATATAAAACTGTTCGTTACATGGAAAGAGTGTGTGTAAAATTAGTTGTGGGTCAATATGCGTTTCCTGCTGCACATACAGGGTGCGTGTGCCTGCCACCAGAGTTCCAAAGTTCATGTATAAGCAGCACATAAGACATTGGATTTGGTCATCACTGGGAAAAGGAAACACTATCAAAAGTTGAGCAGTACCGCATCTCCGGTCAGAAACTATTTTTTTGGTATAAAAAGTCTCCTGAAATGCAGCATTTACCCTTAAAACGGTGTTGCAGTGTAAGGAAAGCAATGTACACATCCTCCAACTAGAGCTTGGAATGCTGTGGTCTACACAATACAAAAATGTCTCAAAGAATGTGTAGCCTTTCAAGACCAATACATATTTTTACAACATAACAGTCAATGTCTGAGCCCAGGTATATTGCCCGTATTATTGGATATCAAGAGATTTCAGGTGTTTTCTAAGTAAAACAGCGCATCAACCATTTGAACCTCGATTTACAAGTCTTAATATGCAGAGACCTATGTACAAACATTGCAAAACTCAAGTTATCAATTTAAATTGTCAAGACTTTCTAGCTATGATCCAGTACAACAACTTACATTTTAAGTTGTGTTTAACTATACAGTGTACAAAACGTGCAGTTTAACAGTTAAATATGAATTCGATTATGCACATCAACAAACCTAAGGATATTAACATATATTCCTTCACCGTTACCTTCCAAAACATTAGCAAACCCCAACCTTCTCAAAAATATCTTAAACCAACAAATAAATGCTTTAAAAAGAAAGTCCCATCTAAAATACAGAGGACACACCAGAAAAGGAAGCATTAAACTCGTTTGAAAACAAAATTAAGAATCCCTGTCTCTTTTGCGACCAATTTCTCAATAAGTATGCTTAATTACCTTCTACTACTACTATTGACAGTACAGGTTTTTAGCAGTTTATGCTTGATAATAGACTGCTCATCATAAACCCTTCAGATCCTGGAGTGAGAAGGTAACAGAAACTCAAAAGTAGCCCCTGAGTGAATCATTGGCCGTGTATGACCATGGCCATGTTTTATAGCATAAAACATTATAATTCATCACTTTTAGTTAGAAGAAATTTGCCACTAATTCAAAAATGGTCCAGTGTAACTGTACAGGCACAAAGACTCTAGACGTATTTACATTATCAAATAAAATGGGAGGAAAAACAAACGTCCCTCTTAACTGTCTTCTCCGTTGTGTGACAGGTTCTTCCTGGTCAAGGATATGTTTGCATCGTTATAGAGCCCCACAGTGGAGGTGTCGTAATACCCGTTAAACAGGGAAATGGTTTCAAATCGCTTTCACACCAATCACACCATTTTCCCCCATAGGTGATTTTAGAAACACCTAAAATAAAGGGCCGTGTTTTGTTTAGGCTTGATGTGATGTTTTGATGACCATGTAAATCCCTCTCGGACAAGGTGACTTATCAATGTAGTCGGTTCTATTTCCTCTCATATTCAAAAATGCTAACTAGCATCAGAGTAGACGACATGCAAGACGACAAATCCCTACAAGCTCCTGCACGGCATCTCTAGCTGAAAACCTTTGCTAAACAGGTATTGTGTCAATTTCAAAAACTTGCACAAGACAGTTCACAGAATAGTCAAGTTTAAGTCATTTTGCCAATTTATTACTACATTTAGCCATCATTAGATAGTTCATCCAGAGACTCTTACCTTTGCCTCGATTCAGCAGTCTCATCCAGATCACCATCGTATTTGTTCTTTATGATAGCGACATTAGTAGTTAATTCGATTAATATTTTCGTGGGTAAATATATTGATAAAAGTCATCTTGTCCTAGAGAGACTTACACGGTTATCAAAACATCACCCCCAGGGTAAGCCTACACAAAACACAGCCCTTATTTTAAGTGTTTCTAAAATTTCCCCTATGGGAAAAATGAACGGTGGAAAAACAATTGTAACCATTTCCCTGTTTGACTGCTAGGTTTTATGGGTATTATGACTCACACGATTGTACTCTATACCTGGTGCTTGTAATACTGATAATTCACATCCTGGATCCCCTCTCCTGAAGAATCTGCAAAGGGATTAATCAGTTACTGTTAAAACATAGTAAAATATCCCTGAAAATACACCGCAGCAAGCTCAATCTTTAGGTCTGGTATCTGTGAATGGGACAGACCTACTAAATCTGAATATCAATTTATTGTACTATTTTTTTGAGATGCATCTTAGTTTAATTTTCATTGAGAATCTAAAACAAAAGTCGACATGATTTGACCTCTTTCCTTCCCACACACAATGATCCAAGCAAACGAGTACATGTAGGTGCCACACACACACACGAGGGGGAGGATAGGATGAGGGGTTTTCTAAGAATGCATGCACTTGGTTTCCATGCCAGCAATACAAAGCAAAGATTTGCTCATTGCTAAAAAAGTAAATAATGACAATTGCAGCCAACCTTAGTTCTAGAGAGACAGCGTTTGAAAGACTTATGAAGTGGTTGAAAGCCTTACAGGACCAAAAGCCCAGACATAATCAGCTTATTGATCAGGGTTGCAAGCACCAGGGAAAAGACACATGGGGGAGTTGTGGAAAGGTAAGATGGAGGGAGTCGAAGGAATGGAGGGCAGCTGAGCGCTCACCGTTGAGTCATAAGTGCTCAACCCTAATCAGAGTCATTCATTTCATAATCCGTCTCTTCGTCCTCGCTCTGAGCAACATGCAGCATGCAAATGGGACAGGAAAAAGACAAGACAGGCAAGTCTTACAAGAATGAAAATGAAAGGAGAAAATGTCAGGGGTAAAGTGGGGTATAAAACAACAAGGTTGCGTAAATGTTACAAAACATTTACCTTCAAACCAACATCAGTCAAATTAAGACTCAAACAGGGGATGTATCACCAACTATTACTACAACTTATTGGGACTTGATTCTCAAAAGGGGTTCACTCACATTTCAGGTTCAAGACACGATCACAACAGAGGTACATTGAAGGGTCAGAGGATAGACTACCTTTCATATCTACTAAGACTCACTTGCAATCGATCCGACCCCCCCCCCCCCCCCCCCCCCCCAAGATGTCAATTTGTGATTGCTTTGCACCTTAGTCCATTTAGTATACAGACATACTGTAATAGGTGTATCCAAGTCTGTTTAGAACTCAAGCGAAAAGCCTCTGTGGTGGAAATGTACTGAAATTCCTATCAATAGGAAAATACATCTAAAACTGGTTGTAACTAGACTAGATCCATGTGACTTCTAAAACCACTGACAGAATACAAGACTTAATGTCAGCCTATTAGCAATAATTCAATAGAATTACCAAGTCTGGGACTAGCTAGAGTGTGAAGCAGGCCCCGGAGGACTGGGCCCACATGGGAACCAGCAGATGGGACTAGTAATTCCCACTGCTAGGTCTGCTGCTCTGCTCCCAAAGCCCTCAGAAAGAATGACATTCTCCACTAATAGTCCCAATAATCCTCAAGGCTATGCTCTTAACCTTCTAATGTGGATTAAAATGTTTCAGTTTTTCCAGTGTAAGGTCAAATCTAACAACTTCAATCTTGTAAAGCTGGATTAATGGATTTAGGCCTGCGTGTGGTCTGACTAATAACTGTACACTAAATGACCGTACTGTCCTTTTGATTTTAGATACAAAATGGTTGACAGTTCATTTGTAATGCTATGAAATTTATTTGTATAGATTCATTGAAGGGTAATTCTCAGTAAATTAACACTAACCAAAGTCAATTACTATTTAAAAAAAATATATACTTTTCAGAAAATACCAAATTCATCAACTAATTACTCTGTGCAGCAGTCCAAGCCTATCTGCTTCAAAATGGACTCTTCTATGAAGGTAGACATCAGTAAACTGGGGATAGTTAGTAAATGTGTTGCATTTAGACATTAGAACAATCCACCATTCAGACAAGCTTGTCATTGGGCTTACTTTCAGTGTACACACATCTTAGGATGGGGCTCACCTTGGCTTTCTCACTGGGCTCACTGTTTGGGCCATATGATTGGTTGTGCAGCTCCTTGGAGACGACACACAGGAACTCAGATTGGTCCTCGTTTCCGTAGTTATAAGAGGATCCAATGCTGACCAGCTGGAGGGGGGGGGGGGGGGGGGGGGGAGAGAAAGAGTTAGCTTCAGAGAGAGAGAGAAAAGAGGATTACAGTGTACTTAGAGCAGATGTGAAGAGTTTGAACAGAAATTAAAAGCATTAGAGAATACGTAGAACATACATGAGACAGAGCCGGAAACAGATCAGAATACAAAAGATGAGTTGGCTACAGACTCCAAATATGTAGAAAGTAATTAATGTGTGTGTGTGTGTGTGTGTGGGTGGGTGGGGGTGAGGGGTCATATTTGCTTCCTTAAGATGTTAGTTCCTTTTTAAAAGGACACAAAACAGACAGGGATAACAGGACATTAAACAAACATGCAGACGGTGAGGTGATACGATGTCATGCAAATACATATTTGACAAGGTCAGACAAACACAAAAATGTTCCTCCACTCAGTCGAATGCTTTTAACTTTAGTGTTCAACCAGTCAGTGTGCGCACATACACTATATACACACACAAAAGTATGTGGACACCCCTTCAAAAAAAATTGTGGATTCAGCCGTTTTAGCCACACCGGTTGCTGGCAGGTGTATTAAATCGAGCACACAGCCATGCAATCTCCATAGATCAGCATTGGCTGTAGAATGGCCTTACTGAAGAGCTGTGACTTTCAAAGTAGCACCGTCATTGGATGCCACCTTTCCAACAAGTCTACCCCAGTCAACTGTAAGTGCTGTTATTGTTGAGAAGCAACAAGTGGAAGGCCCCACAGGCTCACAGAAAGGGACCGCCGAGTCCTGAAGCGCGTGAAAATAATCTGTCTTCAGTTGCAACACTCACTACCGAGTTGCAACGTCAGCACAAGAACTGTTCGTCGGAGGCTTCGGGAAATGGGTTTCCATAGCCAAGCAGCGTCACACAAGCCTAAGATCACCACGTGCAATGCCAAGCATTGGCTGGAGTGGTGTAAATCTTGCCGCAATTGGACTCTGGAGCAGTGGAAACACGTTCTCTGGAGTGACCATCTGGGTTTGGCTGATGCCAGAAGAACGCTAACTGCCTGAATGCATAGTGCCAACTGTAAAATCTGGTGGAGGAGGACTAATGTCTGGGGCTGTTATTCATGATTCGGGCTAGGCCCCTTAGTTCCAGTGGAGGATAATCGTAAAGTAACAGAATACAATGACATTCTAGACGATTCTGTGCTTCCAACTTAGTGGCAACAGTTTGGGGAAGGCCCTTTCCTGGTTCAGCATGACAATACCCCCTTGCATAAAGTGAGGTCCATACAGAAATGGTTTGTCAAGATCGGTGTGTTAGAACTTCACTAACCTGCACAGAGCCCTGACCTCAAACACCTTTGGGATTAATTGGAAAGCCGACCACGAGCCAGGCCTAAATGGCCAACATCAGTGCCCGACCTCACTAATGCTTGTGGCTGAATGGAAGCAAGTTCCTGCAGCAATGTTCCAAAATCTAGTGGAACACCTTCGCAGAAGAGTGGGAGGCTCTTGTAGCATTAAAGGGGGGGACCAACTATTGATGCCCATGATTTTGGAATGAGATGTTTGACGAGCAGGTGTCCATATACTTTTTGTCATGTAGTGTATGAGAACTTAACAGTGTACTCTGTAGGTGTGTATGTCTCAACATACAGACTCATTAGCCACTTCTGCAGGAGCCCTGTTGTTGCCAAGAGACGTCTCACACAGGAGGCAAAAGTATTAGGCTACTCTATAATCAATGCTAAACGTTAAAGTTAGCAGGTACTGTTCCACACCTCCAAGTTTCAATCTGAATAATAATTATATTTGTTGTTGTTGTTGCAAAACGTTCCCCAATGAACACAAACCAGGACTGGGTGGCTCTGAAAGTAGGGCAATAGGTTAGCGGAGTGCGTATGCCCAGATCGCAGGACTCACTGCTGCTGAGCCTTAAGCTAAAGGTCGAAGTGTTTTAAGGGGCTTCCCATCGGGAACCCTATAAGAAGATTAGAGAGATTCCTTCTCCGAGGGAGATCCAGTGTTCGTTCTAACCCCCCCCCCCCAAAGGGATAGTGGGGCCAGGGAAGATTCAGAGCTTATCCACGCACACTTACAGCCTGCACACAAACCCCCTAAAACCAAAACCCTAAAAGCGCTGAATTGGGTCATTGCAATTACCAACTCGGAGTCAAAACAGACTGTCAAGCAGTAACTGGTGTTAATTCCCCAAAACAAGCATACATTTGAACATTACACATTTAGTCAAATTTGATGTTTTATGTTTGTGTTTTGAACAGTTATTTTTCTGCTCAATTTCATTCACAGCAAATTTTCATTAACATTTCTTGTTATTCATTCAAAGATACTCAGAGGCTGAGAAATAGGAGATTGAGCTACATTGGACATGGTGGTATGACCTATGTTTTATTTTACACTTGGTCCCTTTCAGAAATTGTTGGTGAACTCGGTTTGGGTTAAAGTTTGGTGCAATGCGAACGCTCCAAAATAATTCAGATCCCTCAAAAGAGCCCCTGGAGCGAGCCAAACTGAATCCATCTCGAGAGGTGGCTTGAAGACCACGGTCCGGTTCTCTTTTTTAGTGCAATGTGAACCCAAAGCTCTCCAGGTTCGCTTGTCATTGTTACCACACCATGTAGTAGGCTACTGCAACACCGTTTAAACCCTGCTATAACCCCTCACGTTGGTTCCACAAACGAGAGAAGATGTGCAGGTTGGTGGAGGAAAACATGCATCCCGTTCTTGGACATTAAGCAGCAATTTAAGGATTCCAAAAATATGTATGGAGTTAAACAATGTTTAAATTTAGAGCGTCAGCTCTAAACATTTTTTAAAAGTTTGTTTATTTGATTGTGGGGCTTGAATAAAGTAACATTTGATGAAAACCACACAACTAGATTACAAAATCAACGCAAGCTCTTAAAGGGGCAGTATCCTACATTGTATATACAATTTTCAAATACAGCATTCAATCTGCAGTTAATATTCAGCCATTTACCCTGTTACCAGTCATATTTACATTAAATATAATAATCTTTTGATTAGAATGGTCTTTGATGAACTAAAATCTATTATCTTCCAACCGGTTCTGATGGTATGGCTTGTCCTAAACATTTACCCATAGTGGATTGAGTCGATATTGGAAGATGAGCTTGGTTCATTTCTAAACACAGCAATGTGAATGTAAGAGTACTCTGACCACAATTGTTGAAGTGAACTGGCAAGAGAGCAGAGTTCTCATTCAAAAAGGCAAGGGCAGTGTGAATCGTTTCGTTCTAAACAGAACCATTACTCAATTAGTTCCATTCCACTGTTCTGACTAGCAAAGCTAAGCGAGCTAACATGCATGTGTGTGCAGCGCAGCACCAGAATTAAAATAAAAACATCTTACCTTTCTGTAGTTAATACATCCACTGAAATAACTATACTATCCTTACCTAGCATTGAAAAGGTTCATCCATTCTTCTCTAATAATTTCTGAAACACATTTGTAACATCAGTAGGCTACAGTAGGCTATACTTGAGGGGAGGGGCAGGTAGCCTACACATTTTTAGCTGGCAGGCAGACGCTGGAATAAATTTGAGTGACAGAGTGAGGGCTTTGACTAGGCACTTTGTTGTGTTTGTGGGGGTGAAAAAAAAAGCCTGAAAGTTAGAACTGTTATTTTAAAAGCATTGGAACTGGTTATTGTTCCGGAACAATATAGATCACTTTCGTTCCCAGGTTTTCAGTTCTGTTCCTTGAACCGGTTCCAACCCCTGGTGTGAATAGAGGACTATATGTGAAAACAAAGATGGCCACTCTGGAGACATCAGACATTTAGTGCCAATTTTGCATTCGAAAGATCAATGTTTTCTATACCAAGTTGAGTGAACAGAAGCTAAATATGTTATATTTGTTTTAGTGGCTGCCAAACCCCCTAAAAGGCCAAATCTGGATGGCTCCATCTCTTCAGGGTACATGTAGTACATCTACCTCTGTGCCAAATACGGTGCTTGTATCAAAGTGCCCTATTGAGTCAACATTTTCTGTTTAGTATACAAAATATGACTTTTCCTTCCTCCTGGAAATCATGGTAAGTTGTGTTTTTTTGTCAGTTACTAATTGCTTGACAAAGTCCAAACATTTTAGAAGGCTAAAAAATGTCACAAAATTGATTATTTTGACACTTTGGGGTCAAAATTGACTTTCCATCCACATTATTTAGCCTGGCAACAAAGGCGCAGTCAGTTTGTTGCCATTTTCTTCCAACTTGAGACCCATTGACACAGCAAATCCAGGGAGGAGCTAAATATAAAATACATTGGTCAAAATTGTTTAATGAAGTGCACTGAATCTGAAAGTTAATTATCTTTCTTGAAATAAAAAGTTAGTTGTGTGGCACAAGAGATCGAAAACGACCTAATGTTATCTGCAGAAAACCCTCTCGGCACACATGCAGTAAAGAACTCAATGGAAAGCAGACCGTCGTGGCTAGAAGGACGCCGTCATTGGTGCCCAATCAAAAACAGTCAAATCCATCACGATTTGTGTGTTCTAACAGGCCCACAGTGTGGTTAGTAAAATCCGATTAGGATACATTTGGCTGTTTTCCCTAGATAATATTTAGAAGTCGTCCTTTTCAGGTTTATTAAAAATAAAAATAAATCTCTGCTAAATACTAACTCCCGTTTTTTATAAGCTGGTAGCAAAGCTAGCGATATAGAAAAATCGGTGGTGGTAGTTGAATAAGTTTGAGTGTAATGCAGTTGATGATGACGATGACATGAACAAGTTTTGGGGTTGACATTCACACAAGCATTATACTCAGATTTTTACCTCAACATAGTGAAATGCATAAACAACCTAAATGTAGGCAAATTTTGATGGGCGGCAATGAAGAGATTCTGGATCTATCCCCAAGGGGAACTCATGTGCGACGTTTACATTGGGTAAGAGTTTGTTTTTGTCAATATATTGTGTCTGTCTTTTGTCAATGGTATTCGTGTCTAACATAGTCATCCTATCAAGTATTGCTCTTTGAGTGAAAAGGGAAATAGCCTGTGAGGATAACGACCATTACATAGTTTAAATACGCTATCTAGCTAACCATCCATGTTGAGTCTATGGGAATGCTAACTGCACAAATGTCAGTGTTTAATTGAAATGTAAAAAATATATAGAATTTTCCTCATGTTAATAAATCAATCTTTCAGATTCTATGCAGTTTGTTGAATAATTTGGAAAAGTGTGATTTATATTTAGCGACTGCTTCTCCCTGGCTACACAAGGTGAATAGCCTAATCAGGCTTCAATCTCTTCCTTCGCTCATCAACTAGCATGGGTTAAAAGAATAAACAGGGTTGACGATTTCTTCTTAAAATCAGCCATACATCCCTTTGTGGGATTCCCAGGGGGAATGGCAGCTTGTTGTGTGCAACAGGCAATTGAAACATTTCTAGCCTGCCTATTTATGAGTCACAGGGTTGATGCGTTTCTCTCAACCTGCTCAGTTTTCCACCACAAAACACTGGAAAATGTCCAAAGAGTAGAACCAGCTCACCTGCTTTTACAGTAGGATTTGACTATTAGATGTTCAAATGTTAGATATTTTTTTTAAAGGAATAGTTTCACCATTTTAAAAATGAGAGTTCAGTTCACGTAACAGGGTTGACCTTAAAATGAGGGACAGACGTAAATGAATCACTAATCACATGAAATAAATAATCTTCAGAAATGACTGTCAAAGCAACAAAATAACTAGGGCTTTATTTTGGGGATTAAGTGGGATAAAAATCGTCCTAGAAGTGACACAGGGTTGAATTTTTGCACTTTAGCAAGCCTTTTTTCATATAAAAAAACTGATTTAATAAATTCTCGGTGTGGTCTATATTAAAAAGGGCACTTCATATAATGTAACAGGCTTTTAAAATACCATATTGCCACACAATATCTATTGCTATTTTTATAGACCTTTGTGGAACAACCTGTATATCACCAACAAACTGAAAACAAAAATGTAAAGGGGGAGGGGATAATCAAACAGACATAGAAAGGGTGCTGTGTTCACTTGGGTCCTTTGTTGAACAGTACACATCTTAAAATTGAAATCAACTCAAAATGGCTGCCTACTGTTCATAGAGTTGGGACAGAGGCCAAAAGGGTTGTGAATGGGTACATAGGGGACATGCAGTGACCAGCCCGTGGACGGAACATTGTGGGACACACCTCTCCGCTGTGGCTTGGGAAAGTAGACTCCTCCCCCTTCACCTCCCTTGACACAATCAGCAGAAACTCTGACTGCTGGGCCCGCCCGTAACCTATACTGACAAGCTGCAACAACCAAATCAGAGCACAGAGGGATGCCCGGATCACGTATAAGACACAGAAAATGTAACAGTTTTTTTAATGTTAATTTCCAATTCATGAATTGGATTGTTTGGGCGTTGAGGATTATGGGTCGAGGGAAGTACAAATAAAAGGAGGACATTTGGCTCCTCGTGGTGAGAGGCAGCGTTACCTGCTCAAACTTCCAGCCGTCAGACATGGTGGACACCATCTGGGTGAGCTCCTCCTCCTGGCACTGCAGCACCCGGTACACATGTTTCACTGGAGCCTGGGGAGAGAGCAGGGAGACGAGAGGGTATTCGAGTTGAGTGAATTCTTTCTACACACACGATGGAGCAGGTGCACTCACAGCCAAAGGCCAGCAATCCCCAACGGGTAGGGTGTAAGGGGGAGGATTTTTCAACGCCGACGACCAAAAAAAGCCGATACCGATTTTTATTTATTTGTAATAATGACAATAACAATACTGAATGAACACTTATTTGAACTTAATATAATACAATAAAAATCTATTTAGCCTCAAATAAATAATGAAACATGTTCAATTTGGTATAAATAATGCAAAAACAAAGTGTCGGAGAAGTAAAAGTGCAATATGTGCCGTGTAAAAAAGCTAACGTTTGAGTTCCTTGCTCAGAACATATGAAAGTTGGTGGTTCCTTTTAACATGAGTCTTCAATATTCCCAGGTAAGACGTTTTAGGTTGTAGGACTATTTCTCTCTATACCATTTGTATTTCTTATACCTTTGACTATTGGATGTTCTTATAGGCACTATAGTATCGCCAGTGTAACAGCATAGCTTCCGTCCCTCTCCTCGCCTCTACCTGGGCTCGAACCAGGAACACATCAACAACAGCCACACTCGAAGCAGCGTTACCCATGCAGAGCAAGGGGAATAACTACTCCAAATCTAAAAGCGAGTGACGTTTGAAACAATATTAGCGCACACCCAGCTAACTAGCTAGCCATTTCACATTGGATACACCAGCCAATAAGCTGGTAGGCTTGAAGTCATAAACAGTGCTGTGCTTGCAAAGAGCTGCTGGCAAAACGCACAAAAGTGCTGTTTGAATGAATGATTACGGGCCTGCTGCTGCTCAGTCAGACTGCTCTATCGAATCAGACTTAATTATAACATAACAACACACAGAAATACGAGCCTTTGGTCATTAACATAATCGAATCCGGAAACTATCATTTCGAAAACAAAACGTTTATTATTTCAGTGAAATACGGAACCGTTCCGTATTTTATCTAACAGGTGGCATCCCTAAGTCTAAATATTCTTGTTACATTGCACAACCTTCAATGCATGTCATAATTACGTACAATTCCAGCAAATTAGTTCGCAATGAGCCAGGCAGCCCAAACTTGCATATAACCTGACTCTGCATGCAATGAACGCAGGAGAAATGACACAATTTCACCTGGTTAATATTGCCTGCTAAACTGGATTAGTAGTTATAACTAGTGATTATCATTGATTGTTTTTTTATAAGATAAGTTTAATGCTAGCTAGCAATTTACCTTGGCTTCTACTGCATTCGCGTAACAGGCAGATTACTCGTGGAGTGCAATGGTTAGAGCGTGGACTAGTTAAATGTGCGGTTGCAAGATTGAAACCACTGACCTGACAAGGTGAAAATCTGTCGTTATTCCCCTGAACGAGGCAGTTAACCCACCGTTCCTAGGCCGTCATTGAAAATAAGAATGTGTTCTTAACTGAATTGCCTAGTTAAATAAAAATGTATAAAATAAAAAAAATGTAAAAAAAATAATAATCGGAACTCGATATCGATTTCCGATTGTTTTTTTTATTTTAAAATTTTACCCCTTTTTCTCCCCAATTTCATGGTATCCAATTGTTGTAGTAGCATTGTAAAGGGTTTACACACTGTTTCCCATGCTTGTTCAATGAACCAGAAACAATTAATGAACATGCACCTGTGGAACAGTCGTTAAGACACTAACAGCTTACAGACGGTAGGCAATTAAGGTCACAGTTATGAAAACTTAGGACACTAAAGACGCCTTTCTACTGACTCTGAAAAACACCAAAAGAAAGATGCCCATGGTCCCTGCTCATCTGCGTGAACATGCCTTAGGCATGCTGCAAGGAGGCATGAGGACTACAGATGTGGCCAGGGCAATAAATTGCAACGTCCATTCTGTGAGACGCTTAAGACAGCGCTACAGGGAAACAGGGCGGACAGCTGATCGTCCTCGCAGTGGCAGACCACGTGTAACAACACCTGCACAGGATCAGTACATCCGAACATCACACCTGCGGGACAGGTACATGATGGCAACAACAACTGCCCGAGTTACACCAGGAACCCACAATCCCTCCATCAATGCTCAGACTGTCCGCAATAGGCTGAGGGAGGCTGGACTGAGGGCTTGTAGGCATGTTGTAAGGCAGGTCCTCACCAGACATCACCGGCAATAACGTTGCCTATGGGCACAACCCCCCCCCAAAATCGCTGGACCAGACAGGACTGGCAAAAAGTGCTCTTCTCTGACGAGTCGCAGTTCTCTCTCACCAGGGGTGATGGTCGGATTCTCATTTATCGTCAATGAGCATTACACCGAGGCCTGTACTCTGGAGCGGGATGGATTTGGAGGTGGCGGGTCCGTCATGGTCTGGGGCGGTGTGTCACAGCATCATCGGACTGAGCTTGTTGTCATTGCAGGCAATCTCAACGCTGTGCGTTACAGGGAAGACATCCTCCTCCCTCATGTGGTACCCTTCCTGCAGGCTCATCCTGACATGACCCTCCAGCATGACAATGCCACCAGCCTTCCTGCTCATTCTGTGCGTGATTTCCTGCAAAACAGGAATGCCAGTGTTCTGTCATGGCCAGCGAAGAGCCCGGATCTCAATCCCATTGAGCACGTCTGGGACCTGTTGGATCGGAGGGTGAGGGCTAGGGCCATTCCCCCCAGAAATGTCTGAAAATTTGCAGGTGCTTTGGTGGAAGAGTGGGATATCTCACAGCAAGAACTGGCAAATCTGGTGCAGGATCTCTGAGGAGGAGATGCACTGCAGTACTTAATGCAGCTGGTGGCCACACCAGATACTGACTTACTTTTGACCCCCCCCCCCCTTTGTTCAGGGACACATTATTCAATTTATGTTAGTCACATGTCTGTGGAACTTGTTCAGTTTACATCTCGTTGTTGAATCTTATGTTCATAAATATTGACACATGTTAAGTTTGCTGAAAATAAAACGCAGTTGGCAGTGAGGACATTTATGTTTTTTGCTGAGTTTATTTTAACCATTGGTCAAAAGATACGTATCCTTACAGAAGGGATAAGAGTTTTGAAGAAATACAAAAATCAATAGCGTGCGATTGGGAAGTTCACCTACCTGTGATGTTTTGCAGTCTCGTTCCCTGATCTTGTCCTTGAGGAGCTTTATTAATGATGTGATATTGTAGAATTCGGCTTCCTCCAGGACACCTTCAAAAACACACATTAAGAATCCATTCTGGCAGGAATGAGCAACATAATAAAAACAGACTGCAACAGAGGATACTTAAGAGCTGACGTTGGAAACCAACAGCTTCACTGTGCACATTAGTAGCAACATTCATCTCATATGTCTAGTCTTACCTTCCTCTGCCAGCTCCCTGTTGAGCACCAGCTTGCCATGCCTCAAGTAGTTCAGTACCGGCCCAAAGTATGTGGGGTCTCTGTCTATGAGATAGGCACCAGTGTCATCCTGTAAATGGAACAGATAGAAAATAATTCAAGTCAAGACTTACAGTTCACCATTGTCAGACGAAGACCACCGAGTTGAGTGAAGAGAGGAAAACCACTGGACAGAAGTTAGAACACACAAAACCACACTGCATATATCAGGAAACAGAAACCCCAACATAAGCCCATATGAATGATGGAGGAAGCTACTGGGCTCATAATCCCTGCAAGTGTTGAGGAGTCACACACGCACAGCCGTCATCTATCACTTTTAGCCTTTATTCCCAGAAGCACTCAGAGTTTGATCCTCTTGAGCTCATAACCAGTGGGCATTCCCATATTCCAGTAAGTACTGTGAATAGAACATCCTGCCTTTATGTACATAGCTACCTCAAATACATTGTACCCCTGCACAGTGTTATGATACTGGTACTCCCTGGATTTGGCTCTATTCTGGTATTTTATTCCTAGTGTAACCATTATTTTTAAACTGCATCATTGAGATGGGCTCATAAGTAAGCATTTCACAGTAGTCTACACCCATTATATTCGGTGCATGTGACAAATAAAATGTTGTAACCAGTGGTATTTAACATTTTATTTGTCACATGCACCGAATATAATGGGTGTAGACTACTGTGAAATGCTTACTTATGAGCCCATCTCAATGATGCAGTTTAAAAATAATGGTTACACTAGGAATAAAATACCAGAATAGAGCTATATCCAGGGAGTACCAGTATCATAACACTGTGCAGGGGTACAATGTATTTGAGGTAGATATGTACATAAAGGCAGGATGTTCTAAATCACAGTACTAATAGGAATGCCCACTAGTGATAAGTACTGCGATTAAAATATATATATAAAAAAAATCTTTGTCTCCTGGGGGAATGGGTTGTTGAAACAATTAGAGCAGAACAGAATGAAATTTGGAACAGGAGACTGAATTCACAGAAGGGACCAAGAGGGAAAACACGACTACACCATCTTCAATGCAAAACAAGACCGAACAAATTACACAACCACCCTCTTCATTCCATTGAAAAATACAGAAGTCATTGAGATAGTTTGTCAGCAATCTGCAGTTAACACTAGTCCACCGAGAACAGGGAAAAAATAGATGGTTCAAGTTACAATTAAATGGAAATGGTGAGTGAATGTCATTCACCAAAAATGAGAAAGGGGGGGGGGTGAAACCCAAAACAAATGTAACGCAAATCTCGTTAATGCAACAGGATGTGTGAGTTTGCATACTTTTTAGTACTTGGCCTCAGCGATCTAGACAAATTAGCTGAGGCATTGGGCTGGCAGCTGTCCCAACATAATTTACACAACACACACTTCATTTTCATACTTTCCAGGCCTTGGTCAAACAAAGCTAGGCAAACACACACCTCTTCCTTTGCCATTGATAGACTGCCATCAAACGTTGTTAAACCCATTAGGTCTTTCCAATAATGAGAAACTGTCTCAGCGCATTCTCTAAGGTGCTGAACCTGAAGATTCGTGGCTGACTGACCTCCTTTCCACAGCAAAAATACCCCACTGGACCCCCATGGGTTATGAACTAGTCCAAATGCTCTGCATATCAGTTCCTTAATATTCTTCTGCACACATTCATTTAACCATAGTTACAGGTGGAAAGTACAGGAGAACAGAAATAGGTCAGTTAATAAGACTCATTTTCTGGTGTAGCGGCACCCCCCCCCCCAAAAAAAAAAACACTTACAAACTTAAGTCCTGCTAAATTAAACAGATGCAAGTACATAGTGAAAACATTACTGTGCCATGTTTGTACTTTGTGTGCAGCAATGGAGGCTCATAGACAGTTTTAAGAACAGGCCACCTAGATTTAGAAGCAGACCTCTGTGTTGCCATATCTGTACATCGTTTCAGTCTGGTTGATGCGTCAGCTCTGAGCTGAACAAGTGGCCTATCCTAGTGTTACGCACATGTCAAGAGTGTGCAAAGCTGTCATCAAGGCACTATTATTCTACAATGTAGAAAATAGTTGTTTTTTTAATAAAATAAAAACCCTTGAATGAGTTGGTGTGTCCAAACTTGACTGGTACTGTGCGTGTATATATTTTCGAAGAAGTCTGACCTTTTAACAGTTTCCCCACCCGCCCGCCCCGCTTCTTCTTCCACCATTTTCAAGGCACACATTCACCAGGCTCACAGCCGGTGCATTTAGCTGAACAATTTATGATGGATTAATGTCTCAAGTTCTAAAATGAACAACTCCTTTTAGAAGCCCCTGAAAGCTTTCCCTTCATAAGAGGCCGTTAAAGGAGTTCCATCATGGCTGGGCTGGCAAAGGGGAGAAAAAAAAACCCACTCCTGTCCAAAGCACTCTCTGGGTGGGGAATACTCTTGTAGAGGAGGAGAAAACAGGCGCAACGTAAAATATTTACTCTGCCTCGGAAACCATCAGTCGACAGGGAGACCGAGACACAGCTTACTGCTTCTCGATTACGCGACCGACTGAGCTGGCTAACTTCTGGAATGTTCCATCGCCATGCGGCCGGGCCACCAAGGCATGTACAGTCATCCATAGCATGTACAGTCATCCATAGCATGTACAGTCATCCATAGCTAGCCTATTTTTGCAAGGTGGTGCCGACGTGTCACTGGTTCTGGTGATTTGTGGCATGGTGTTTAGAGTGTGGCAGTGTGAAGGCAGCAGTGGAGGAGCAGGGAGCTGGTAGTGTTAAATATTATCACTGCCGCCCTCCCTCAGGCGGGAACCCAGCGCTAAATGCGGGCCACACATCTCACGCACATTGAGAAAGCCTTCTAAGCAGGAAAATAGAGAGGAATATGAAAATAATTAGATGCGAAAGGAACAAGAATTTTATGCAATGGAATACTTGAAATATTGATGTTGCGCTCAAAACCGGAGAGCTGGAATGTCACTTGAGTGGCCCTGCATTTGGTTCAGATGAGTAGTCTGATCTCACATTAACAAAGGAAAAAGTGATGAGGTTCTGTAAGCTTATGGTCCTGAAGTCATTAGATAGCGGACCATCCACAACTTACCTGACGTCTGACCCAGTATACTTGGCTGATAAAATACTTGTTCTACCGGCACTTTAAGTTAGCCAAGAACTGTGCACAAAAAAATCTGTCAAAAATCAACTAAGATATGTGGCAGAAAGGACCCATAAGTCAGGTGATTATCTAATACTATTCCAAAAAAATAAAAGCAGGAAGAAGTGTCTTAAAATATAGATGCAGTTCCCTCTGGAAACAAGAATTTGGGAGAATCTTAGTTGTAGTGACCGTGCATGCGAGTGTACTACACCCCCCCTACACACTCTCTCCCTGGCTTACCCCAATGTGCAAAACAGGCTCCAGTCAACATGAATAATGCAAAGCTCCTTCTGAAGCACATCAGCCTAGGTGACTGAAGACCAAGGCACTCATTTCCTGAGGTGGTAAACACAATACTGCATCGCCAAAAATAGAGCACTTGAATTAGCCATCAGTCTTTGGTGCTTCCTGTTCAAGTGAAGGGATGTGAAGTGACCAAAAAAAAATAATGGCCTTGCACCCCACCATGTGCAAAATTAATTCATGTATAAACATTTTTGAAAGGTGTTGGCTATAGGGCTGACTATGGTTGATGGGAATAGCTCTTTTTATATTGAAGGTAGCCATTAGTCAAAGCTGCTGGCAGACAGGGATATGTAGTGCATTAGCCTGAGAGCCCAATCTGCACTTAGGCAGGGGATTGGGCTGGGCTGCTCCATTTATGATCAGCTGTTCACGTTTGGGCAAACCACCCAAAAACACACTGATTTAGGCTATTGAGAGATTAGGAGATTTGCATGAGCAAATGAAAATATGAAAGGAACTGAGAACAGTAAATCCAAGGGAATGTGTGGTAATGGAGATTAACGGTGCTAGTAGATGAGCGCAATGGAATATGATGGAGCATTACGAGAAACGAAACGCACACGGACGTTTTTTTTTTAAACTGACAAAACTGTGCTGAGATGGAGGTAGTGGTGGAGAGTCGACTCCAAAATAATTGATTATTCGACTCCTTGCCCGTCGATTCCCGGTGTCGACTCCCATTTCTGGGTGTCAAGAATAGATTCCGCTAGGAAGACTTCTCCGCTCATAGGAATCAGCATTTTTGCAACGGAGGAGAGTGTTCTCGGAAGTAGCCAACGGCAACTACTGAAACTCTTGCATCCTTCACAGCAAATACATTTAGGGGAAGGGCATAACTAGACAAGTAGGCCAACCAGGCAGACAATCAGAGCTGAGCATTGGTAATCAAAAGCTGTATTTCGCAATTTCTTAGCTTACAATAGTTTCGCAAGATCATTACATAGGGGCTAATCAATGAGTAGGCTAGCGTAAACTACTCCACACGCAACAGACCGAAGACTGAACATGCACTCACTCATCTTTCATAGCGAAGCGAAAGAGCAGGCGACAGCGAGAGAGAAGGGGGCAGGCAGACAGGCTATATACTCTCACAATGCCTCGTAAATTCACCAAAAGTATAGGATTAGACTATCAATGAGTATGGCAAAACTATTCTACACCGAACAAAAATATAAAACGGCAACATACAATTTCAAAGATTTTACTGAGTTACAAGGTAAATCAGTCAATTTAACTAAAAATTCATTAGGCCCTAATCTATTGATTTCACATGACTGGGAACACAGATATGCATCGGTTGGCCACAGATAAAATAAAGTAGAGGCGTGGATAAAAATAAATAAATAAATGTCCGTATCTGGTGTGACCACCATTTGCCTCATGCAGCACGACATCTCCTTCGCATAGAGTTGCTCAGGCTGTTGATTGTGACCTGTGGAATGTTGTCCCACTCCTCAATGGCTGTGCGAAGTCACTGGATATTGGCGGGAACATGCTGTTGTACACGTCGGTCCAGAGTATCCCAAATATGCTCAATGGGTGACATGTCTGGTGAGTATGCAGGCCATGGAAGTAGTGAGACATTTTCAGCTTCCAGGAATTGTGTACAGATCCTTGAGACACAGGGCTGTGCATTATGCTGAAACATGAGGTGATAACAGTGGATGAATGGCATGACAACGGGCCTCAGGATCTTGTCACGGTATCTGTGCATTCAAATTCCCATCAATGAAATAAGTGTTTGTTGTCCATAGTTTATGCCTACCCAAACATAACCCCACCACGGGGCACTCTGTTCACAATGTCGACATTAGCAAATCGCTCACCCACACGTGGTCTGCACAGTACAGTTGAAACTGGGATTTATCCGTGAAGAGCACACTTCTCCAGTGTGCCAGTTGTCAAAGGTGAGCATTTGCCCACTGAAGTCTGTTACGACACTGAACTGTAGTCAGGTCAAGGCCCTGGTGAGGATGAGGAGCACGCAATAAGCTTCCCTGAGATGGTTTCTGACAGTTTGTGCAGAAATTATTCCGTTGTGCAAACCCAGTTTCATCAGCTTTCCGGCTGGCTGGTCTCAGACAATCCTGCAGGTTAAGAAGCCGTATGTGGAGGTCCTGGGCTGGCATGGTTACATGTGATCTGCAGTTTTGAGGTTGATTGAATGTACTGCCAAATTCTCTTAAACAACGTTTGTGAGAAATTAACATTAGATTCTCTGGCAACAGCTGTGGTGGACATTCCTGCAGTCAGCATTTCACCCTCTCCCTCAAAACTTGATACATCTGTGGAATTGTGTCAAGTGACAACAATACACAATTTAGAGTGGCCTTTTATTGCCCCCAGCACAAGGTCCATCTGTGTAATGATCATGCAATTTACTCAGATTCTTGATGTGCCACAACTGTCAGGTGAATGGAATATCTTGGCAAAGGAAAAATGGTCACTAACAGGGACTAAAGAGAATTAGAGAAATACGCTTTGTGTGCTCATGGAACATTTCTGGGATATTTTATTTCAGCTCATGAAACATGGGATCAACACTTCACATTTTGCGTTTATATTTTGTTCTGTGTACATTGTGCCAATGTCAGTTTAATTAGGCCTAAATGTGCAATAAAAAGTATTGTGCCTATAGTTTATTTAAACCTGTTATGGCTGCACCCCTTTGTTCTCAATTTCCACCTGAAGACATACCCAAATCTAACTGCCTGTAGCTCAGCCCCAGAGGCAAGGATGTGCATATTCTTGGTATCATTTGAATGGAAACATTCTGAAGTTTGTGGAAATGTTAATTGAATATAGGAGAATATAACAGTAGATCTGGTGGAAGAAAAGAGAGAGCATACGTTTTCTGTTTTTTTATTGTTGTAGTATCATCTTTCACATGTACTAGAATAGCCACACAGTCAGATAGGATGCTGGAGATAATTTTGATGGATAACACAAGAGGGCAACTGCAGGTGTGCAAAGTTTCAGACTGATAACTTCAGGAATGGGTGAGCTACATGACATTTAGCATGAAGTCACCCAGGTGTCCCACACAAGTTGCCCAAATGTACCCAAGTGGCCGAATTGGTGAAATTACCTATAACTATATACAGCAGTGCAAATAACTATATACAACATATCAAAAAGCAATTCTAACACACACAAAAAAAAGTTTTACAAAATATTAGAAAATAAATATATTTTAAAAAAAAGTACACCCCTTGGAAGTCCTCGTCATAATATTTTTCTGCCTGTGCCATGTCCCATAGCAGTCTCTTTCTGATGTAAAGCAGAGACAAACTGAACAAGTGGTGCAGGTCATGCGACACAGAACACAACGACGCCTCCATGCTGTGCCCTTTTGGCCCAGAGGCACAGTCATGCCTGCAGTGATGAACTGTGGCATATGAACACCACTGGGGGCACAGGCAGAGCGGACAGCATTGCACCGGGGGCTCCCAGTCGGAGTCGCTATCACTGAAAGAAACAATACAAATATTTTTTTTATGTTATGAGCCTTTTATCATCACATAAAATAAACAGATATGTATTGTATAGAGCAGAGGGAACAGTCACTAAGGTGAAGTGCTGTTCCATTCAACTCCGGCCATTGTTGTGTGTGTGTGTATGTATGTATATATATATATATATATAGTGCCTTGTGAAAGTATTCGGCCCCCTTGAACTTTGCGACCTTTTGCCACATTTCAGGCTTCGAACATAAAGATATAAAACTGTATTTTTTTTGTGAAGAATCAACAACAAGTGGGACACAATCATGAAGTGGAACGACATTTATTGGATATTTCAAACGTTTTTAACAAATCAAAAACTGAAAAATTGGGCGTGCAAAATTATTCAGCCCCTTTACTTTCAGTGCAGCAAACTCTCTCCAGAAGTTCAGTGAGGATCTCTGAATGATCCAATGTTGACCTAAATGACTAATGATGGTAAATACAATCCACCTGTGTGTAATCAAGTCTCCGTATAAATGCACCTGCACTGTGATAGTCTCAGAGGTCCGTTAAAAGCGCAGAGAGCATCATGAAGAACAAGGAACACACCAGGCAGGTCCGAGATACTGTTGTGAAGAAGTTTAAAGCCGGATTTGGATACAAAAAGATTTCCCAAGCTTTAAACATCCCAAGGAGCACTGTGCAAGCGATAATATTGAAATGGAAGGAGTATCAGACCACTGCAAATCTACCAAGACCTGGCCGTCCCTCTAAACTTTCAGCTCATACAAGGAGAAGACTGATCAGAGATGCAGCCAAGAGGCCCATGATCACTCTGGATGAACTGCAGAGATCTACAGCTGAGGTGGGAGACTCTGTCCATAGGACAACAATCAGTCATATATTGCACAAATCTGGCCTTTATGGAAGAGTGGCAAGAAGAAGAAGAAGAATGCCATTTCTTAAAGATATCCATAAAAAGTGTTGTTTAAAGTTTGCCACAAGCCACCTGGGAGACACACCAAACATGTGGAAGAAGGTGCTCTGGTCAGATGAAACCAAAATCAAACTTTTTGGCAACAATGCAAAACGTTATGTTTGGCGTAAAAGCAACACAGCTGAACACACCATCCCCACTGTCAAACATGGTGGTGGCAGCATCATGGTTTGGGCCTGCTTTTCTTCAGCAGGGACAGGGAAGATGGTTAAAATTGATGGGAAGATGGATGGAGTCAAATACAGGACCATTCTGGAAGAAAACCTGATGGAGTCTGCAAAAGACCTGAGACTGGGACGGAGATTTGTCTTCCAACAAGACAATGATCCAAAACATAAAGCAAAATCTACAATGGAATGGGTCAAAAATAAACATATCCAGGTGTTAGAATGGCCAAGTCAAAGTCCAGACCTGAATCCAATCGAGAATCTGTGGAAAGAACTGAAAACTGCTGTTCACAAATGCTCTCCATCCAACCTCACTGAGCTCGAGCTGTTTTGCAAGGAGGAATGGGAAAAAATTTCAGTCTCTCGATGTGCAAAACTGATAGAGACATACCCCAAGCGACTTACAGCTGTAATCGCAGCAAAAGGTGGCGCTACAAAGTATTAACTTAAGGGGGCTGAATAATTTTGCACGCCCAATTTTTCAGTTTTTGATTTGTTAAAAAAGTTTGAAATATCCAATAAATGTCGTTCCACTTCATGATTGTGTCCCACTTGTTGTTGATTCTTCACAAAAAAAAATGCAGTTTTATATCTTTATGTTTGAAGTCTGAAATGTGGCAAAAGGTCGCAAAGTTCAAGGGGGCCGAATACTTTCGCAAGGCACTAACTATATATATACACACACACACACACACACACACACACACACACACACACACACACACACACACACACACACACACACACACACACACACACACACATACATACATACATATATATACACACACACATACACCCAAACATTTCATTGCAAACATTTTTTTGTTATATATATATATTTTACATTTCATAAAACGGCATTAGCACTTACCCGTCCAGAAGTACGTCTTGTCCTTGCAGAAACAGCTCTTCAGTTCGTTTGAATCATAACACTCCAAGATTCCTCTAACAAAAAATCTGTCACTTGAGTTTGACTTTGCTTTACCTGATTTATTCGCCATGATATCTTCAATGAAATCGTTGGAACTACAACTTTACGAAATACAGCTGCGCGTAAAAAGCCTTACAGCAACTCCTCTGATCGTCAAGGCGAGAATGGAGTTCCCTGCGCGTGCGATTACAAACAAGCAATTGTGGTCCAACCCAAAACCATTACATACTGGCATTTACCTCAGCTCATTGGCTATCTACACAGCTAGATTTCAAGAAGATCAGTGGTCATTGGGCAGAAATATAGTCAATCAATGAAGCTTCGCTAAAATTATTGGTGCGTAATGTAGTCATTTAGCGTTGTCTTCAAATCAGCTCACTTCGGTCAATACTCCCCGCAAAAAAAACAAAGACGTTTGGCTGTGTTGCAAACATCCAGAGGAATGCACTGAAACCAACCATGACTAGATAAACGATTGTTTACAGGGGGGAATCACGTCGAATGCTCCGTAAAAAAATTGATAGAGATGGAATTCACGGCACAAACGGGTTACAAAATGTTTCGATTTAGGCTATAAAAATGGATTTTATCAAAGAAAACGGCACTTCATTTGATCACTGGGACACTCAGGAAGAGAAATAAGAGCAAGATATCAGAATGTAAGTCATAATTTTACCTTCAGATGTGAATGTGTAAAAACTGTCATGGCGGAAAATGTTTGTTGTTGATTGCTCCTCTCAAACAAAAGCATGGTATTTGTTCTCTGTAATAGCTATTTTAAATTGGAAAACGTAGTTTGATTACCAAGATTCTAATCTCTTGAAGGGTGTAAGACGCTTGCATTTTCAAGAATGTTTAATGTTACGAAGTTGTATTTTTAGTTGTCACTCTGAAATTTCCCCTGATGTTGGTCCCTGTACGGGGATCGCAGCCATTAACCAGTTAAGTTAGATAAAGTTTTCACTTGCATTTGCGTGCTTGTGGCGTTCTCCCTAATGCTCTCGTTTGTTCGGGAGCCGTCTGCTCGTTCTAAGTAGTATAATCTATCCTGTTCAAAACAGTGGCAGCATGTGCAGCAGTGTTCATTCGGTTTTTGACATACCAAAAGTTTAATAGGTGCATTTATGTTGTTCAAATGCACAGATCACTTTATATTTCTTCAAAATTAACTACCGGTAGTTCGAAAACTAGCATTACATTTCTGTCATGCTGCTTTGTTGACAACCACAATCTCGCGTACCGGGTATTCAGCGGCCGCAGTTGTACTAATTCCATCCGAATAGGCTATAGCCTATAAACACGGCAAAGAACAGGCTTATCTGCATAGAGTGCGCTGCATCATCCAATGGGATCTGTCAAGGCTGCGCCCAGCAGGAATATTCTAGTTCCTACACCTCACCTATTTTCAAACAAAATAGGCCTTTATAAGTTAATAAGCAAAATGGGCAGCATCATGCTCATGCCAGTCCGCTCTAGAAAGCAACATGCGTCTTCCAAGTAGGACTGCAATAATGAAGTGGTTTGAACGTGTATGCGCACACAGCCGTTTCAGCGTGTTTTGGGAGTCAAGCAAAATAATATTCTGGAGTAGTTCCCCCCTAGGCGGAGGGGAGAAGTGAAATGCAAACTGCTGCTGACAGATGGACGAACAGAGTAGGGATGGGCATTGGGCACGGTTATTCGAATACTACAATATTCATTTATTTTTGACAAAGATTTTTAGGCCCATTTCAATGAAAAGGCTGTCTAAAATTAAATTCTCTCTGTGACATTGCTACATACAAGGATAGACCATGACATTACAAAATGTTAGTAAAACAAGTTAGTGTGCCCCATAAACAATAAGTACCGGTAGCCTACACACTTTCCCGTGTGAAGCTTGTTATTGTTGATCAATCAAAGCAGCACTACTGTCAAGAGGCTCCATGTATGCAAAATTGAATTACAATTACACAATTAAGTTGGCTAAATGAGTAGGCTACAATGATTAACCAACCGGTAGGCTGTTTAATATGAGTTGTAGACAAGGACGCGAGGAGCGCAGCAAAAGCCTCAATTAGCCTTGATTGCTGGCTAACTAACTTAACTGGCTAGTGTAGCTAGCTTGCTTAAAAAAAAATATATATATTTAATGCAGTCAAGACAAACACTCACAGCAACAAGTTTGTCCAACTTGCGAGTTGGTTTGGCTACTTTCTGTGTCAGACACGCCCAAGTGTACAACTGCAGCCTGCAATTTGGGGCCTTCCTGCATCAACTAAACCTTGTTCCAGATAAAACCGTGCCCGACAGGCGGGGACAGTCTACCGGTCGCCCCCGTTTCCAGCTAGCACAGAAGGTGGAGGGACACAGTGTGCTAGCTCGCTAGTTAGCACACTGTCGCCTACACCTCCTTTATACCGGAGTCATCTTTGCTTCTGCATGCCGAACACCTGCCCTCAACATTAACAGAATTGCAGGAAAACAATGCCCGACACCCAGGGGCAAAGGACACTACCGGTGTGTACTAGCTATAGCTTGCTACCGTTGTCGACCCTGCCTCTTCTTGTGGGGTTTATCAGCGGTTGGCATCCAACGTTATGGTGAAATACCACCATCTACTGTATGGAGCGCCACTGCCTATGTACTGTAATGAAACAGCAGGGAGCAGGTCTCGAACCCTCGACCTTTGAGCCCGAGGTCCGGTGCGCTATCGACTGTGCCGCAAAAGCATGCTCATACGGCAGGGTCGATTTCCGCGCTTATAAACCAGGGTCGTTACACTACCAAAGTCATAGCTTAAAAATTTTTAAAAAAAAAGAGGATGTAGGAATGGCCACATACAGGAACTCTGAATTTCGGACTGCAGTTCCACCCTTCAACACTGGCCCATGCTCCTCTTGCGCACCTCAATACCAGTCCATGCTGAAACAGAGTGCACCGCCTCTCTTTTAATGGTCACATACCTTTTTAGCAGATTTTATTGAGGGTGGGGCAAAATGTTTGTGTTCTTATCTCCAACAGTGCAGTAGTATGTAACAATACACACAAATCTAAAGTAAAATAATGGAATATATAACTTAGGCTGAGAAATGTCAAGAGTGGCATTGAATGAAATACTGTAGATACGCATGAATAAAGCCGTATGTAAACATTTAATAGTGTAACACTAGTCACTTTAAAAAGGGACCAATGATTCCATGTCTATGTATATAGGGCAGCAGCCTCTAAGGTGCAAGGTGGAGTAACCAGGTGGCAGCCAGCTAGCGATGGCTATTTAGCAGTCTGATGGCCTTGACATCGAAACTGTTTTTCAGTCTCTCTGTCCCAGCTTTGATGCACCTGTACTGACCTCGCCTTCTGGATGATAGAGGGGTAAACAGGCCGTGGCTCAGGTGGTTGTTGTCCTTCATGATCTTTTTGGCCTTCCTGTGACATCGGGTGCTGTCGGTGTCCTGGAGGGCAGATAATCACAGAGGGCAAACTCTTGGGCAGACCGCACCACCCTCTTGGTTGCCGTACCAGGCGGTGATACAGCCCAACAGGATGCTCTCAATTGTGCATCTGTAAAAGTTGAGGGTTATTGGGGCCAAGCCAAATTTCTTCAGCCTCCTGAGGTCGAAGAGGCGCTATTGCGCCTTCTTTACCACACACCATAACAAATTATCAGTGATGTGTACGCTGAGGAACTTGAAGCTTTTCACCTTCTCCACTGCGGTCCCGTCAATGTGGATAGGGGCATGCGAGCAAGTCCCCATTGAAGAAAAATGTGTTTTTTAAAACACGCATTCCGACTATCCGGATATGCAAACAAAATGAACGATATAATAGTGTAATCATTTCAAAATGCCCAACCCTAGAACAGAGGCCCCTGATTCTCACCCAATACAAGCATATAGCCCATTCAGGGAGGGGAGTGACATTATCCCTTGGCTCCCCACCCCACTTGGAAAAAGGCTAGAACATGAATTAAGCCAGTGAAAGAGACATCCACACAAGCTGCTCCTTATACAGACCAGACACACAGCCAGAGGGTGAAGGGGACTAAGGATGGTAGTCAGTGTGTGTTTAAAAACAGAGCTAAAGTGGGAGAAAGGATAGCAAGACTGACAGAAAAGAGAGATATGTTGGATATTACGGCATTTTCAGGGCAGGTTACTCTGCCTATTAGAAACAGTAACAAAGACAGCAAAATAATATTTCTTTATTTTGCCATTTTCTATCTGGCTTTTATTTCAGCTGTCAGTCAACTTTCCCTTGCACTGTGACAAGAAAATCTAAATTGCATGACAATCTTATCTGTAGCTAGGCCTACCTCTTCTAGCATTCTTCTCATTTTAAAAATGTCACAGCAGAACAATATTGGTCTACATTAACTCACGTTAACCTTGAAAAAACAAGTGCATGCATTTCATCATTATCATTGTGTGTGAGCAGCATCACACCAACTGGTGCTGCCCATACACAACTGCTTCTTCCTCTATGCCCAGCGGATGAATAGGAAATTCATCACACGTGGCTGGAATGTCATTCATGCAAGCATTCAAACCAGTTAGCCAACGCAGTTGGGCACTGGTTCATTCCTCGCCATACAGTAGTCTGAATCCCTTATGCCGCATTTCCATTGAGGATTTACCCCAGTGTTTTAGCCAAAACGCTCAGACTTCTGTTTGCATCTACACAGGCCGGCACCCGTCTCTCACTGGGCCACGGCTGACGGACCAGCTCTGACTTGGAGCCAACTCAAGGCCCTGGGTACTTTTCAGCTTGCATTGACATAATAGCCAACTGGACTGGGTCGCACACGTCCCACAGAATGTGGAACTCCTGTTTGTTCAGCGCACTGTTGACATCTGACACCGGAAATCCACGTAGCACATTGGGGGCGAAACAAAAGAGCCCCATTCATTTTCAATGAAGGGAAGCTAAGTGGGAAGAGGACTGTTGGGTGATAATAGCATGGCTAAGGGAGCCTTAGGGAGGGACCAAAGTTGGAGAAAGCTGAACATTATGTAAATATTCTGCTATTGACCAATCGAAGCTCGCTATAGTTTCCAGCCCCTACTGGATTGTCTGCTGATATCTAGCGCCAACGAGGGTGAAACAAGCTTGGTGATCCAAATGTACTTGTTACACGGATCTAGGCCATGACTACCAACATTTTCACATGACTCTACATGTAAAATTGGTTTGCACTCAGTTCACAAGTACTCTCAGCAAGCAAACGCCATTGTTGTGTTCAAGCCTTAAAACAACAGTCTTGAATGATGCAGAGGTTGTTGATTCTGCTCGCCACAAGTATTTAGTGTCACAAGCCTGAAGGAAACATAAAAACACTAGTAGTGACGGGCATTCGAGTCTTTTCGGTGAGCCGGCTCATTTCACTCCATCCAGTAAACAAGTATGCTTATTTGGCTCTTCGTTCAAAATGCTTAAAGGGCAATTCCAGCATTATGGATGTGACATTTGCACACAAAATGAGAAACAAAATGTCTCACAGAATTGACTTATCAAGCATAAATGAAAATGTTAATGTGTATATTTGTAGAACCCTATAGGGGAAGAGTAGACAAAATTACAAAAATGTAAGTAGTATCATTGAATTAAACAACAACTTGCGTTATGGATGTGACATATGGACAGGCATTCTTGGGAGAATGACACATTAGCAATTAATTGCAATTCATCTGATCACTCTTCATAACATTCTGGAGTATATGCAAATTTCCATCATACAAACTGAGGCAGCAGACTTTGTGAAAATTAATATTTGTGTCTTTCAAAACTTTTGGCCACAATTGTACAATTGTGTGACTGTGCAAAATGTGTGTTTATATAAAGATATTCACCAAACGTCATCATAATACTTTTGTCTTCATCTGAAAATGCACTATACCTCAAAGAACCAAGAAATAACCAGTACATTGTATAGTTATTGCATAGGCTATTAAAGTGTACTTGTGAGTCCCATGAAAGCCCAAATGTGGTAAAAAAAAAAAAAATGCATTTACAATTCTTTATTTGAAAATCTCTGATTTTCATTGCGAATCAGAGTGCGGCATACCTCAATCATAGAAATATTTGCACTTTCATAATAACACTAGAGGAAAATGTTATGGATGTGACAGGGTCCCAAAAGACAGTTAGCAAATGACACTGCACTCCATTTCAAATGTACCAAATGACACTGCACTCCATGTGACAGATGTTATCACCTACTGAGTAACAGAAAACACTTAAAAAAGTGTATTTTTAAGATGAGGCTTTGTTTGGATCTAACACCCTTTAATCTGCCAGCACAGGCTCTATGAAACAGTACCCCGTCCCTATATTGTCCACAAATTGACACAGGGACTGAACAACTTGACCTGCAGCCACCCAAGTCTGGTCGTCCTTGGCTGGCAAGATGTACACAAATCGTTCCTCCTCAAGAACTGCATTTCAACAGCATCTGAGTCAGTCTATCTGTTACTAGTCCCACAAACTGCATGTACACACACACACCAAACATTAGGAACACCTTCCTAATTAAGTTGCACTCCCCCTCTAGAAAAGGCGTTGAAAACGTTCCACAGGGATGCTGGCCCATGTTGTTCTTGATACAGACGGGAAACCGGTGCGCACCCAGCAGCGTTGCAGTTCTTAACACAAACCAGTGCGCCTGGCACCTACTACCATACCCCATTCAGAGACACATTTGTCTTGCCCATTCACCCTCAATGGCACACATACACAATTCATGTCTCAGTTGTCTCAAGGCTTAAAATATCCTTTAACCTGTTTCCTCCCATTCATCTATACAGATTTTAAAGGTGATTTAACAAATTACATCAATAAGGGATAATGGCTTTCATAGAGAGTCACCTGGTCAGTGTGTCATGGAAAGAGCAAGTGATCTTAATGTTTTGTAGACTCAGTGAATACCTCTAACCCTAGACTCAGTGATTGATACACTGATTTCATTCCCTTGTTTGAGCTAGCTGGACTCATTCCTTCTCTCTACTGTATCTTGACATATGTCATTTGGCTGATGTCTTTCCTATTTAGGGTTCATCTTAATTTTCGTTACATGAAATAGTAGAAAGGTTTAATTAAAATATAAACTACCCCTGGTGCAGGGTTTGCAATTTCATAGACATTTCTTGTCAGATCGTAAATCACCTCAGGCTTGACAGCTGCAGTTCACAAGCACCACGTGCAGGACAGACTAGACAGATATTGTCAATGACAGGGTACCCTCAAGGAAGTAAACAAACTCAGCATGACCGGTGAAATTGTATGGATTTTTAAGAACTTAATTATGCAATGCTCCAGTTAGCAGAACAACATGATTGCAGTTCATATGATAACGCGAGTAGACCCAAAATAGATCACACACACACACGATAAAAATGGCCAGCTAGCTTGTTTGCAAACAAGCACACTTCGGAAGCAATAGAATGGGCATGAACTTTTGATCATGATCGCGTGATACAGTGTTGCAGACTAGTGAGTCATTGATCATGTCCGTTACGCTTAGAACGAGTAAATTACTGACAGAGAAAGGAAACCAGTGATACATCACCTAAGCACTTGATTAAAGTTAGCTTTGCACAGAAAGTTTGTATACAATCATAATTGAAACGCGTCCACAATAACAACCTTTCCTCAAAAACGTTACGATTGTAACACTGCCTGTCCAAATCAGCGTTCTTTCTATACTAGCACTGACACATTAAAAAAATATTGTTTCATTAACCTTCCGACTTGGTCAGAAACACAGGGGGACAAATGATTACCAAAACAAATTATGTGAGCCATTGCCAAAAGCTATGAAATCTTGTTGACTGAAAAAACGTATTTTGAGACTGTGTCCTACTTTGTAGTAACAATAACATTCAATTTGACAAATGTAGTCTTTAAATACACACATTCAAGGTAAATATGAATGCAGTTTAATTAGGAAATAAGCTATTTTGTTTTTTCATGCTCAGGTTGAACTTACAATTTAAAGCACAAAAAGGTAGGCCACCATTATGTCACCCTCTTAAATGTGCGGTCAAATACATTTTTACCTGGCCAAATTCTTAAAATGGCCTGCAAAAACAACAAAAAAAATAAGTTTCACACTCCCCACTATTTGTTTCTGCAGTGAGGATTCACCACATTTAGATCATTATTTTTAACTTATCTGCAGAAAAACATAGTTTTAAACTCAAAAAGCAGTAGTAGCTGTATGCAAATCACAGCTGAACGGCTCTTTCACAGATGCGATTCGGTTTCCCGACGTTCACCAAAAAGACCGTTCGACCCATCACTTAAAGCTGTTATTAACATAAAACACTGGCAGCAATTGATGTTTAAGTCTCAATGGAAAATACCAGTGTCCTTAAACTGGACATGGTCACCAATACAAAAAACAAATACAATTAATTATGGCACTGAAAATACAAATTTCAATAAGGTAATATGCTATATTGTTAAGACTTATGTAGGCAGGCACTCAATGCCAAACTAATACGCAAGCATTGTAACAAGTAGTCAGAGTAAAGACAGCACTGGAGGGGACGACTGGCGAGCCATTTCAGGAAGCTAAGATGACAATGCATGATCATTAAATGTCCTTGAGCTAATTCTAGTTAGTCTACGGTGTATCAACCAACTCTTTACAATGTTTGTAGCTACCTTGGTAACTAGAGAACCAGTTCTGCTCTCCTGCTAGCTAGCTAACAGTACCAACTAGATACTTGTGTGTGTATGTGGACACCCCTTCCCTTCGAATTAGTGGATTCGGGTATTTGCTGACAGGTGTATAAAATCGAGCACAGATGCATGCAATCTCCATTGACAAACATTGGCAGTAGAATGGCCTTACTGAAGAGCTCAGTGCCTACCAATGTAGCACGTTATAGGATGCCACCTTCCCAACAAGTCTGCCCAGGCCAACTCTTAAGTAATGTTATTTTCAAGTGGAAACATCTAGGAGCAACAACGGCTGAGCCGTGAAGTGGTAAGAGCACATAAACTCACAGAATGGGACCCCCAAATGCAAAAGGGTGTAAAAATCTAGAAGCAATGTCAGCACAATAACTGTTCGTTGGGAGCTTCATGAAATGGTTTTTCATGGCCGAGCAGCCGCACACAAGCCTAAGATCATTGTGCATAATGCCAAGCGTCTGCTGGAGTGGTGGAATCAAGCTTCACCATCTGACAGTCTGACGGACAAATCTGGGTTTGGCGGATACCAGGACACTACCTGCCCCAATGCATAGCGCCAACTGTAAAGTTTGGTGGTGGAGGAATAATTATCTGGGGCTGTTTTTCAGTTCGGGCTAGGCCCCTTAGTTCCAGTGAAGGGAAAGCTTAATATTACAGCATACAATGACACTCTAGACAATTCCGTGATTCCAACTTAGTGACAACAGCTTGAGGAAGGCCCTTTCCTGTTTCAGCATGATAATGCCCCATGCACAAAGCAAGGTCCATACAAAAATGGTTTGTCGAGATCAGAGTGGAAGAACTTGAATAGCTTGCACACAGCCCTGCCCTCAACTCCATCAAACACCTTCGGAATGAATTGGAACACCGACTGAGAGCCAGGGATAATCGCCCAACATCATAACCAACCACACTAATGCTATTGTGGCTGAATGGAAGTAAGTCCCCACAGCAATATACCAACATGCTGTTATAGCGGGATGGACCATAACTCCATATTAACACGCATGCTTTTGGAAGGAGATGTTTGACGAGCAGGTGTCCACATACGTTTGGTCATGTAGTGTACGTCGTTTGACGGCTGTCGGAATCTGGAGTTAACGTTAATAAACTAGCTAGCTAGTAGTCGTTTGCAGTCGGTCATAAAATATCCCTTTCACTACATTATACCATTACATTTGCAGACTACCTAGTTAGGCGAACCCACAGACATTGAATTATTCACCATTGACACAAGAAACCCGGAGAAGGCTAGCTAACTCAGCTAACATTACCTTATCAGAGTCGAGGTCGGGGTCAGCCTGGCTCAGTCGGTACAGAAATGATTTCGGATCTCGGCACAGCGTCTGTCGTGTTGTTAAGAAATACGTTCCCCCCACGTTCAATCGAACCCATTTGGATGCCCCGTTACTGGTTGACTGGGTTTTTTCCCCGGTAGAATGAGTCAAACACCTCCGATAAACGGAACCACAAGTATCGGAGCTGTTTTCTGCCATCCCCTCTTCTACGCCCTCCGGTATGACTGGGTGAGGCTGTTGACAGGAAGCTTTTCCTCTCCAGTAGGCTCCACGCCATTCACTGGGCTGCGTTCAGTACGAAAAAAACGTAAAAGGTGCTGTTCTGAACGACCAGTTAAAAAAGAGGGGATGGGTTGTGGATTCAAAATGTACCGCTGCCCGTTAAATAAATCACTCATTGCTTTTTGACACAACATCCAAATGGCGCAAACGCACCTCATAGTCCCGGAGTATCAAACTCACCACGGCGAGCCGAATCGTTTTTATTTTCAACCAAGACCTAGACTACCAAGTGAGGCGATTTCCTTACTAATTAGTGACCTTAATTCAATCAAGTACAAAGGTGGAGCGAAAACTTGCAGACAGTCAGGCCTTTGTGGAATGAGTTTGACACTTAGTTTGTTCAAGACATGAGCAGCTATAAAAATAACAGGTTCAAGAACGTGGGGCCGTGTCGTTCAGTACAAGCAGTTACGAAACGCAGCATACCTTTAATCGAACTGAATGCACCCCAGGCGATACCACTCCTTTTCCTCCATCTACTAGAGGCCTACCACACCACTTATAGCATAATATGCAGTGAGCTAAGGGCAGAAAAATGTGAAACGTATCTCTGAAATACATAACATTCCTATCAATGTACACAACATTATTGAAATCAGGATACAGTAGACCTACTTACATTTCTACAGCTATGTTGGAATTTTAACACTTTCTTGCAAGCCTTTATATTGTATCAATTTAACACTATGCAGAAAACTGATGGACAGATGCATGACTGCTGAAACATTACAAATGTATTATGTCTGGTTGTAACAGAAGACAAGAGGCATGGTTTTATTGTATGCCTAAATCCCTACATGCTTTAATTACTGGACTACCAAGCATTACGTGGAAAATTCATCATTCAACTACTGACCTAGCGCACAAATAATCAGAGAGAGAATGAACAGATTCATTAAATTATCAGAAATATGATTAAATTACTGAGCAAATAGAAAATGTATATGATATAGTAAGAAAAAAAAAGCTGTAAAATATTATAGTTTACAATAATTATTCACATTCAAAGGCTTTACATCTCAATACATACACAACATGGCCCCTGAACATGACTTCAATCCAAATATGATTCATATATTAGAATTTAAATAACACAGAATGAACTAGAGGCTAAACAATAGCCATCAAATAACCTTATACAAGAATAAAAATACAAAAACTGTATCCTAATATCATTGCATTTCTTGCTTCAGAGTTCAATAATACATTGTCTGTACATCACAGTTCTAGTCGGTTACAAACCAGGTAGAGTATTACATACAATGTAACCGACTGCCACCCAACTTGATAAAAAAAAAAAAAAAAGTCTAGCAAGAGAGCAAACACTTTCTATAGTGTTTCCTTACTTTAGAGAGATAGATACAGCAATTTCATCTCTTATTTGGATCAGATACCATTTAGCTGACATCAAAGCACGTTCAGCCCAAACCAGAGGCCCGCGGCTACTATTCACTCGCTCCAGTCACAAAAGGCAAATCAATCGCTTGATACATGGGCCATAATTGGGCCAGGTATCACGTTGTAGAAAAACCATAGGAACACTCCCAATGAACCTTGATAACCCAAACAAGGCAAAGCTGCCAACTTGCCCTGGGACTACAGCTTTACTGTGATTGCTTCCAAGAAATGATAGTATAGTATTATGGATGTAATGCTCTGTTGATGCTTTCCTTATCACCAAAGCTGTTCAACATGGTGGTCAGCATTAGATTTAGTTTTAAACAGGACATACTTAAGATGAACCGACAATCCCCACCCCCAAAAAACTAAAAGTATTCAAACCACAAAGAAATAGCCAGTGAATGGTAAAGAACAGCCAAATAATTCAATAATATTAGCCATGGTTGCCAATGCAGTCAAAATACCCACCTTAACTTTAATAAAACTACGTCGCCAGTGCCCTGGGAGAGAAGCAGACAAAGCTGAGCTACAAAACTGGCCGTGCAGGAAAGCTAAGCAGGTCTTATAAGAGAGTACAAGCTAGTGGCATGTTCACCTACCCCGTATTGACAATGTAATGGATCTACTATTAGGGACTGTCCTCGTCTCAGTCTACGGAGAACCAATGCTGAAGCAGAGCTACGCCTCACTTTGGGGACCAGCGATCCACTCCGAAACATTAACCTACAGACCCAAACTGAACTGCAATCATTAAGTACCAAGAGCCTTGAAAACCAATTAAAATATTATACTCTGTGGACAATGGGGGTCAGACTAAAAATATAGTTTATTTGGTTAGTGCCTGGTTGCAGTGCAATACTGAAACAGGCAATAGTCTGCTCTAAGTATGGAGTATGTGTGTGTGAAGTTCAGGTCTGATCACAGAGGCATACAATGTTGGATTAAGAACTGGGTTGAGTGTCATACTGTGTTGGGATAGGCTCTGGTATACAAGTGATGCTGGATTGTGTTTTGTGGTTGAACAAGGAAACCAGTCCTTGCACTCAGGTGGTCCGAATGGTACCGTATGCCAGTGGAATTATACAGACAAGCCTGTCCTCTCCCTTTCCCTTGCAGAATATACAAGATGCCGATGTGCATGGAAGCAGTCACATCAACACATGGAAAAATGCATTTAGAAGCCTCACAGAGAGCACAAAGAACAAGCAAAGCAAACCTTAAATCCCATGGTCTTTTTTTCTCCCTATTGGTTCTGCTTATTTCAGAGAAGGAAAATAAACAAGGTCTAGATGCCATAGATGCTAGCGTCTCTAAAATAGTTTTTTTTTTTTTTTTTTTTACATTGCTGTGAAGGGCACTCAGGAGGGTGTCACTCTGCTCCGTGATCGGCCTCAGAGCTAGGAGGAAGGAGTGGCGCAGGAGGAACTGCTCTCCTATAGGCCAAGATTTTGGTGCTTGTGATAGATCTTTCTCCACACTTCCTGGATCTTCTTACACCACTTGTCTGCATTTCCACTCGGGTCCATCAGATAGTATGTTCGATTGGGCTGTAAATAAATGCCAACAAAGATCAAATTTAAAAAAAACATTAAAAGCTGAGAAAGTCAATATAGTCAGAAGAGGCCAGAGTTTGTGTTCATGTCAGTTTGAAGCTACAAACTGTTGCTTTTTGCCAGTATACTTTTTTCTACAGTCATTACAGTGTCGTCAATAAGTGTTAATTGCAGTTAACATTTACCGTGTGGACAAAGAAGGTCTTAAAGTTCTTGGCCTCTGGACGCAGCTCAGGGGACCAGGGGATCTCCCCCTTCAGGACCTTGTTGACAGGGTCCACGTAGTACAGGTGTGGCCCTTCAGTGAGGAGCAGTTGTCTCCGTCGAGCAAACAGGCCCTGCAATGGAATCATGAGACATGGCATGAGATCACCACCAGAGGGGGCTAGTTCTAAGAGTGGCATTACACACCAGAGGTGGTATTCCCCTTCGCTGCTGACCTAGAATCAGCTTTCTTCAGCTCAAACAAGTGAAACTACACACAAACACTGCTCCTGATTGTCAACAGCTAAACATTTGGTAAGTTCAAAGTGATACTCTTATGAACTTACTTACTATGAAAACTCTGGAGATGTGATGTAAAAATTTGGCTTCCACTCACCTTTCGTTTATCCACTGGGCCCATTTTCAGGATCAAATTATTCTCAACAAACTGGTGCCTGCGTAAGCCAGTAATAGTAAGGGTTATGAGCAAGTACTTCCAAGCAAAGCTAAGCACTGTAAACAAAAGTTCTTACAACACACTTCAAACTATCAATGTACATTCCAACGTCAAATGTTCATGGTCAAACCGAATTTAAAAAAATAATAATTGCAATGAGAGAGTTCCTCAGAGTGGGGCTCACCAGGGGTTTCCACTCGTCTGTTTGTCCAGCAGCAGCTGCTTCTCCTCCTCGGAGAACAGCAGGTCCAGCTCAAACGAGTTGTTGTCCAGGTCATGGATGTACTGCTCGATGTTGCTGCTGGACCTCTGCGGCGCTGGGGGAATAGTCTCAGGCGTTGAGAGCGAGTGGGACGAGCTGGACTGGGCCACCTGCATGCTGCTGAACTGGCTCAGGAGGTCGTCATACTGGGGAAATACAGGAGATGAGGGCAGAAGATGGTTAGTTGGATTATTGCATGGGCTTTTGCATGGCACAAAGATATAGATCCTATGAATTAACAGGATTCTTGAAAAATCACCACAAGCCAATATGACACGGTGGCCAAGTTTCATGTTGCCAAGTTCTAAGTATGGGTGGAAGTGTCTCACGTTTCCATAGCAGTCCTCGTCATCCTCAGACATGGCTGGCAGGTAGGGGGTGAGCTTGGGTGGCGTCTGCACATGGAGGTCTCCCCAGGAGATGGTCTCGAAGAACGGGTGTCCCCTCAGGGGGTCGTACCCTCCCATCTCCTCGCAACCGATTCTCTTGGAGGGGTCCAGCGACTGAGAGAAACAGAATCGCATTAATATACACAAACACACTGATCCATAGCCTTTTAATCTTACTACAATTTATTAATCCAGTCTGTGGATAATGGAGAGATTCACCATAACATGTTGTAGAATCCTGTACTACAGTGCTCATATTACAGAAATACTTTATATATTGAATATATTGATGAAAACAAGACCTACCAAAAGCTGTTCAACAAGATCTTTCGCTTTGGGGAAGAACTTCTCTGGAAATTCATACTCCAGCTTGATTATCTTCTGGAATATTAGGTACTCGTTTCTGGTCGGAAGTAAGCACAGAAGGACAGTTTGTGAAGTAGAAGTAAAACATAATATCCAGGTGAGTTTATCACAAGTTTAGTACTAGCCTAAAACAAAAAAAGGTGAGAGAGGCCACAAGCAGACATCGTGCTCTACTTACCCAGCTCTGAAGGGTGGTAGCCCAGCCACCAGCTGATAGACTATGCATCCCAAGGCCCAGAGGTCAGAGCTGAAACACACAACCAGTTGATATCAATGTGATATCCTATCGGAGAAGGACCGACATTCACTAACTGCATGGGAAAACAATGCATTGGCACAACACTGAAAAGGAGTAGAAGAAAACCAAGTGAGTTATGAAGAGGTACTCCACGAATCCCAGTTACCTCTTGCAAGCAGATTTCTCTGTCAGCAGCTCTGGAGACACATACTGCGCAGTTCCTACAAAGGAGTTCGCTCTCGCTGCAAAACAATAAGAGGATGTGACTGATCAAAACTGTAAAGAGATCAAATTTGGGTATTAAACTAAAAACATCAAATAAGGGAATGTTCAGGGAGGAATAAATTGCAATTATTGCTTCCTGTTGATAAACATCTACCTTGTTTGCTATCGGAAGATAATTGCTTCGCTGTTCCAAAGTCTGTTATTTGGATGTGCATGTCTTCGCTCAGTAAAATATTCTCAGGTTTCAGGTCTCTGAAAGACAAAATAAGCAAATGTGAGGGAACCTAGTCAACCTACATTTTCAATAACAGAATATGGCATAGCAAGAAGGGCTCATTTGTGTTAAGTGGCAGCAAGTTTACAAGTCTAGTTATTCATACAAATATTGTAAATGTCATGTTAAAATGTATTATATAAATTGAACTAGAATATCCTGTAACATATGACAGGCTTACCGGTTCAGACATTTCCTACCTGTGAATAATCCCCTTCTCATGCAAATATTCTAGTGCGCAAACAATTTCCGCCGAGTAGAATCTAGTACAGGTCTCATCAAAAGAACCGATTTTGCGAATATATTTCAAAAGCTCTCCATTCTTAGCATAGCTAAGGCCAAAATCTGATAGCAAGTTGTTAAGGAAAGTTACACGTCAAAGGAACACAAACAAGAGACAAAACATTTTAATCATACAGACAAGATAAGTTGCTAAGCAAGTGGGTGATGCAGCCAGGCCCAGAGTCATCGTGGTCTCATCTTATTAAAGGATACACAACTTTTCATCATCTTGAAATGTAAAGTAGAGTTTGACAAAGAATGGGTGATCTAGGTTTGACATCACATCCCTTTCTCTTTTCACGTACTGTGCCTTGTTCTCCTTCATAATATGCCGCTTCTCCAAAATTTTTACTGGAAGAGAGAAAAGTTAGGAGTGAAGTTGAGGGTAAATAGCAGAAAAGAAAACACGATAAACAGAAACTTTGCACGTCTGACATTCCTTAACCTGAGAAATTACCTTTTGAAGAGAAACAGGCATTGCACATGGAAGCAGAGTTCGACGTGAATGCCTACATTTCAACTTACTTGCATATTCTTTTGCCGTTGCCTGTTCTCTTGCAAGGACAACCTAGAGAAAAAAATATACAATGTTTGAAGAAAATATATTTCTACAACTAAAGCAGTAGACCACTTCATCACCATAGTAAATGAGGTGCCAGACTAATTTAAAATCCATTGAAACTACTCAGCCATTCCTTTACAATAAACATTAATTCAAGTTGAGTCACTGGAGTATATGACTACAAAAATGCTTGCGTATAACACCATCTATCTGAGACTAATTCGTAAGTAAAAATGGAATGCAGGCTACATACGGTTGAGAACGAGCCCTCTCCTAGTATCTTGCCGAATTTGAAGTCCTCTGGCCTCTTTTTGCGCGGCTGGGGGGCCTGCCGGAGCTCGGAGCCCTGGCTGGTAGGCTTGCCCGGAGCCCGGGACTCAGAGGTGGGGCCATCCATGCTAGGACAGTGGCTGCTACTTGCGCCTGGGATACCAAGTGGCGAGCAGGAGTCGGGCTGATTTCTTACCATTGATGGATGTGGGCAGGAACAGATGACAACGCTGGATTGAATGGGCACAACATCATACTGTAAGGTAGAGGAGAATAGGGCGACATTAGGTGACTTACCCACAGCATAGGCATGATTGTCTGTCTAGACTTGGGGCCATCTAAATCATCAATTTTTTTGCTCAATCATTCTCAGTTATGTGAATGATTGAGGACAACAACCAACCGAGCCACTGCCTGTTCACCCCGCTATCATCCAGAAGGTGAGGTCAGTACAGGTGCATCAAAACTGTGACCGAGAGACTGAAAAACAGCTTCTATCGCAAGGCCATCCGACTGTTAAATAGCCATCACCAACACATTAGAGGCTGTTGCCCTATATAAATACACTTGAAATCACTGGCCACTTCAATAATGGAACACCGGTCACTGTAATGTTTACATATTTTGCATTACTCATCTCATATGTATATACTGTATCTTAGTCTATGCCGATCTGACATTGCTCATCCAAATATTTATATATTCTTAATTACATTCCTTTACTTAGATGTGTGTATTGTGAAATTGTTAGATATTACTGCACTGTTGGGAGCTAGAAACAAGCATTTCGCTATACCAGCAATAACATCTGCTAAACACGTACGTGACCAATCAAATTTGATGTTTAATGTCGTCTCAAACACACCAGTAGCGTTTTCCTGCCGAGAGTACTTGTGAAGACAGTGCAAACTGATTTTATATGTATAAACGCATGAAAATGTCAGAAGTCAGATGTCAACAGTGCAGTGAACAATCGGTAGATGAATGGGAAATCCACATTCGGTGCGATGTGTGTAGTGTAAAGGGTTATGTGGATAGGGCTAAATTGAAATGTTTCTAACAGAAGAAATATTGAAAGCAGATGCATAACCATGGTAGCAATTAAATGGGAACAGTTTAGAGATTATGGAAAAAATGTGACTAATAGTGATGAGTACACAACCGTTCACCTGATAAGACTCAATCCAAACATTACAATTGATTTTATGTGCATTTTACATTTGACTGTACTTTTTGCCACATTTGTTGATAACGAAATCTGAAAATACACTGGATACTAGAGGTCGACCGATTATGATTTTTCAACGCCGATACCGATTATTGGAGGACCAAAAAAGCCGATACCGATTCAAATCGGCCGATTTTTTAAAATGTATTTGTAATAATGACAATTACAACAATACTGAATTAACACTTATTTTAATATAATATATCAATCAAATCAATTTAGCCTCAAATAAATAATGAAACATGTTCAATTTGGTTTAAATAATGCAAAAACAAAGTGCAATATGTGCCATGTAAAAAAAGCTAATGTTTAAGTTCCTTGCTCAGAACATGAGAACATATAAAGCTGGTGGTTCTTTTTAACATGAGTCTTCAATATTCCCAGGTAAGAAGTTTTAGGTTGTAATTATTATAGGACAATTTCTCTCTATACCATTTGTATTTCATTAACATTTGACTAATGGATGTTCGTATAGGCACTTTAGTATTGCCAGTGTAACTTCAGTACCTCGCTCCTACCTGGGCTCGAACCAGGAACACAACGACACAACAGCCACCCTCAAAGCAGCATTACCCATCGCTCCACAAAAGCAGGTGGAACAACATCTCCAAGTCTCAGAGTGAGCGATGTTTGAAACGATATTAGCGCGCACCCCACTAACTAGCTAGCCATTTCACATCGGTTACACGAGCCTAATCTTGGGAGTTGATAGGCTTGAAGTCATAAACAGCTGCTAGCCATTTCACATCGGTTACACGAGCCTAATCTTGGGAGTTGATAGGCTTGAAGTCATAAACAGCTGCTGGCAAACGCACAAAAGTGCTGTTTGAATGAATGCTTTCGTGCCTGCTGGTGCCTACCATCGCTCAGTCAGACTGCTCTATAGACTTAATTATCACATAATAACACACAGAAATACGAGCCTTAGGTCATTAATATGGTCAAATCCGAAAACTATCCTCTCGAAAACAAGATGAAGTTAACTAGTGATTATGATTGTTTTTTATAAGATAAGTTTAATGCTAGCTAGCAACTTACCTTGGCTTACTGCATTCGCGTAACAGGCAGTCTCCTCGTGGAGTGCAATGAGAGGCAGGTGGTTAGAGCGTTGGACTAGTTAACTAAGGTTGCAAGGTAAAAAGGTAAAAATCTGTCGTTCTGCCCCTGAACGAGGTAGATAACCCACCATTCCTAGGCCGTCATTGAAAATAAGAATGTGTTCTTAACTGACTTGCTTAGTTAAATAAAGATGAAATAAAGGTGTAAAAAATGTACATTTAAATTAAATTAAATACATTTAAAAACGGACTATTCGGTGTCCAAAAATACCAATTTCCGATTGTTATGAAAACTTGAAGTCAGCCCTAATTAAATCGGCCATTCCGATTAAATCGGTCAACCTCTACTGGATACATTCAGTAACATGATAAGAATAATGCGATCATAGCTGTGCCATTGAGGAACTAGAGCATGCACACTTGTTTTGTTTGGAACATAGCCCTGTATCCCCTACATCACACAATGAATGTTGTTAACACAATCCAAAAACAGTCCAGTAGAAATCGCAATCTGGGTAAGGTGAGCATCATTTGAAAGCTAGTAATACCGCCAACATTAAGAAAATAGGATCTTACATTGTTAGGCTGTCACAAGGCAATTCCTAGAGGCAGATTGTAATTGTGGTGCGCATAGAATGGAGTCATGAGGTCATTCAGATGCGTGGTCAAATTTTCGGTCATTCAAATGCGTGGTCAAACAGACTCATTCTGTTCAGAATGACCCAAGGTATAAAGCCATGTCATCTTTTAACAGTACATCAAACGTAGTGATCATAAACGTTGACACTGTATATTACATGAGTTTTATGATATAGAAATGTGAAATGCACATTTGGACTCAAGGGTGTTTGGCTTGCTTGTATGACAAATGTACTTATTATCCTCAACCTCTCATCATTCCAAATACATAAACTCCTCTTAATTAACAGCATTTCCCTCTCTCAGACAAAAAACTATTACAACCGTTTCCAATAAGCAGGGGGGATGGAGGCAACTTCTTGCGGTGTGCAGCACTCAAGTTCAGAACGGCTGTCAGTCAAAACCCATACAGCGCTGTGAAGCGCAGACCCTGAGCTCTGAAGTCCTGTATAGCATATCTTACTGTACAGCCAATTTAGGCACACAGCCATTTTCAAACTGTATATGGGTAGGAGTGTAAAGGGCTACGCTATGCAATGTTCAGTTACAGTTCTTTAAGAGTGTAGGTGTGAAAAAACAGCTCAATCTCTGTTCTCTGGAGGGTCTGAGGGCCCCATAAGGAGGCAGGCTAACTCAACCTAGACATGTGCAGGAAAGCACACTGTACTAAACTGTCGACATGTGCATGAGGGAATCTAATAAAGACATGTTAATTTGGGGCGGCAGGGTAGCTTAGTGGTTAGAGCATTGGACTAGTAACCGGAAGGTTGCAAGTTCAAATCCCCGAGCTAACAAGGTACAAACCTGCCGTTCTGCCCCTGATTCATTGAAAATAAGAATTTGTTCTTAACTGACTTTCCTAGTTAAATAAAGGTAAAAAAAAAAATAATAATAATCCCCACTGTCAGGGGACAGTATTTCCTTTGCACTTTTGAGTCATGTGTTGTTTCTATACATTTTGTCATGTCTGGGAGACAGGTTGGCTAGGTGTTTGAAAATAAGGATAGCTGGCAGGGCTCCAAGCCTGGCAGGGCTCCAAGCCCAAGTCTGAGCACAGGTGAAGAGCATTATGTTCTATTTACAACCTTGGGCTCGTTCCACTCAAGACATGCTTAGTTGAGGATGAGGCAAAACTTCAAGGCAACAAAAAATGACATTAATATAACGTAGACATTCTTGAATCATCTAGCTATTTAGGTCATCATGATCAGTAAGTGACCTCATACCTTATGCTCACTATGGGGCAATTTAATCACATGGGGTGGAGATTTATCTAGGTTGACAAGACAATGTGAAGTAGATACACTCCTGACCCAACCCTTTCCCTGGAAGAAAAATCCCACTTACGTCCTCCAGTGAGAGACGTCAAATGGTCGACACCAAATGCTTATACGATTAAATTCATGACAATATATATATTTTTTTATTGACTGGTGCTCAAAAAACAATTATCATGTGGTGCATTTTCCTAAGCAAATAGCTAACTAGCATCCCGCCTATCATCCTGTCATTAACTAGCTAGCTAATCTTAAACAAATTAGCATTGGATAACAGTTTGCGAATGTGAGCGAGGACGCCCAACGGTTGTTTCTTTTAGTAAGCAAGCATCACGAATGTTCAGGATCTTTAAAATGGCAAACATACACGCACTATCTAAAGACCTATCACCGGCCAAATGAAAAGCTTTAGATTTTATAAATATCCAATACAAAATTGTAACCCGAGTTAACATGCGAACGTTAGCTTGCTACCCAGTATAGGCTGGGAAATTAGAAGCTAGCTAGCTTTTTCAGCTAGTTAGGCAGTTTATCAAAGGGGAGACATTTATTATTATTATTAGTCTAACACGGACAAATGAAATCGCGAGCGAGCAGCTACTGTAGCTCGTCGACCGCGACACACAACAAGGTGTGGCCAGATTGGTTCCTTATCCATCCGCGAACTACCTAACGTTACATCGTATTGATTCGGTTATGCAGCTAGGATACGACATTACATGGGTCTCAGTCTGCTAACGTAACCAACTAGTTTGTTAGCATCGGCTAATTCTAGAGCTGACGCTTCAAGTATCAACAAGTTAGCGTCCTACCTAATTAACTAGTGGTAGTAAGTTGACACAGCTATCTAGATATCAAGTTACTTTCCAAATAGCTAACGTTAGCCCTTGCCCACTAGCGGTATAGCTAACGTTAGCCATTTTAAAATCTAAATATTGAAAACATGAACTAGTTCGCAATCCCTTTGCTTTGCTTGGTAGCAACGGTTAGCAAAGTTACTGTGTTGGATAGTCAACCGCCAAGTTGGCTGGTTGGCTAACAACCTGGAATTCAACTCACTTACGTTAGCTAAAAGTAAAGCGAGCTAGCATGCTGGCAGGATAACTTCATTGACAAACTAGCTAATTTAGCCAAAATAGCCGAAAGTATCTACGTAGTCGTTAACGTTACCACATTTCAAACAATGTAAAATTACCTAGCTATAACGTTAAGTTAATGTTTATATTTGCTAACAAACCCAACATAGTAATAGTAATCAAGCTAACTGTTAGTCAAACAAGCTCCGTGAACTTGAAGTGGAAAAAAAGGTTTGGAAACGTTAGCTGGGTACCCCAAAGGGATGGACCGCGTCTTGTACCGTTAGTTACTATTTGTCCCACTACAATTTGTCAAATCGAGAAGATTTAATCAAGCTAGCTAACGTTAGCAGTATTTCATTAAAACGGCAATTTTCGTCCTCATGCTAGGTTAGCCAATGCAGCCCATTGGCACTGGAATCCGTGAAAATGGATTGGCTAAACTAGATAGAATAAGGACGAAAAAAGCAGTTAAAGCGACCATTTCCATCCATACATTGGGGCACGTTTTCAAACCATTTCACTAGAAGTTCACCAAGGTGCAAATATATTGGCATATGGTCGTTTCGACTATTCCTTGTAACTGGTCGAAATGTTTTGGTTAGCTAGTCAGAGGTCCTCGTACTGCTGCGCTGTTTTAAATGAGGGCCTAACACATCGAAAAGGTTGTCAAACTGCCGCCAAACAATACATCTTGAGCAACGGCTTCGAATTGAAATTCGGATGAAAGAGCCAATACTCACTATTTGACTTGTAGCTCTTGCCATGGAAGTTTTCCGTTAGTATTTATTTGGGAAAAAATGATTACAGAACCTCCATTAATGGCTGCCTCTGCACCTTCATTTTTCCAGCTGTGACGTCGTTCCACAACAATGTTACCGCAAAGACAGAAGATGATAGGCCTACTTCCCTGTATCCGCCCCCTTCGCATCGTTTCGACTGAACCTCGTCAATATGAAGACGGCGATAGTCGTTTCAGGAAAAATTCTAAAACGTCTAGTTTAAGCCTATTTCAAATCGCCTTTGTATTGCATAACTAATAACCAGCAGCATACAAAATACGTTACGGCTATATAATAATAGGCCTTTACTGTATATAGTATTCACACTGCAGATGCTTCATGTCATGGTCTTCTTTCAAATGTTTGAAACTTAGTATGTCCAAGTACAACCCATGTTCAGATATATTTTCAACCATCCACACACTTTTCATACTCAATATCTTCTCTTTGCTGTTGATGCCTATGTCATTGAATACCCATCTCTGCTACTTTTCTTGTTCATATTGTAGGGAATTCGGTGAATAGCCCTGACACCTTAACTGTTATGCATCTCTTGTCGAGGTGGCTACATTACCCCCTTCTTTGTGAGAACGTGTCCCCACGATTCTCTATAACAGACACACCACCGATTGCCACACTTCTGACGCCAGTGTAGCGAATTCAGGGTGTAGCCCTGACCGGGACTCGATCCCAGGTTCAGCGACCGTCAAAACCAAGACTTTAACCGTTACACCTTGACGAGGTCACTAAGTGTTGGGTTAAATTCGCTACAATATCCTATTTTTTTAACTCACATAATTGACACATAAACATGTATTAAGATGCGTAATTGCGTTACATTCAATTCAATGTAATACTCGTCAATTCAATTTGACTGAATTAAGAATGTATCGACACTGTCTAAGGATACATGCACACAATAATACGATTATTGTTGATAGTCAGATTAATTTAATAGTTCGTTTAAAACGTTAACATGCTTTGCAAAATGAACGATTTCCCTAATAATCCTGTTTACATGGACACATCTGGAATCAGGCTATCTGATGAGAAATAAATGCATAAAAATCACCAATCAAAATAAACGGTCGCTGTGGTAGAACATGTTATTTTTGCGAAACCTACTTGATTCTGAGTTCGGACATATAGTTTGTACTTGAAAAGTATTTCCAAATGTATAGCCTACTTTCAGTTTTTCCAAACTCACTTCACTCCCTCAAGAGTGAGGCTTGACCTACTGGTGCTGGCAAATCAAATACACTACTAGAACGAGGATAACGCAGTTTATATGTCCTAATAATTCAAAATATTGATCAGAAAACCAGGTGTTTTAATCGACATATGCTTACTTCGATTGTAACCATATGACGATTAAGATAAACAGAGTAAACTGTTTACATGACTATTGCCATACTTGGCCAATTGCCATAATCCGTTTAATGTCGAATTAGTGTCCACGTAAACCCACACAATGTTTAGTAAACAAAGGGACTCAATTTCACGTAGTGAATACGTCTTGCCATTCTCCTCAAAGTCCCCAGTATATCCACATTTTTCATTGCACTTTTGATGACTTTCCTGGCTCTTCCTCCTCATCTCCAGTTTCTCTATCCTTTCCCCCATCGTCCTCTTCCTCTTTGACATCACCGTTGTCATCTTCTGATGTTCCAGAACTTCCAGCTTCCTCACCATCACTCTCTGTATCATCCTCTTCCTCAGCAACACTAAACAAAGATGAAATGCAATACCATTTACCAACAAAGTTTGCATAACAAATGTGAATTTTCAATTCAATACAATACAAAGCAATGGGTCTTTATTACCGAGGGGGTCTGTTGAGATTCATGCATTCTCTCCCTGAGTCAACATCGAATGGATCTGCAAAGACAATGGATTAGACATTTTTGGTTCAAGACAGTCTCTGAAGAAATACACAAACACTCAAAGTAAAATATGTTAAAGACTAAGCTTTCTATGTATGACATCAATAGTGCTCTCTCCGAAGGCATACCGGTCTTAACACCTTCTTGTATGGCTAAACATTCACCCCTCACTCAACTCCAAATATTTCCTGGGATTTGATCCCAAACTTCTCCAAAAGTACCTTACCAAACTCCTCTTTCTCAGGAGGGGTGTTAAGGTACTCTTTCTCCACAGCCAGCAGCTCCTCCTCTGACTGACAAGCTGCATAGCGATCCAGCAGAGTCTTGTTCAGATCCAGAAACACAGTCCCCCACTTAAACTTCCTTAGCAGAATCACAGCCAGGTCCTGAAAACCTGCATTTAAGACATGTTAATTAATGATTGATCATGACACTGCCAACACTTAACACTACTAAAGTAATCTGATGGTAAAACCAATTCATTTGTATAGATTAAATCAAATGTTATTTGTCACATACGCAAAATACAACAGGTTACAACACCTTACAGTGAAATGCTTACTTACTTAACCAACAATGCAGTTAAGAAAAATAAGTTAAAAAATAAATAACTAGCAAGGCTATATACAGGGGGTACCGGTACAGAGTCAATGTGCAGGGGCACAGGTTAGTTGAGGTAATTGAGGTAATATGTACATGTAGGTAAGAGTTAAAGTGACTATGCATAGATAATAACCAGAGAGTAGCAGCAGCGTAAAATAGGGGGTGAGGGGGACAATGCAAATAGTCTGGGTAGCAATTTTAATTAGTTGTTGGGGGTAGAAGCTAAAAAGCCTTTTGGACCTAGACTTGGCACCCCTGTACCGCTTGTCGTGCGGCAGCAGAGTAAACAGTCTGTGACTAGGGTGGCTGGAGTCGTTGACCATTTTTAGGGCAATCCTCTGACACCGCCTGGTATAGAGGTCCTGGATGGCAGGAAGCTTAGCCACAGTGATGTACTGGACCGTACACACTACCCTCTGTAGTGCCTTGCGGTCGGAGGCCGAGCAATTGCCATTCTAGAGAGTGATGCAATCAGTCAGGATACTCTCAATGGTGCAGCTGTAGAACCTTTTGAGGATCTGAGGACCGATGCCAAATATTTTCAGTCTCCTGAGGGGGAATAGGTGTTGTCATGCCCTCTTCACGACTGTCTTGGTGTGTTTGGACCATGACAGTTCGTTGGTGATGTGGACACCAAGGAACTTGAAGCTCTCAACCTGCTCCTCTACAGCCCCGTCGATGAGAATGGGGGCGTGCTCGGCCCTCCTTTTCCTGTAGCCCACAATCATCTCTTTTGTCTTGATCACGTTGAGGGAAGAGGTTGTTATCCTGGCACCACACGGCCAGGATTCTGACCTCCTGCTTATAGGCTGTCTCATCGTTGTCGGTGATCAGGTCTACCACCGTTGTGTCGTCTGCAAACTTGATGATGGTGTTGGAGTCGTGCCTGGGCATGCAGTCATGGAACAGGGAGTAATAGTTTGCAAAAAACATTTCCTGCCAGTTCTCTGCTGCCTGTGACTGGAACGAATTGCAAAAATCGTTGAAGTTGGAGACTTATCTCCCTCACCAACTTTAAACATCTGCTATCTGAGCAGCTAACCGATCGCTGCAGCTGTACATAGTCCATCGGTAAATAGCCCACCCAATTTACCTACCTCATCCCCATACTGTTTTTATTTATCTACTTACTTTTCTGCTCTTTTGCACACCAGTATCTCTACCTGCACATGACCATCTGATCATTTATCATTCCAGTGTTAATCTGCTAAATTGTAATTATTCGCCTACCTCCTCATGCCTTTTGCACACAATGTATATAGACTCTTTTTTTTCTTTTTTCTACTGTGTTATTGACTTGTTTATTGTTGATTCCATGTGTAACTCAGTGTTGTTGTCTGTTCACACTACTATGCTTTATCTTGGCCAGGTCGCAGTTGTAAATGAGAACTTGTTCTCAACTAGTCTACCTGGTTAAATAAAAATTTAAAAAATTAACAGGAGGGGACTGAGCACACTCCCCTGAGGGCCCCTGTGTTGAGGATCATCGTGGCAGATGTGTTGTTACCTAGCCTTACCACCTGGGGGCGGCTGTCAGGAAGTCCAGGATCCAGTTGCAGAGGGAAGTGTTTAATCCCAGATTCCTTAGATTAGTGATGAGTTGAGGGCCCTATGGTGTTGAACGCTGAGCTGTAGTCAATGAATAGCATTCTCATGTAGGTGTTCCTTTTGTCCAGGTGGGAAAGGGCAGTGTGGAGTGTAATAGAGATTCCATCATCTGTGGATCTGTTGAGGCGGTATGCAAATTGGAGTGGGTCTAGGGTTTCTGGGAAAATGGTGTTGATGTGAGCCATGACCAGCCTTTCAAAGCACTTCATGGCTACAGACGTGAGTGCTACGGGTCGGTAGTCATTTAGGCAGGTTACCTTAGGGACTATGGTGGTCTGCTTGAAACATTTTGGTATTACAGACTCGGTCAGGGACAGTTTGAAAATGTCAGTGAAAAGACACTTGCCAGTTGGTCAGCGCATGCTCGGAGTACACGTCCTGGTAATCCGTCTGTCTCTGCGGCCTTGTGAATGTTGACCTGTGTAAAAGTCTTACTCACAGTGGCTGTGGAGAGCATGATCACACAGTCATCCGGAACAGCTGATGCTCTCATGCATTTAATTTTTTTCCCCCAAAAACATAGTTTATTTATTATTTTTTACCCCTTTATCTCCCCAATTGGTAGTTACAGTCTTGTCCCATCGCTGCAACTCCCGTACGGACTCGGGAGAGATGAAGGTCGAGAGCCGTGCATCCTCCGAAACACAATCGCACTGCTTCTTGACACCATGCCCACTGAACCCAGCCACACCAATATGTCGGAGGAAACACCGTACACCCGGCGGCCGTGTCAGTGTGCACTGCGCCTGACCTGCCACAGGAGTCGCTAGTGCGCGATGGAACAAGGACATCCCTGCCGGGACGCTGGGCCAATTGTGTGCCGTCCCATGGGTCTCCCGGTTGCGGCCACCTGCGACATAGCCTGGACTTGACCCCATAATCTCTACTGGCACAGCTAGCATGCATGCTTCAGTGTTGCTTGCCTCGAAGCGATCCTAGAAGTAATTTAGCTTGTCTGTTAGGCTTGTGTCATTGGGCAGTTCGCGGCTGTGCCCCACTTTGTAGTCTGTAATAGTTTGTAAGCCCTGCCACATCCGACGAGTGTCGGAGCCGGTGTAGTACGATTCAGTCTTAGTACTGTATTGATGCTTTGCCTGTTTGATGGTTCGTCTGAGGGCATAGCGGGATATCTTATAAGTGTCCGGGTTAGACTCCCGCTCCTTGAAAGCGTCAGCTCTACCCTTTAGCTCAGTGCGGATGTTGCCTGTAATTCATAGCTTCTGGTTGGGGTATGTACGTATGGTTACTGTGGGGACGACGTCACCAATGCACTTAATGATGAAGCCAGTGACTGATGTGGTGTACTCCTCAATGCCATTGGAAGAATCCCGGAACATATTCCAGTCTGTGCAAAACAGTCCTGTAGCTTAGCATCTGCGTCATCTGACCACTGGGCATTTGTGTTAAATCTTCTATTCAGGTTAATGCGATACGACACCTCAGGTTATGAATTAACTGCAGAATAGCTCATGTCTTACCCACAATGCAGAAGGTGGCAGCAAAAGCCTCCACACAAGACAGCTTGCAGGGCTTCCCATAGTTCACTGGGTTGGCAGCGACCAAGTATGGTAGCAACCGAGGATGACTACCTATCATCTTATTGAAGGGCGTCTCCTCAAGTTTAGCCCAAGAGCAGTCAATGACAGCAAGTCCATTCTGAGCCACAATGTCCCTAAAAAAAAATAAGGAAAACACAGGACTCTGACTTCAACAGCACAAATACTTGCATATACTATTGCGATATGCCCCAATAATCTTGATTAGAAATTGATGGTTGTGGTCGGTTAAACATGTCCTGATCTCACAGACAGTGAAAGGGTAAAGGTATGGTCAAATTATATCCAGCCCTTTGATCTATTAGTGGTAATGATGTGCTTAGGGTTTTGGCCATGTCAAAAGCATCACTCACCTGTCTGCTGGTGAGACGTATTTGGTGCCCATGGGGCTCAGAATGAGTCCATGGAACCTCTGGTTGAGGCGTAGGTTGTGAACAAAGCCTTTGCGGACCAGCTTTCTTCCTGTGCAGCGCTTTGGGTCGCAGTGGCCCAGCTCCCACATGGCCAGGGGGCAGGGCAACTTCACCTGGGCAGCCTCCCCTGCATCATCAGGATGCAGGCTGGCTGAAACCGAGAAAAACCAACCAAGTTACCAACCTGGTCTCAGAGCATTTCGTATTATTCTATACGTAAATCCGAGGGACTTCATTTAGTATGATACCTAACGTTTGGTGTGGTTACATAAGACAGATGGTTACTTAAGGCAACAAACGAAAGGAGGGTGGTTGCTCACGGTGGATGGCTACGCATATAACAAATCTTATCACGGACAACTTTAAAATTGTATCTTCTTTTCAACTACTTACTACTAAGTATTTTGCAACTACTTAGCATGTTAGCTAATCCTTCCCCAAACCTTAACACTTTTAGCTAACCCTTCCCCTATCTCCGAAATTTAACCCTAACCACTAACTCCTAGTAACAGATAATACGAATTGTAATTAGTTTACATGTCATACAAAACAGATCATACAAATTAATATATACACCATACTAAACGTAACATATCATTCTAAATGGAGTCTCGGATTTACATACAGAATAATATGACATGCTCTGAGACCAGGTTGAAGTTATATGATCACACATACACACAACATGACTGGTTAGCTGTGACACATACTGTTTCGGGAAGAGGCATACTGTACCTTGCAATGCATCATGCATCTCTTCTGTGAAACACTCAAGAGATTTCCCCTTCATCTTGTGTCGTTTATCTTTCCCCTTGTTCACTGGGCGCTCAAATTTACCCTGCTTCTTTCGCCCCATGTCAGAACTGTCAGACTCTCTCTACCTACTGTTTATTGTCTGAGAAAGAAATGTAACGTTAACCTGACTTTGTAGCACTTGAATCAACTGGTCCTACAGAAGTAAACATCCAAGCAAGCTACCAAGATGACATAGAAAACATGTGTACTCCGCTCCTCTTGTTTTGAGATTATATTGTATCGCTTTAGTTGACTAAATAAAAGTATAAACAACAACTTCGTTCACTTTTCATGTGCTCACGGTGTACCGAGGAAGCACTAACACGCACGCGCAGACCGTGTATTATGGTCAGCTGACTTCTTCCCATGTTTCCCTAATGGTCACGTGGCCACTACCTGAAAAACAAACAAAAAATAGCCACGGATTATATAGCTAGTAAAGAAGTAAATGAAAGTCCACTAATCATGTATTATACATCGACTAGAATACTACATTTACTATGGATGTATCTGCTCTGTCTTACCCTGCTGAGTAAGTATTTTTTCACTTAATTCATGTACTCAAACAAAACAGCATCTGTCGTTTCAACGTTTATTCCGGGTTAGGTTTTAGAGGAGCGTATTGCGAACTCAAACATTGTAACCAAAATATAGAGCAGTTAAATATATACAGTACCAGACAAAAGTTTGCTCACACCTACTCATTCAAGGGTTTTTCTTTATTTTTACTATTTTCTACATTGTAGAATAATAGGTTAGACTATGAAATAACGCATGTAATCATGAGTGATGAAGTGTTGCATCTGATGACCTGGCCTCCACAATCACCAGACCTCAACCCAATTGAGATGGTTTGGGATGAGTTGGACCGCAGAGTGAAGGAAAAGAAGCCAACAAGTTCTCAGCATATGTGGGAACTCCTTCAAGACTTTTGGGGAAAAACATTCCTCATGAAACTGGTTGAGAAAATGCCAAGACTGCAAAGCTGTCATCAAGGCAAAGGGTGCCTACTTTGAAGACTCTCAAATAGATTTTTATTTGTTTAACACTTTTTTTGTTTACTACATGGTTACTACATGTGTTATTTGATAGTTTTGATGTCTTCACTATTATTCTACAATGTAGAAAATAGTACAAATAAAGAAAAACCCAGGAATGAATAGGTGTGTCCAAACTTTTGACTGGTACTGTATATATTTTCACATTATGTGGCTCTAGATTTTATTGTACATGTATATGCTTGTATATTCATGATTAACCCTGCTGACAAATTGTCGCCCAAATGTTTAACTTTTTTAATTAAAGCTGCAATATGTCTACTTTTTGGGTGACCTGGTGAAATGAACATAGCAATGTGAGTTATAGATCTGTCAATCTCATTGAGAATAGATATGAAGCGGTAGTTATGTTCTATATGCGCCATTTCTGTACTTCCTGTGCTGAAGTTTAGTTTTTGCTTCTTTTACTTTTGGTTTTGTACACCAGCTTCAAACTGCTGAAAACACAATATTTTTGGTTATTGAAAATATATTTCACAGCGGTTTAGATAATACAATTGTACACAAACTGAAATTAGGCAAACTATGAGCATTTGAGCAATTTCACATTATGAGCATGATTTGTGTCCAATTACATATTAGCAATTGGTATCAATACACACTAGTATTAATTATAAATGACATACAGTTTTTCAATCACTTCAAGACAGTAGCTTCAAACTTAGCCCGTATTTGTTCATATTCATATGACTTTCCATGTCCATTTGCAATAGTTTTCAAAAATGTTACAGTTGGCTATTCATTGACAGCTGGAGCCATTCTGCAAATGAGGGCGGCTCGTCTTTTTTCCAATGCCTTAAAATGACCCTTTTAACTTTGAGAGTTAGTGGCCTAAGCATGGAAGCATTTAAGGTATTTTCCCAGCAAGATAAGGGCTGCATTTGTGTGTAGTCTGTTTTTTATTGCTCCTAGAAATAGAGAATATTATTTTCCAATATGTTTCCAGTTTAGGACACTTGACCAACATATGCGCAAGCCCAGCATCATCTGATATACATCTTCAACATTTGCTGTCGGTTGTCATTTTTGCCATGTGTATGTTTGAGTCCAGTAGGTTCTATTAATTATATTATACTGAACCATTTGTGTTTTAGATTCTGCACGGTTTAAAACAGTTTTTCCATACCCTTTCCCATTCAATTACTTGTATATGAATATTCACATTTTTACCCCATTTCTCTCTTAAGGGAAGTGTGTAGTGCCCTTGTTTTTCGTTTAAGAATTTATACACTTGATGCCAGGTGGTTTTTGGAATGGACATCCTTTATGAAACTTTCCAATACTTTAAACTCATGTTTATATTTAAATGGTTATTTATTCCGACTTGACTGCCTGAACAATCTGAATGATTCTAAAATGGTTGATAGAGCCGGCCTTTTCCTTCCGTTCATTCAGATCCATAGTTTTACCATCTTTATACAAATCTGTCACTATCCAAACTCCCATCTGTAGCTAACCTCTCCACAATACTGATATGTGATTAATATGTGTGGATTGCTCCAGATGGTTGCTTGGAGAGAGGTACATATGGAAACTGCGTATTTATTTCCAACAATTTTAAGAACATTCCAAGAAGCAGATATTTTTGGATGGCCTTTTTTGCATAGGGAATGCTTCCCAAATATCCAAGTGGCATGGGGTGGGATATTTCTTCAATTGCTAACCAACAGGGGGTTCTTTTGGTGGGTAGAGCCAGTATACGGTTTATCTTGTTACATGTAATATCTTTTAATATTTGGAAGTGCCATGCCTCCTTTATATTTTGACATCATTAGTTTCTCAAGGGCAATGCTAGGTTGCTTTGAATTCCATATACATTTAGTGATCAGTTCATTGATCTTTTTTAAAATCCTTGCGGTAGATTGAGGCAACATGCTCAGTTTGTAATTGATTGTAGGAGCAACTCATTTTTTATTATTTCAATTCTTGCTCTGAATGTTAAAGAGGGAGGACCATCCCAAAAAGTGTGCTTTAAAGGATTGCACAATAGCTTCTAAGTTCTCTTCGGTCTTATTCAAATGTTTCTAATTTTAGTGTGGATGCAGATGGTTTATTCTTGTTAAAATTCCTATTTTAGGCCCCTATTCATTTGCTGGTAAAATGAAGATTGTTGAGGAACCAAATACATTTGGGTAAGTCATATGTTATTCTATAATTGCATTTAGATATGTTTCAAAAGTTAAATGTATGAAGGTATAAAACATACTAATTTAGTCAGTGTAATGTGGTTCTCTCCTATTTCTCTAGGCTCAACAATCCCTTTTTGGCCCAAGGAAGTAGACTCCAGCCCAAGGTGACTCCAGGCCCAGTGTCAGGTAATAAGAATACGTATTACTTACTGGGTGAAGTACTTTATGGTCTGCAGACTGCAATAAGATATTATATAGGTATTGCAGTACAGATTGATACTTTCACCAGCAGTGGTACCGCAGTAGTCTGGTCCCTTTTCATTGTTCCTCAGTAATCAAAGGACAAGTGGAAAAAGAATCGCCTAATACAGAGGTCAAATTAAATCACAATACGTCACCAACTCGTTTACATTTGTGAAAGCAAAGGAGACGGTGCTTGCAAAGTAATGATCTAATTCTGTCAACACTGGTAGATCATGTGATTAATCAAGAATATACAGGTAACTGACAAAATAAAAGAAACGCCAACATAGTGTCTTAATAGGGCGTTGAGCCACCAAAACAGTTTCAATGCACCTTGGCATAGATTCTACAAGTGTCTGGAACTCTATTGGAGGGGATGCGCACCGTTATTCCACAAGGAATTCCATCATTTGGTGTTTTGTTGATGGTGGTGGAAAACGCTGTCTGTCGCCATTCCAGAATCTCCCATACGTGTTCAATTGGGTTGAGATCTGATGACTCTCACACACACACACACACACACACACACACACACACACTTTAAACCCCCTATGCTCCTTTGTGACCCCTCTTTCAAAGTCACTGAGATCTATTCTTCTAGCCATGGGAGCCAAAATAATGGGCAACTGTGCATATTTATACATGACCCTAAGCATGATGGGATGTGAATTAAACAATGAACTCCGGAACCACATCTGTGTGGCAGCATCTTCTTTCAATATACTTCAGATCCCTCATTTACTCAAATGTTTCCTTTTATTTTGGCAGTTACTTGTCTGTCTAAACTGACCATTCCTAGCATGCATTCAGTATGACAATACTTAGCACTGTATACAGTATACATACAGCCCTGTTTTTTACTTGTGCTCTTTTCATAACATTTCTAATCCTTTCTTTATAGGACCAGCACATCTCCGCCGACTAGCAGGAAAGTGCTTCAGTTACATAGAGTCCACGTAAGTACTGGGAAAATGAGCGCCTACAAAATCAACACCTAATTGCTGCAGTGAACATTATGGCAAAGTTTCGATCAAACTGTTTAGGACCCATCTTTGATTTCTGTACCAGTTTTCCAATTGTTTGATTCACCGCTAGTCAAGGCTGCAAGATGACATGTGTAGAAAATAAATCATTGTGTTGTTATTTTGTTTAGGTATAAATATGAATTCTGTCCATTCCACAACATCACCCAGCATGAGCAGTCATTCAGGTGGAACGCTTACAGTGGCATACTGGGGTGAGTGGATTCTCCACAACACAATTTCAAACTGCACTCATCCTATCAAGTGAATAAGATTCATTGAAGCATGTTATCCTGTGAATACATTATTTCCATTCATCAGTTTACACCCCCTTTGTCTTTCCAACAGAATCTGGCAGGAGTGGGAGATTGTGAACAACACCTTTTTGGCCATGTGGATGAGAGAGGGAGATGCCTGTGGGAATAAAAATAGGCAAACAAAGGTAATAAATTGCTTGTGCTCATTCCTCCCAGAGGCCAATTGACAAAGCAGGATTGGCGAGCGTTTGTGAGTAAAACGTGCAAACCCGGTCAGCGAGCATTGTGAAAGGCCTTTAAAGACATCGCAGAGTTGAATGTTGCGGTTACTGTTCTTTGTGAAAAAAAAGTTTTTTCTCTCGTTTCACTAGGTCATTCTGACCTGCGGTGGAAGTAGCAAGTTGGCTCAAGTGTCAGAGCCCACTACCTGTGTTTATTCTCTAAGCTTTGAGACCCCACTTGTATGCCACCCACATTCTCTCTTAGGTAAGACGAGCAAAAGCAGGGACTCTTTAAAAAAAATATATATATATTTTAATATTAACGTTTTAAGATGGTGCTTGTTTACGTTCTAAGTCAAACATGTGTCCTCTCATCAAGTGTACCCAACTCTGAGTGACAAGCTGCAGATGGAATGGGATGAAATCGAACAGGCCCGCTATGAGAACCTCATTACTGAGCAGGTACGACTTTACTTAGTAACATAGGCATTGACCTTGCCCTTTCATAGCACTTATATGAGTGTAGGACTACACAGGAGTTTAAAGGTGTTCGCAGACAAAGCGGCAGGCGGGATGGCCTAATCAGTTTCAATGAGGCGGAATTCAATCCAGACGGAGGGGTCGGCGGATGCTTGAAAGCCAATTTAGTGGAGAAAATAGGAATCAGGTCTATTTGGGCGATATCCACTCTGGAGTTTCACTTCTTGTCTTGAAAGCGCTTAAGAAGTCCTCTAACGTGTATGTGTGTATTACAGGGCTACAATAATCTACTGAGGGATATTTTTGAGGATGCTGGTTTCCTAAAGAGCCAAAAGGTAAAGGAGAAGCCGGATATCACAACTACCTCAAAGACACATGATTCCTTGCAGAAATGCAATGAGGTAAGTTCACTGGAGAGAATCCAAAACCATTTGCGACCATGAGTAGTAATGGAAGCCCTGACATTTAGAGCGTTCAGCTAATGCTCTAGTTTAGCTATCCATAGACATGAAATGTCATTGAGAAGTTGTATTAGTTTACATTTCTACGGATGCTTGTTTTATACAGGATGTCCGTAAACAGAGGGAAGAGATTGAGAGATTGCAAGCTCTCCTCACTCAACACAACATTCCCCATGAGTCAAAGGCAGGTGAGTCGGAGCATTATTATTCATGTACAAGTCCATACTTCTCCATGAATAGATGTAGGAAATGAATCGCTTTGTAAGTAACATGTTATGATTGCATTGGCCCATACAATGTTAACATGTTTGCACCCTTCCCTCCCTCTACGGACAGCTAAGGCGAAGATTCCAGTGAGTGTGACTGTGCAAAATCGGCACCTGAGAGGGGACAACGGCCTCATCGCAGACCTACTCTGAGGATTCCAGACATTTACACAAAATATTGCAGACCACTAACTGAACAGCAGAGAAGGCAGATGTCACACAATAAACATGGCAGTTCCACATTAGAGAATTCAAGTAAAAATTCTAAATACAATTTTAGATAAACAACCATGTTTTCTTGACTGTGAGGCGTACCTGTACTCCCCAATGGCATAGCTAGATTCTTAGAATATTTATTTTTCAACTCCATTGTCTGTCTGGACAGAAATCATACCTCTGCTATCAAAGGAAGTACACTGAAGATGTAAATTGTTTGATCCAGAAAATACATTTTAAGAAAATGAAAAGTTACAGCCTTGAGCAATTTTTTTTTGTTTCTTTACCCTTTATTTAACTAGGCAAGTCAGGTAAGAACAAATTGTTATTTACAATGACTGCCTTCCCCGGCCAAACCCTCCCCTAACCCGGATGACGCTGGGCCAATTGTCCCGATCACAGCCAGTTGTGATACAGCCCGGGATCGAACCAGGGTCTGTAGTGATGCCTCTTGCACTGAGATGCAGTGCCTTAGACTACTGTGCCACTCGGGACCCCAAATGCCAATTATTTTGTCATATGACATTAAAAAGGTGCTTAAACAGGCTTCTTCTTGTAGGCAGTTTACATATTTTCTTATTGTTTAACTGGCGATACGCCATCCCATCTGGTTTGCGCTTAGTGGGACAATAATTTGTTTTTCAACAGGACAATGACCCAACACACCTCCAGGCTGTGTAAGGGCTATTTGACCAAGGACAGTGATGGAGTGCTGCATCAGATGACCTGGCCTCCACAATCACCTGACCTCAACCCAATTTAGATGGTTTGGGATGAGTTGGACCGCAGAGTGAAGGAAAAGCAGCCAACAAGTGCTCAGCATATGTGGGAACTCCTTCAAGACTGTTGGAAAAGCATTCCAGGTGAATGCCAAGAATGTGCAAAGCTGTCAACAAGGCAAAGGGTGGCTACTTTGAAGAATCTAAAATATTAAATATATTTTGATTTGTTTAAAGATGTTGGTTACTACATCATTCCATGTGTTATTTACAATGACTGCCTTCCCCAACCAAACCCTCCCCTAAACTGGATGAAGCTGGGCCAATTGTGCGCTGCCCGTTGTTTCACTATTATTCTACATTGTAGAAAATAGTAAAAATAAAGAGAAACTCTTGAATGAGTTGGTGTGCCAACTTTTGACTGGTACCATCTATATACACACTTTGGACCCCGACATTGTGCATCCTAATATTTCTGTATTTCTTAATTCCATGATTTACTTTTAGATTTGTGTATTTTTTTTTTAGATATTACTGCACTGTTGGAGCTAGGAACACAAGCATTTCGCTACACCCTCAATAACATCTGCTAAACACGTGTATGCGACCAATAAAATTGTATTCGAATTTTGATTTGAGTTTTAACGATGCTCCTACGAAGGTTCTGACGATTAACTTAGCCTTAAAATGCTTTTGGGGAACTGGGCCATGGGCTGATGTGTTTCTCTACTGAACATGTGAGGGATTGTAAGGGACTGTAACTATGCATCCAGCGTCTCTATGGAGTGGAGAATGAAGATGGAAATATGTTATTATACAACAAGCCAAATGAAACTAGTTCAGACACAGGACAACCCTTTCGGCAAGGAAGAGGAATGGTATAAAAAAAAATCAATTAAAGGGAATGTTTCCAATTATGGGGACTGCCAAGGGCTAATTCCTATCTCTGCCATTATTTGGTGGAGGGAAGGATCAGCTATAGCCATCTACACCATATAGACAATTGCTGATAATTAATTCATACTCACCTGATGGCATGGAGTGATGGTCAAACATTGTAATCTAATGCCTGCCTCAGAGCACTCGTTAGTAAAGTTGCATTTGAAAATGATAGCTGGTCTCAGGCAGTTTTCTAAATAACTAAGTGCATCGTTAGATAATTTTTGCCTTCCCACGTGAACTTTATACACAGAAGGATCTAAGCTACAACATATGCGACAATGAAACAAATTTGAGTTTACGCTTTTATATCATTAAACAACTTTTTAGGAAATAGTTTGACAACCCTGTTTGTAAGCTTTTAAGTGATATCAAACTCAACCATTTATATTTTCCAGTGATGTAGACATGGATGTCCTATGGTAGGGTGGGGTATGCAAAATGGATGCAAATCTATGGTAACGTTTATGCTACCCACCTTCTAAAAGGGAAAGGTGGAACTGTTATGCTTCTTATTATACTGGTACAATTGATGCTGGACCGGGCCCTTGTCTCCTCTCGGCATTGATCGCAGTCACAACTGAATTTATTAGCCATTGGCCAAAACACAGGCAGGGGCAAACTGCATACTCAAGAAGTAGTCTTGAAGTAGTCCCAAAAGTTGTATTGGTTGTACTGCAACAGTTAAACAGTGGCTTGATAGCAGTCTAGTGTGCAAGACAACATATATTCTGTATATAGCCAGGCAAACTGTTAAAAAGGCAACATCAGCTCCATCACTGACAGGTCAAACAAACATAGAGGATACAGATGCAGCACAAACAGGCTCATCATCCCCAGCAAGATTAACAATCGGCTTTAGACTGGAGTACTGTGAATGGTTAGAGTCACTATGCATAAGTTCCTGGTTACTGAAATTAGCCTAATTTCAGTTTATGTGACCAAACAAGCAAGTATAGTGTAGAGAATCATTGTACAATCTAAACCGCTGTGAAATAACCAAAAATATTGTATTTTCAGCTGTTGTACAAAACCAAAAACCAAAACTTAAGCACAAGCACATAACAGATCTACTGCTTCTTAGACGAATGACAGATCTATAACTCACATTTCTATGTAAATTTGGTAGCGTTGCCCAAAAAGTTACATATTGCAGCTTTAAATGGCTCATCTACTGGCAAATGACAAGTTTGATTACATGAAACTATGGATATATTTATATTACATCATGTCATAACAAAACATACAGCATCACAATACTTAACAGAAGTGTGAACATAATATGGAATTCATTGGTATCAACATTCCAGCAACCATGGCTGGTTGCCATTTAATTTTGTATACACAGTGAATATACCACACTGCATTAATTGAGGAACCAGCCGATAAGAATCTAGTGAACTGACTATTCCCTTTGAGTGTGGTGGTGGTGCTGTGGTGGTATTTGATTGATCATCTAGAATAATGGTAGTGGTTGGTCAGGAAAGCAGCTGGATGATTTCCCTGGCTCTTTGTATCCTCTGCTGGGCATCTGTGTCCTGTTCCCCCTCCCGCACCAATGTCTCAGCCTTCTGCACGGTGGTGTCCCTGGCCCCCCCACGCAGCCCGTCCAGGTAAGACAGAAGCACAGAGAAGTTCTCATCTGGGATCTGTGGAGACAGAGAATGTGATTTTGTCCTTATGTAAGAAAAGTTACGGCCTCATTGACTTCTTAGGATTTTAAAATAAATAACTACCTAATTAGTATATTATAAAAGGCCATATGTTCTTTTTCAGGTGAAATACAGGTAAGGGTGTCATAACAGGGAGGGAGGGTATTTGCACAGAAAGCCATGTCTGTTAATTGGCAGTTGAAAGGAGACACTCAACACAGATAAGCAACCTCTCCCAACAGGGGGAGCCCTAAGATTGCTCTTTGGGGGTTTAGGTTTGATTACACGCAAGAAAAGTGTTTGTAAAAAGCACAATCAATATCTCATTAGATGGATGAAAAGGGTTTCCACTCAGGTCTTAGGACAGTTTACCTTCTCTGAGTCAAACATGTGCTGTAGTAACCACGTCTGCCTGGTCTTCTGGAACTTCCACTCCTTACGGTTCTCAGCCCAACTGCAAAGATGGAGAAAGACAAAATAGATAAGCCAGAGCTCACCTTCAAGAAAGACCATGCTGTATTTAAGGTTGCAAATAAGCTACATTTTACTGTGATCATCCAGTACTGTAGCAAATTTGATTGCACAGTAGTACTCGATTTGGAATGTGTTTGGGGACATTTATGTCCAACATACAGCAACATCAGCAGTGAAGAGTGCAATAAACAGAAGATATCCGTTTTACTTGAAGTTGCAGTGTGTGGGTGTGATTCATATGGTGCACTCTCCTCACTTACCAGGTAAGGTAGTCTAGCGCCTGTTGGGGAGCAATGGGTTTGGAGGCCTCATTTTTGTCTTCTGTCTTCCCTTCAGCTTTAAGTTGATCCTTTTGCTCCTTTTTCAGAATCTTCTTCATTTTCCTCTCGAGGACTCGTCTCTCCTCTGGACTCAAGTCCTCCTCTCCCTCCATCACTTTATCTTCCTCCTCATCTTCTGCTGCAGCTGGGACTATGATTGGCTTGGGACTCTGCTCAACAAAACCAGAGATGTCTTTTTTTATTCATAAAAATTATTTCATAATGGGATTTTTTTTAAACCACACGGTCATATTTATTATCTCCACAATGTACTGGATAAGATTATTTTTTTTATACTTTTATTGGACTTAACTACATATCAGATTAATTACATATCTCATTCTGCTAAGGGATGGAGGTAAAACATAAGTGAGTGGTGTCTTGCCTCTCAACCTCGCCTCCAGCTGGGCTGAGGCTACTTCCTGTCCCTTGGCTGTTCAAGGGCCATTTCCTGTATCTACAGCAAAGTGAGGCCAGCGAGAGACACATTCTGTAGTTCAATATGGTCAACCGCACCTCAGGTTAAATCGGAAGAGCTCCTTCTCGCATCCTGTCTCTAGCAAAGTGAAAATAAACAGCCTTCCATCACATGCCAATCGTTTACCAATCGTTTGCCAACACATTACTTTTCAATTAAAGAGTCCGTGCAACTTCAGCTGTCTCATTACTGAAATGAAGATCATAGTCCGTGTGAAAGTATATTCAGCCACTTTAAAAGACTAAGGAGTAAGAACATTTCAAGCTGTTAGAACTAAAAGGAGCAAATAGGGAGAGAGCAGAAGAGAAGGTAAGAGAGCAGGGTGTCGATTCAAGCTACAGTGAGACCACAGACACCCTTCAGGCATTTTCCATTTCTGTGTATTTTCAGGGGTGAATCTGACGTACACAGTTTGAAATAAGTCCAGTGAAAATTGTTCCATTGATGCTCAGAGCATTTTCCACTGTGAAAATAAGTAAATTGACCTTCTCCACAGACTTCATTTAAAAACAAAACCATTGCGTTTCACTGAAACACTTTAGGAAAAAGAGGAACTTTGCCTCTCGACACAAGGGTACATGTATCTTTGTACAAGAGAAGATTGATGAATTGAAAAGATGTAGCATTTTGGATTTAGTTTCTTGGAAAAGTAAACCCTATTACTTCCAACAACAAAAAGAGTATTTTCATATGAAACACACAGACACCTTCTCAGACAAACTCAAACAAGGGCCATACTTTTTTATGACTATAGAAACCCACAAGAAACAAGTGTGGGAGGAAAAGATTTTAGATCACGTGGCCACCACGTCATTCTCAGAATATGCTGGCTGGGTGTAGCCAATAAAAATACAACAACCTCTCCACTGAAACCTAAATGACTTGCTCTGTTCGCCTATATCCACGCAACATGCATCAATCTCAGAGAATGAGACTTTAGATCGCCTTGGCAGACTGAGTTACTGAAAATAAACAGAAGACGCCAGCCGAAAGTGAAAATGGTAAGCGGAAACATTTGTTGCTTTGTGTGCAGTGAGTTCCTCCCAACTTGAAGTACTCAAAGCAGGGTATGGGGAGGTCTATGTGGTGATAGTCCACAAACCAATGTCTTCTTAGATACTGTCTATGAGAAATAAGGGACTGGGAGGTTCTCTACACTGCCGAGAGAGCCAACACAGAGCTGGCAGTGTGTCGTTTTTATATGTTGGCAAAAATAGCAATTTCTGCAAAACTGAATGAAAATGGCAACATCTTAGTGTGATGCTCTTTCGGGGACAAAATTGCAAGTGCAGTAAAATGGATTAAATTGAGATGTGTGTAGGCCAGTAACACACAATAGCCCATAAATGTAAAAGTGGAATTATGTTTTTAGTCCTTTTTATAAATGAATTACAAATAAAAAGCTGAAATGTCTTGAGTTAATAAATATTCAACCCCTTTGTTATGTCAAGATTAAATAAGTTCAGGAGTAAAAATGTGCACAACAAGTCATGTAAGTTACATGGACTCTGTGCAAAAATTGTGTTTAACATGATTTTTGAATGACTACCTCATCTTTGTACCCCACAAATACAATTATCTGTAAGGTCCCTCAGTCGAGCAGTGAATTCCAAACACAGAATTAACAGCAAAGACCAGGGAGGTTTTCTAATGCCTTGCAAAGAAGGGCACCTATTGGTATATCAATACAACAAGTCACTACAAAGATATAAGTGTCCTTCCTAACTCAGTTTCCGGAGAGGAAGGAAACCACTTAGGGATTTCACCATAAGGCCAATGGTGACTTTAAAACAGTTACAGAGTTTAATGACTGCGATAGGAGAAAGCTGATGGTGGATCAACAACATTGTAGTTACTCCACAATACTAACCTAAATGACTGTGTGAAAACAAGGAAGCCTGTACAGAATACAAATATTTCAAAACATGCATCCTGTTTACAATAAGGCACTAAAGTAAAACTGCCAAAAATCTGGCAAAGAAATTAACTTCATGTCCTGAATACAAAGCGTTATGTTTGGGGAAAATTCAACACAACCTGCGTTTAAATTTGAGACGATCCTGCACCACTCAGTTTTGGACTGTTTTGTTCCGGGAACCCATTTGCAAGGATCCGGCACCTTTCTTCCCATGAAAAATTCATTTTCACAGTTTGCAATGTCAAAGTTATAATTAAAGCAATCAGAGGTAATTCAAGTTACCTCTGTAGATCTCCTACTACCTAAATAACGTAAATGTGAAATCGTGCCTGATATTTTCAGAATGAACTTGGACCGGCCTCGGTTTATGCAACATCGCAGCCTATAGACCAACGCGTGGCCATTGCTGTGGTGAGAGAGAAGCGCCTCTGTATCTCTCAGAAATAGAACGACATTAACTTTATATGATCTCTCTCCCACTCTCTGATAAGACATGAGGCTGCAACTCTGCTCTCTCCAGCGTTGCATTTCATAATTTCCTTATAGAACCATAGCAACGATGCTAGAGGTGACATAACACCCCATATAAATTGAAATACATTAGCCAAAGTTATATAGAATTACTGCGGTTTGTTCAGAAATAAATGAAATATTTCAGAAGACTACACCAGGAGTAAGTCTATCATTTATATAATCATATATAATAATCATCTATTGCCTAGCTGTGGATTGTGCGTAGCCCAATCAAAAGGCATGCCTACAGTTGGGAACGTGCGGCAAATCGGTCAGTGAGCAGCATTCAAACAAAACAGGCCTTTTGCAATATTTCAACGGCATTGTTTTACAAAGTAAAACGAGAGAGGCTTCAGCCATCGACGGTGAGTGAGATGCGCATCGTTGGGTGAGTCGGTGAAACTGGAAATCGTTTTTACACACCTAGGTCTAGGCTATTGATGTATTCAAGACAAGGTTGTTTTTCTTGAGCTCGGATTCTCAGTTTGTCAGTGTCAAAGTAGGCTGTTCGATCATTCCAATCATTTGTGAGGTATTAAAAAAAAAAAAAAAAAGCTGCTCAAATCTTAAGTAATCTAAAATTATATAGAATTGAGTGAAATTAGTCTATAACAAGGCACTTCAAATCGGCTTGAAAATCTATGGCAAGACTTGAAAACGGCTGTGTAGCAATGATCAACTACCAACTTGACAGAGCTTGAATAATTTAAAAGAATGTGCAAATATTGTACAATCCAGGTGTGTAAAGCTCTTAGGAGACTTACCCAGAAATACTCACTGCTGATTCTAACATGTATTGACTCAGGGGTGTAAATACTCATGTAAATGAGATTTCTGTATTTCAATTTTTAAAAATTAAGAACAAATTCTAAAAACATGTTTTCACTGTCTTTATGTCATTAACATGTGTGGGTGTGAAACAAAATATGTATTTCATAAAATGTTGAATTCAGGCTGTAACAACAAAATGTTTAATAAGTCCAGGGGTATGAATAATTTCTGAAGGCACTGTAGCTGGTTAAAGCATTGAACCGACTTAATAAACTGTCTTTCAAAGATAATTCGTTAAAAAAAATCCTAATAACTTCACAGATCTTCATTGTAAAGGGTTTAAACACTGTTTCCCATGCTTTTTCAACGAACCAGAAACAATTAATGAAAATACACCCAAAAATACACCCGTTAAGACACTAACAGCTTACAGACGGTAGGCAATTAAGGTCACAGTTATAAAAACTTAGGACACTAAAGACGCCTTTCTACTGACTCTGAAAAACACCAAAAGAAAGATGCCCAGGGTCCCTGCTCATCTGCATGCTGCAAGGAGGCATGAGGACTGCAGATGTGGCCAGGGCAATAAATTGCAACGTCCGTTCTGTGAGACGCTTAAGACAGCGCTACCGGGAAACAGGGAGGACAGCTGATCGTCCTTGCAGTGGCAGACCACGTGTAACAACACCCACACAGGATCGGTACATCCGAACATCACACCTGCGGGACAGGTACAGGATGGCAACAACAGGCCGAGTTACACCAGGAACGCACAATCCCTCCATCAGTGCTCAGACTGTCCGCAATAGGCTGAGAGAGGCTGGACTGAGGGATGGTAGGCCTGTTGTAAGGCAGGTCCTGGCAACAACGTCGCCTATGGGCACAAACCCACCGTCGCTGGACCAGACAAGACTGGCAAAAATGTGCTCTTCACTGGCGAGTCACGGTTTTGTCTCACCAGGGATGATGGTCGGATTCGCGTTTATCGCCGAAGGAATGAGCGTTACACTGAGGCCTGTACTCTGAAGCGAGAAGGATTTGGAGGTGGAGGGTCCGTCATGGTCTGGGGCGGTGTCACAGCATCATCGGACTGAGCTTGTTGTCATTGCAGGCAATCTCAACGCTGTGTGTTACAGGGAAGACATCCTCCTCCCTCATGTGGTACCCTTCCTGCAGGCTCATCCTGACATGACCCTCCAGCATGACAATGCCACCAGCCATACTGCTCACTCTGTGCGTGATTTCCTGCAAGACAGGAACGTCAGTGTTCTGTCATGGCCAGCGAAGAGCCTGGATCTCAATCCCATTGAGCACGTCTGGGACCTGTTGGATCGGAAGGTGAGGGCTACGGCCATTCCCCCCGGAAACTTGCAGGTGCCTTGGTGGAAGAGTGGGGTAACATCTCACAGCAAAAACTGGCAAATCTGGTGCAGTCCAGGAGGAGGAGATGCACTGCGGTACTTAATGCAGCTGGTGGCCACACCAGACACTGACTGTTACTGTTACTTTTGATTTTGACCCCCCCCCCCTTTGTTCAGGCACACATTATTCCATTTCTGTTAGTCACGTCTGTGGAACTTGTTCAGTTTGTCTCTCAGTTTCTGAATCTTATGTTCATACAATGTTCATCATTTACACGTTAAGTTTGCTGAAAATAAACACAGTTGACAGTGAGAGGACATTTATTTTTTTGCTGAGTTCATAACTCCTCTGGATACCAGTCCAAACGCATTCAGTAACACCCTGTGAAAGCACACATGGCTTCTGACACCGGTTTTGATATTTCTTCATATCTATAAATTTCAGCAACTCTTCATTTGGTGTGCCTGTATTGGCATTGTTTATAATGTCGTCTTTGGTGTGTAACTGCAGAAACAAAGTAACTTGCTCAGTGACTGAACATTAGATGGTGATGTTATAACTGGAACAGTGTTGTGTAATCTCATCAATGAAAATTGGATTGCGTACTCACTTATTGTTCTAAATTGCCATGTGTTCTTTTTTCCCCCCTCATTGGACACAAGGCAAATCAAACAGACTTTCTGCCCCAGACTGAGATGAGCACCGACATGCAACCCTTCAACACCACCTCAACATCCAGCCCCTTCAACACCTCAGACTTCATTGCCAAAATCGCAGCCAACGACCTGACATCCAGGGCCAACTACGTCTATGCGCTCTGTGCTGTGCTGGGCTTGGCCTCGGCGTGCATTCTACTCTACGCCTTAATTCGGTCCTACAGAGCCCAGAGGTACCTGGCCTGGCTGGACTCCCTGCTCTGGGCCTTTTCCAGCTCCCAGCTCCTTCTCTTGCTCCTCTCCCTCTCTTCCGTAGCACACCGGCCCAGCTACCTGGTGACCACACACATCGGCTGTGCTGCGCTCGCCTTCACCGTCAACATGGCATCCCTCTGCGGGCTGTTGCTCCTCGTGTTCATGGGATACGCACTGACCTTCGACACCCCAACTCACACCCTGCTGAAGAGGCCTGGGGTCTGTGTGGCTCTGGTGCTTCTGGTTTCTATCCTGTGCTCCTTGGTGCTGGCCAGACTCAGAGGCCCCTCCAAGGAACTGCATTTGGAGGGCATATGTATTATAGACCCAACTGAGGCAGGAAGGTCTTATGCCATGGCGAAGCTTTGTCTGGGGTGCCTAATTCCCTACCTCCTCCTTCTGGGGCTCCTGACAGGCGGCTGCGTCCGCCAATGGAAATCCAGCAGCCGGTTCCTCTCCGGATCAGAGGAAGGTCCGGTGTTCCTGGCAGTGGCTGTGGTGATATTTGTATGTCAGCTATTCCATGGCATTGTGCTGGTAAGGGGGGCAGGGATGCAGCAGGCTGGTGATTTCAGCTATCGCGAGAGAGCATTCATGCACGTGTCCGAGTTTGTGATGTTCTCTGGGAGTTGTGTGTGTCTAGTGTTAGTGCTCCTGCTGCATAGGCCGTGCAGGGAAAGCCTTCTGGAGGTGACCAGGCAACTCCGCGACTGCTGCCGGGGCCTGGGGGGCCGACAGACCCACAGACACATCATGGCCCCCCATATTGAGATCGCTGACACTCAGGACTATAACCCTTAGGTCAATAACCATCTCAGACATTCTGGATTCAGGAATATTATGCCTTTTTTAAGACCGTCAAATCTATCCTTATAAACGTTGATTCATATATATTAGAAGCTGACAGCAGAGAACTTAAAAGCAAGGATACAATCTGAAAGGTTAGTTGCTGATCGTTTACATTTAATTTTGGCTTGAATTTGAAGACTGTAAATAGTGTTACTCAGACAGTTTTGTTTTCCAATGTACTTTTTGTAACCTTTTCAATGTAATGATTCTAATCTTATTTCATGTATGATCAGCGTACTGTTACTTCACCAACCAACTGACTTTTGTTTATGAAAACTTTTTTTCCCGGCAAATCGAACGATGTCTGTACAATTCATTGGTGACTTTTGCAATATGATGATAGTGAAATTGCAAACGAAGAAGAGTAAAACAAAGTTGTGCAATGACAAATAAACCATGAACAATAATTGGAAAGACTATTTCTACTAATTCAACTGACATGTGCTACTGTTTCTGCACTTAAGACTTGCTATTTGACACACAACACTTCCAAGAAACAGACAGTGGCGGTGTTTGCATAAACATGTTTTACACAAAAACCCATTCAAACTCAATGTCACAATATGATGACTGAAGTGGGAAAACACCTTACATAGGAAATACAGTGCATTTGGAAAGTATTCAGACCTTTCCTTTTACCACATTTTGTTACGTTACAGACTTATTCTAAAATTGATTCAATTATATATTTTTTGACATCAATCTACACACAAAACCCCATAATGACAAAGCAAAAAACGGTTTTAGACAATTTTGAAAATGTATTACAAATAAAAAAAAACTGAAATAGCTGATTTACATAAGTATTCTGAGCCTTTGGTATAAGCCTCGAAAATGAGCTCAGGTGCATCATCCTGTTTCCATTGATCATCCTTGAGATGTTTCTACAACTTGGAGTCCACCTGTGGTAAATTAAATCGATTAGATTAAATGATGATTTGCAAAGGCACACACCTGTCTATAGAAGGTCCCACAGTTGACAGTGCATGTCAAAGCGAAAACCAAGCCATGAGGTCAAAGGAATTGTCCATAGAGCTCCGAGACAGGATTGTGTCGAGGCACAGATCTGGGGAAGGGTACCAAAACATTTCTGCAACATTGAAGGTCCCCAAGAACACAGTGGCCTCCATCATTCTTAAACCACGACTCTTCCTAGAGCTGGCCACCCGGCCAAACTGAGCAATCGGGGGAGAAGGGCTTTGGTCAGGGAAGTGACCAAGAACCCGATGATCACTCTGACAGAGCTCCAGAGTTCCTCTGTGGATATGGGAGAACCTTCCAGAAGGACAACCATCTCTGCAGAACTCCACAAATCAGGCCCTTATGGTAGAGTGGCCAGACGGAGCCCACTCCTCAGTAAAAGGTACATGACAGCCTGCTTGGAGTTTCTCAAAAGGCACCAAAAAAAGACTCAGGCCATTAGAAACTAGATTCTCTGGTCTGATGAAACCAAGATTGAACTCTTTGGCCTGAATGCCAAGCGTCACATCTGGAGGAAACCTGGCACTATCCCTACGGTGAAGTATGGTGATGGCAGCATCATGCTTTGGGGATGTTCTTCAGCGGCAGGGACTGGGAGACTAGTCAGGATCAAGGGAAAGATGAACAGAGCAAAGTACAGAGCGGTCCTTGATGAAAACCTTATGTAAATGTGATTTCTCAATTTTTATAAAATGTGCAAAATATTATACAAATCTGTTTTTGCTTCGTCATTATGGAGCAATGTGTGTAGATTGATGAGGGGAAAAAACAATTTAATACATTTTAGAATAAGGCTGTAACATAACAAAATGTGGAAAAACTCAAGGGGTCTGAATACTTTCCAAATGCAGTGTATTTACTAAAGGAATATATTAAAGAGAAGCTTGCCAAAACATTGGTGTAAGTTTCTTTTGGACTGGATATAGTTCATGCATCCTTAGGTAGTAATCAGTAGTGTGATGAAGAAAATGTCAAATCTTAGCAGCCAGGGGCTTCCTATTCATAGATGGCAGAGACTCACCTGAAAATGGATTGACAAACTCAGATACATTTAAATACAGAGCTCACAAGAACATTTCCAACAGTGAAAACATGTCCTTAAGTTGTTGTGTTGAGTAGGTGATGGCATAACTTTATATAGGGGAGAGTGGGTTAAGTTGAGCCAAAGAGTTAATTGAGCCATGCCTTGTTTCTAGGAAGCCATAAACAAAATGGAGTCTGAAGGAAGAAACCACATGGAGAGGTAAGCAAGTTTAGTCCAAAATGATTTTCAGAAAGTCAAATTAATTGGTGTTATGAGTTTCATGATGCTTGTATTGTTTTATAACATCAGTTGGGGTCTCTATAAGCTACAAGGTAGCCTAGTGGTTAGAGCATTGGGCCAGTAATTGAAAGGTTGCTAGATCAAATCCTCGAACTGACAAGGTAAAAATCTTTGGTTCTGCCCCTGAACAAGGCAGTTAACCCACTGTTCCTAGGCCGTCATTGTAAATAAGAAATTCTTAACTGACTTGCCTAGTTAAATGTTTAAAAATGGAGGTTAAGTCTAGCATGAAAGTGCATCCTTGTAGCTGTGTGGACTAATATGGTAAAAATGTTTGTCTTGGGGTAAGTTGGTCACCGTACTAATGATACAATTTTGTCCGTTTTATGCACACTATTATTGCAATGTGTCATGGATATGAACAACAAAAAAATTGTGCATTTTTATTGTTACAGAGCAGACGTCATCATGCACTAGGTATAAAAACGTAAAACAAGCAAAAGTCTAGCCCCCCTTGTGGTTCTTGAGAGAGCAGCGACAGGAAGTGAGAGAAGGGGAGAAAGTACATTCGAGTAGCAGCAAAGGGATACAACTTCTAACTGAATGACACTGAAGAGGAACATTGACAAAATAAAATGAACATGCACCTGCGTGAAAGAGGATATGATAGAGTAGCAGGGTCTTATCTGATCTCACTGATCAGTTTTATGGGTTTATTTGTGTCAAATGCAGAGAACGTGGCCATGAATTGGCACATCGAAATAAAATCCATGTCCCAGACAACTGGTGAAGAAATGGAAGGGTAAGTGATATTGAACATAAATGTATGCCTACATTCAGGTATAGATCTAAAATATACCACACCCCCATTCCATGAATTAAACTTTGACCTACCACTACCATCACAGACAACCGCCATCCACTTACCCCGAGGTGGCTCAACTTACCCTGTCCCTATGCCCTTACCCCATACACAGAGACCCCTTATTGGACAAGCTGTTATCAAAACTGTTATGTTTACATTAAATCTTATTATTTCCAGGGATACACAACATCCTGAAATATATGTAGATATGTTAGAAATAACTGTTTCCCTTGACGTTGAATGTAAAAAATGGCTCAACATTCCCTACTTTCCACCACAGCATACCAGTTCTGCCATCCATCTTGTTTTGTGTAAATATGAGGCAGTTTCCAGAGTTTCCCCATAAGTTACCCATACCCAGTGACTCCCTTATTTATATATTTGAACATTCTACATAATGATCCACCCTTCGTGCATGGATGATTATACTTGAATAAAAATTCCTTCCATAGAGCAAAAAACAGTAAAACTGTGTGAAAAATCATGAAGAATCAGTCTCAAGTAACAGAAAACAGTAAAACCGTGAAAAATCAGTCTCAAGTAACAGAAAACAGTAAAGAAGACCGGCTATAGCTGAGGACAACACGAGAGAGAGAGAGAGAGAGGACTGTTTGCATACATCTCTATCTTACGCTGAGGAGCGGGTGACGTCAAATGACTTGGGGGATGAGCAAGTAAAGAAAGTCTACACAGCCTCAGTCGTTGGAAGCTAATGAGAATTGATTGGTGATTGTTGTTAAACCTCTACACTGAGTGAGAAAGATCTCGACATGAGCATTCTGGTAATGAAAACAACACAGGAAGTCAACAATGTAAGTTTGCTTTTCCTCTTACCTCGCCCTCTAAAGGGCAAGTGCTTCAGACTGGCTCTCTCTTATATGGTAAAGATATTGCCATAGAAATGTCCTCATCAGCCACTGTACAGGTAGTGTGCGGTTCCAGTTACCTTTGTTCCAAAATGTTTACTACTGCATCATTTTCATGCGTTCATTTATGGTTGTTCACACATCCGCAAGAACGAAGGACAAATCTTCTCAGATAAATAATAAGTAATTATTTGTTGTTGTTGTTACTTCAACCAACTGAAGGGCACTGATACTACTGCACTTTTGGAGCTAGGAGCACAAGCATTTCGCTACACCCGCAATAACATCTGATAAATATATGTGTATGTGACCAATAAAATTGGATTTATTTGAGTTGACACATTTCATTATTTATCCCCTTCCTAGCACCGTGAGTGAGCCATCAACCCTTCAACCTGAACCAAGAGAGTGCGTTTCTAAAAAGCACTTTTTGACTATGTGTCCAAACGCCAACACACCTTCGAGTGAGAAACAAAGAGTCTCTTAGCAGTGGTCATTATTGATGTGCGATTTTTACCTGGCAACAACTCCTTGATACCCCATCGTAAATGACAACTTGGGGCTAGAGTTCAACTGCAGGCTCAAAATGACAGCTTGTAACTTTTGACACAGACAGACAATGACATGGAGGTGCGCGCGTACATGGACTATCCCGTTGCGATTAATAGCAACGTCACAGAGCAGTTGAATGGCTCCTCAGCCACTTCCTCTGGGCTGGCAGGAGAGGAACCTGACCACTACCAGCATTACACCATCAGCGTCTTCCTCTCCTGCCTCTACACAATCTTCCTTTTCCCCGTGGGCTTCATCGGGAACGTCCTCATCCTGGCCGTCAACCTGAGCCACAGGGGCCGCATGACCGCCCCCGACCTTTACTTTGTCAACCTGGCGGCTGCCGACCTGGTCCTGGTGGCTGACTCCCTGATCGAGGTGTTCAACCTTAGCGAGCACTACTATGACATAGCTGCCCTGTGCACCTTCATGGCCCTGTTCCTGCAGGTCAACATGTACAGCAGCGTCTTCTTCCTGACCTGGATGAGCTTTGACCGGTTTGTGGTGCTGGCGGGCTCAATGAGTCTGGGCAGAAGCATGCCCCGGGCCCGTCTGACCTGCTGCCTGATCTGGGTGACCTCCGCCCTGCTCACCCTGCTGCCCTTCACCGTGGCCCAGGTGCAGCACGCTGGGGAGCTCCACTTCTGCTTCGCGAACGTATCCCAGATCCAGTGGTTGGAGGTTACGCTGGGCTTCCTGCTGCCCTTCTGCGTGCTGGGCCTCTGCTACTGGAGGATTGCCCTGGTTCTGGTGAGCGCTCAAAGGGAGCACAGTGGGCTGCAGCGGCGGCCACAGAAGCGGAAGGCTTTGAGGATGATTTCTGCGGCCGTGCTGGTGTTCTTTGCCTGCTGGTTACCGCAGAACATGTTTGTCAGCGTGCACCTGCTTAGAGGCGATGTGGATGGAACGCTGTGGCATGACTACCCTCTGACGGCCCACATGGTCAACCTGGCTGCCTTCTCCAACAGCTGTCTCAACCCCCTGGTCTACAGCTTCCTGGGGGAGACCTTCCAGGACAAGCTAAGGAGCTTCATCAAGGAAAACATCAGCTGGGCCAAGTTAGACAGCTGCTGCTGGAGTAGCTAGCCCCTCTAGCCTACCCACTGCAAGCTCCTGCCCCCATCCCATACTTAAAAGTACAAGTCCCACCACACAACCTCTCCAACGCTCCTGCTGCCTCTACAAACCAGCCATCCATCCTTCAAATCAAAACTCACCAACATACGTGTGCCCTGGACAGCTAAGTGGTGTGTCTGATTTCAATCACTTTTTGACCTCACTCCTTTTGACTTAAATCTTTCCATAGATAGTTTTGTGTATATATAATGTATGTGGACACCCCTTCAAATGAGTGGATTCGGCTATTTCAGCCACACTGTTGCTGACAGGTCTATAAAGTCAGGCACACCGCCACGCAATCTCCACAGACAAACATTGGCAGTAGAATAGCTTTACTGAAGAGCTCAGTGACTTTCAATGTGGCACAGTCATAGGATGCCACCTTTCCAACAAGTCAGTTGGTCAAATGTTTGTCCTGCTAGAGCTGCCCCGGTCAACTGTACGTGCTGTTATTGTGAAGTGGAAACGTCTAGGAGCAACAACGGCTCAGCCGCTCACAGCTCACAGAATGGGACCAGTGCGTAGCGTGTAAAAATCGTCTGTCCTCGGTTGCAACACTCACGACCGAGTTCCAAACTGCCTCTGGAAACAAAGTCAGCACAAGGAATGTTCGTCGGAAGCTGCATGAAGTGTGTTTCCATGGCCGAGCAGCAGCACGATTCTGTGCTTCCAACATTGTGGCAACTGTTTCTGGAAGGACCTTTCCTGTTTCAGCATGACAATGCCGCCCTGCATTGTCAAAGTAAGGTCCATACGGAAATGGTTTGTTGAGATCGGTGTGGAAGAACTTGACTGGCCTGCACAGAGCCCTGACCTCAAGCCAATCGAACACCTTTGGAATGAATTGGAATGCCAACTGCTTACCAGGCCTGAGTTCAGTGCCCGAACTCACTACTGCTCATGGCTGAATGGAAGCTTACAAACAGGGTTGTCAAACTATTTTCTTAAAAAAATATATATTTATTGTCATTTTAAACTTTAACGTCTAAAAAAAGCTTAAACTCTGATTTTCCTCATTGTCGCATATTTTATAGTTTAGACCCATTTTAGATCATCTCCACCATCGGTTGAGACAGCATACTCTTGAATATAAGGGTGGGTGTCATTTCAATCATAGAAATAGAATGGATATATATATCCCTTCAGACCACTACAATTGAGCTAGTACATCATTGAAATTAAATATAAATTGACATTTAGAACTTCCAATTACTACCACAAAAATGGGTGCCTGTCCACCCATCGTCAAATGTCTACTTAAATGGAAATGTATATTCTATTATCTTTATTTCTATGATTCCAACAGGTTTCCTAGAGAAGATTGAAGGTGTAATTTAAAACTGATATTCCCATTCAAATAAACATTCTCTGATGTGTAGACCTCCAACCATCTTTGTGCTACCATTTGAAAGTAAAAATGTTTAACTTGTATTCCCATTTTAGAACATTTATCAGCAAAAACATGACACCCACCACCCTGTATTGAAGGGCATGCTGTGTCTCAACTGATGGCGAGCACAACAAAAATACCTCAGATGATGTAAAATAGGGTCTAACCTACAACATAAGCAAAATGAGAAACAGAGTGTTCAGATATCTCATAATTATAAAAATATATAATTCTGATCACTTACATGGGAAAAAATGTGTAGAAAGCTTTGTCTGTGTGTGTGTGTGGCCCCATCTAGTGGTGTCACCATACAAAAATTTTTCTGTAAATTAAATGAATAAAGCAGGAATATATAGCAGTTTACCCCAGTAGTTTTGTTTTTCTTCTTCCGCTTCTTTTCCTTCTGTGCATCATCTGCTTGTTGTTTGTGTTTCCTTGAATTTGTCACCACGTCCTCTGAAGTGTTCTTTGACAATGTGGGGACTGGTATAGGAGCCTCCTTGGAATGTGCAAGACCTTATTTTAATATCTCATCATGATGAGCTCAGCTTACAAGAAATGACATATGCCTCTATGCAATCTTTTTTAAATTGTAAAATCCCCATATTACTGTTACCATACTTGCCTCAATGTCAGTATTTTTCCTTTTCTTTTTCACTTTGCTTTCGTCAATGCAGACATCTCTCTCATTTGAATTCAACTTCATCCTTTTGCACCCACTTCTTTTGGGATCTGATTCACATGATTTACTCTTTGCCATGATAGCCAACTTGTTCCTGAAACATAATTGCACAGTTAGCTAGCGTCACAGTACAGTGTCAGACAATGGGCATACTGACATATCTGTCAAGGTAAAAGTCATGACTCTCATATGACGTTTAGCTACAATTTTACTTTGAAAACTAGCTCATTATTACTAACTATGACACTTGCACTGACTAGTTAGCTAGCTATTGTAACGTTAGCTATCAACAGTGCTAATTACACCACACTAACGTTATAAGCTTGCCATTTAGTTTCAGCATATTTGACATGCTTTATTGCTTCATGTTAGAAAAAATGACAGCAGGTTACATTCAAAAGATGTTAATAACTTACTAATAAGAATAAACTTACTGTAACAGAATAATTGTACTCGCGTTGACCTCAGCAGCATGAACACCAACATGCGTTTTGTGAATCAGGAAGTTTTGTCGCTTAGCTTGTTGTGATTGGTCAAATAGTAATTTCAGTTCGGTGATTGGTGATTTGAGATTAGTTATGTTCCTAAGTGTGCTGGGACTTGTAGTCTCAAGGTGAATGTTCTTGCAATTTCAATAGATGACGGTAGATGACAATATTGTCCAACATTTTATGCAAGCACAGTATATTGCATTTGTGATCTTTAGCATTTAGGATTATAGTATAAAATTCAAGGCCTCTTTGCTCTTTCTCTCCTAGACAACGGCTTTTATTTTATTTTTTATTTTGCAAAGGGTAAAGTCTACAAAACGCAGTTCACTCTCGCTCCATCTTCGCCCACTGCCGGTTACTGGGATTTCCTGTCATCACCATATTTGGTCGTGTGTGGAAACGTCAGCCGGATGCTTCACATTTATACATCCGGTGAAATATCTGGCTCATTGTTATATGTGGAACGAAATGTTACATGACCTGCTTCGAATTGAGGATTTTGCCATGACATGACCATTCTACAAAATGTCGAGAATAGGACGTGTTTTATCTAGTTCGTCACAATATTCCCTGTGTCGTAGGATTGTGATTGATGGTACCAAGACAAAGCTGAGGTATGTACAATATGAGAAATATAGCCAGATAGCTATTTATGTTCACTTTAATGGACAGTGAGTGGTTCAATGACAATGAGTCAAACCTGACAGAGGCAAGCTAGCAAAGTAGTACACATTTGGTTCAGGTTTTAAAATCATCACTCGCATGAGTGTTCCCAATGTACTGTCATTGGTTATTTGACCTTCCGATTTGACTTGGGAGTTCTATTGGAGCTTCCGGCACCTCATATTTGATCAGTTAGGAGTGATTTACGCATTAGTTAACAGGGATTGCTAGTTAGCTACATTTTCTGCGTCAGATCTGTGATCATGAGTAGCTGCATATCTGAAGCTTTTTAAAAAATGAAAAGGGAAAAGATTACATGATTGCTAAATAGCTTGTGTGTTGTAGCCAAAAGATGATAGAATTCACAGCCCAGGCCAGCTTCCAAAGTACATCAACAGGTGGCACTATTGTATTGAATTCAATTTCTTGATATTTTGTAACAGTTGTCACTTTGGCTTTTTAAGTGTTTTTGTAGATTCTAAAAAGGTTGCTTTCCTTTTTCTTTTGAGATTGAACCATATACGGACCCTCTGCTTGACCTCCCATTGCCTGGCTAAGTCAAAGAAACCAGCAGATGAGGATGACGAGGAGTTTAGTCAACCCATCAAGTTCTCGAGCAGTAAAGCCAGTCACAAGACTTGGAATGTAGACCAGTCCCTGGGAAGCAAGTATCAGCGGCCGTGGTGGAAAGTCCTCCCCATCAGTCTCTTAGGGGTGAGCTTCTTGCTGTGGTGCGCACTGAGGGGCGAGACGGTTATTGATGAACAGCTTGAGAAGAATCTCTATGAACAGTTACCTGGCTTACTCTCAGATGAAGAACAAAGCAAATCTAGATAATATTGTGCAATGAAAAAAATGTATAATTTAAGGCTATTAATTTGAGCTAGATTAGGCCATGTCTATGGCATGCACAATTGGTGTATGCTTTCAGGCCGATGAGCAATGTTCATAAGATGTATTGTAATGTTCTGGCTATTGTCCACCTGTGTCCATAAGTGCAGAGGCTCAATAGTTATGGTCCAAAATCCAATTGTCATTACATTGTTCATCAAGATTAGACTATCTATGATGAACATTTAGTTGTCAGTATGGTGTGAAGGTAACATTGAAGCAGTTAATACTTGACATACAATGGCAGGCGCCATTACCAAGCCTCTGCAGAATGACATGTACACTAAGCAAATCTGAGTGAAATGACCCAGTTATATTGAATTATGTTTTGCAGAAATGTAATTGTAGTTCATGTATTTGAAGCAATGCCTTTAGTAGAGCCACTTGTTTTAACCTCTGGTTTTTAAATGTTCTTTAACTGAGCATGTTTGCTTTGTATAAGTAATTTTGCTTGAATTAAAATGGCCTCAATTTAGTCCTAATTACCAGTTTAGGTATACATTTCCATCCAATTGGCTACAGTTTTGTGCAATTATTCTATAATCTCCATTTTCCCCACCAGAGGGGTTTCCAAAATGATTTGAGTAAAATGCTGTGTGGTGTGGCGCACAAAGCATTTTGGCGTTCAAGCTTCCACATACCAAAAAGTTTAGGGGTTCCATCACATTTTCCAATTTTCAACAATAATGGAAAGTGTTGGCTATGGACAGGGTTGGGATTACAAAAACCCGCAACTAATCCGTTACATTACCAGCAAAAATATTGTATTCAGATTACTTTTGAAAAACTAGATTCGAGAACTACTTTTCAATTCAAAGGATGTTTGCAAAAAAATACTTCTCAATTAAATTTAAATCAGCATCGAAAAAGAAGCACATTTTAATTTGTTGCACCTGAGCGAGTCTGACACTAAATGTTTGGTTCGCGGGAAAAGAGCAGGAATATGCATTTGTAGGCTGTTTGTTCCTTATGACAAACCGGGGCGTGGGTTTTACGTTTGACATATACTTCAGCTAGAACACTCCATGTTTAGCCATCCTTAACCATCTGCATCCCGCATAGCCTGCTGGGTAACGTAGTCTAAATGTTAACACACAGCCCAAGGTATATCTTCCGATGGTGCGACTGCTGCGGGCATCCAAAGATTATCCAATTTGAATAAACGCTTGGCGGTAAGGATGACAAGTGTAGCCTAAGGCGATACCGATATCACTTGATCTACTTAGCACACGACTGCACTCTGCTTTAGCTATTTGCGGATTGTGGTTGGCGGTAAACCCCATGTTTGAATTCGATCACTGAACTGCCTCATACCAGTGACAAAAGCGCTCTTGCAACAGCCGAACAGTGCGGATCCCAGCATATTGAATGAGGCTTTTATTGCTCAAATTCATGCAGATAAATTCCGTAGGCCAAATGGACACAACAAGTCCGGTATAGCCTCAACGTGGTTAAAACAATGTAGCTTTGTTTAATCTGAGCCTGGTTACATTTCTAGGGTTATCCCTGTTTTCTACCGAAGAGACGGGGCGTCCATTTTGTATCTGCCCTTTATACAGCTGCATATTTTTTTAATATGTCGCCAACAAAAAGCATGCATTTGCTATAGGCATAATGTAACATGGCATTCATTTTCACATGTGTAGAGCACTTAGTCCTTTGCCTTTAACCTCAATGCTATTCGACGTAGTAACTTACGTAGCATATCGCATGGGGTTTACAGCAACGTGGTTTAACTTCATGCGTAAACGAGCTCAACGCATTTGTCGCAAGTCTTTGGCCCGACCGAATGAATTGAGAGCAAATTAACCCGTTCTGTTCAAGATTGTCTTCAAGGCAAGTTCCGTATTAGCATGTTCTACTTTCGGCTTGGTATACCAGATGAAAGTATTTTTGGTTATGGAAAATATCACAGCGGTTTAGAAAATAATGATTCTCTACACTTTTCAAAACAGAAATTGTGAATTTCAGCAACCAGGAAATTGCTGATGGACTACATTTTATAGACAAAAAAAACACCATGTCAAAGAAATTGTTAATTCTGCAAAGTTGCACATGAACGTTACAACGCCTGGTCAATGACTACTATCCCTCAGTCAAGGTATACCAAGAAAGTATACACTATCAGCCCAGAATGTCCATAGAGGGGGTAATAAACCAAACATGAGGTAGTGGAAAGTTTATTTACAATAAATGGCCAAAATGAGATTAAAACAGTTCTACTCCACATGACTCATGCACATTACAAGATGACCTGAAAGTATCAACCATTTCTAAAATACACTTTCAAAACCTGAGAGGTTAGGAATGTTTGGCAAGACACTTGCTACTTCTGTACTATAAATCACAAGCCTTTATCCTACCAATGAGACATTAGAAAATTAATTGAAACTAGTACATACTAATTCATAGTTCAGAGAAAACACAGCCCCAACCATGCCCGCCCACCTAGTTACCCTCCAAAGAGGGAGTTCAAAAAGTGTTCATATTATGCACGCTCGCCTCGGATTCGCCTGGCCAGCTGAATGTCTTTGGGCATGATGGTGACCCTCTTGGCATGGATGGCACACAGGTTGGTGTCCTCAAACAGGCCAACAAGGTATGCTTCACTGGCTTCCTGTATTTGGAGAAAACAAGCATTTCTCAGAAAAGTAACAATTACATCTTAATTTAAAGGGATACTTAGATTGTTTTATGTGCTCTTTAATTCCCGAGTCAGATTAATTTGTGTAGACTATTTGTTTTTCCAGTATGAAGGAAGTTGTGAGCTAATGCTAACTAGCCTTAGTGCTATGACTGGAAGTCTATGGTACCTACTAGCATACTCCCGAAGTATCCCTTTTAGTGCAGCAGCAAACCATAAGCAAGTCCTCTGGCTCAACACTTTGGTTGGTCCAACATTTAAACATGGGTAATTCTAAAATTAGCACCCATGTGACTAAACCTAACAAACTCAATCTGTTCCCAATCCAAATCATAAAGTTACTTGCCTGCAGAGCGCCAATGGCTGCACTCTGGAAGCGGAGGTCAGTCTTGAAGTCCTGGGCAATTTCACGGACCAGACGCTGGAAGGGCAGCTTCCTGATCAGAAGCTCAGTGGATTTCTGGTACCTACGGATTTCTCTCAGAGCCACTGTACCCGGCCTACACAACACATTTAAAATAAGTATCTGCAGGCCAGTCAACATTTGCCCAGAAGTCCAACACTGCAGAAAATCGAGAAGGTCCAGGTGAAGTGTTACCTGTATCTGTGAGGCTTCTTCACACCGCCAGTAGATGGTGCGCTTTTCCTTGCAGCCTTGGTGGCCAGCTGTTTCCTGGGCGCTTTTCCGCCAGTGGATTTACGGGCGGTCTGCTTAGTACGTGCCATGGCTCACTTGACTTCTGAAAATACATCAAATTCAAATGTGTAAGGAACAGAGTGGCAATAGTATTAAAGTAAGCGCAGTATGATCCTTAGTCAAGGTTACTGAAGGCCAGCAAATTGACCCGTTGAGACCTGGCTAGTGTGGGTGCACTAGATTATTGCAGTAGAAAGGTATCAATTGGCATGCACCTACAGTCAATACCGACAATAGGCTAATATTAGCTTCACACGGGCCTTATACTAACGCCGCCAAGCTAGCTACCGCAGCTAGTAGGAAACGACAGCCATGATAGAAGAAAATAAAGCACCAAAATGACAAATTGAGATCGGCATTGTGTAGTTTCATAATAACGTTCTGTGGAAAATAGAATTGTAATCGTGTGGAATATGCGATAACTAGATATCCACTTGATAACTGGCAAGTCGGCTAGCCAGGAACAGGACATGGTTGAACACACTGGAAGCAGGGCGCCAACTATCTGAACCAGTGGCGGGTCAATTGAAACTAACGTTAGCTATGTAAAATGTCTAGTTGGAATAGCTAACTACCCACGGCGTGGTACTAAAACCACCATCAAAATCAGTAATTAACTTCTCATTACTAGATTGTTAAGGGCTAACCAAACTGACCGCTTGTTCAGAAATGTGCGCACCAACAACTGTTAATCTGCTATTCAAGCCACCATTACGCGGCTTGTAACCTACACGTTTCGTTTATCTTCAAAGATGCCAGGCAGCTGCCCATTTTGTAACATGGCGCCTACAACGAGGAATCATATTCCCATTGCCACACAATGGCCTTCAAGGCCTAGTTGAGGTAAATTACCGTACTCAACGAAAATCGTAGAACACACAGCACAATCAAAACGAGTCGCTTGTATGTCGCAAATCGTAAACATTAAACACGGTATGCTAGGTAGGTACTATAGTTAACTGTCGAGACAAACTAGCTCTGTTTTACAGTAACGTTAGCCAACGTTGGCCAGCTAACAACAAAACCTCGCTTGATAGTTTTGGCTACCTACATAATATCAAAACGAACATTGACATAAAAACGAACATTGACATGAACCACACACCGCATTAATTTAGATAAAATCTTCACTAGCTACCTCTGTGACCAAAACAGACGTTTAACTGTTTTTCAAATGCCGTCTTGAACCGCTTCCGTGACTGTTCGTTAAGCGGAAACGGCACATTCTATTTATACTTTTTTTGTCTGATTTGTAGACCTGCCCACAAACATCAGCAAAACGCTTTGTATTGGTCAAACCACAATGACGCAGTCTTCTTTACAAATTGAATCACATTTCTAACAAGTTTATCCAAGCGAAATGTGAGACTAGTTTAACGATAAACAACATACCGGTAAACAAATTAAACGTAACACTTTAGTTAATTTTCAATCTAGAAAGTGGCATCTGGCAACAACAAAAATATGAAAAGCGGAACCAAAAGTATTTGGAAACTTTGCCGGTTCGGAATAACGATGGACGTGTACACAATGCTTGATACATGCCCGGTTCATACATAGCCACAGTTAGGATTAGTCACACATGTATTTGATACAGCTCAGTGATGCATGCCTGTCGTTTCGAAGAAAGTCTGCCAAACATTTTTATTTGGTTGCTTGAAATAGCGTTGTGAATCTTTTCAAAGGTGAGCATAAAGGCCTTTTCTCACCAGGTCCGTTAAAAAAATCAATACGACGCCATTCACACCAATTGTGAAATATCGTCCTGCTGCAATCCGGCCATTATTTATTCGAAACAGGTTTGATTTTTGCGTATTTTCGCTTTCCAACAAAATATGTTGACCAATAGGGATTGTTATCAGGGACACGTGATCTTTATCACAAAGGTAAACTTGTCTGACAGACTGATCGTGTTCGTGTCTCAGCACAGGGAAGTATATGATAAACAGCATGTAAAGTTTTGCTTGTTTTATTTTTTTTAAACCCCATCATCATTTGACAAACTGATTCTAGGTATACAATTGTGTCTAGACATGGCAACGCAAGCACATTGAGGGAAGCGCAGGAAACTGCTTCCCAGCGAGCATTGCCTACACTCAGCAGCCGTAGCGAGGTAGACCTAGATAGACCTAGAGCTATAGGCTAAGCTTGGTGTTATATCATTAGCCTATATCGTAATAAACAACAATTCGTACAAAAAACGCAACAGACTTGGTGAGAAAGGGCCTTAGGGGTGCAAAAACAATACTTTGATCACCCGCTAGTTACACTTTATGTCATGTTCAACTATGTCATGATGCCATGTTCAGCTTTGGCATAATATTTCTGCAGCAATCTACATATCATTTGAGAGAAACAGAAGTTATATGAGTGTCTTCAGAGTTGTCATCTGGAAATAGCTGGTGCTGAGTGAATCATGACAGAGCATAAGACACTGGTCATAGGTAGGACACAAGTCATTACAAGAAATTCCTTTACATTCTTATGCATTGTAGGATGTTTTAATAATATGTCTCTGCATGTGCTTGTATTTGTGTCAATGTTTTGGAGCAGACTTTGAGCCCCGGGTGAATGACACTGCCCAAGGCGAACAGAACCAACAAAGCAGAACAGAGAAACAACTCTGGGTACGCAGTGAAAACTCTTTCACTTTCAACTTCTTCCCTGATGGTGCACCAGCAGCACAGGGGGCAGAAACTGCCCTTTCAGATGTGAAACACCAGTTTGCAGGATTACAGACAAAAACATCCACCGCTTCTACAGAACAGGGTTCTGGTTTTGCATTCAACTTCCAAATCCCTGTTAGTATACCAGGGGAGATGGAGAAAGAAATTGGCACACCAGTACCCTCAGGGGCTGTAGCCCTGAAAGAGCCCAAAGAGGAAAAGCCTCAGGGCCAGAACGCTCAACAAGTAATTAAAGCACCTGAGCCAACCACATCTTCTAAAGCCAAGAAAAATAAGAAATCTGGTCATAAGAAAATTGCCAGCGAAGGACAGCAAAAACAGATGACAAACTTGACAGACACAGAAGGGACTCGTGGGGAGGATGGCACAATGCTGGTGGGTGATGGTGTTGTTTGAATTTAATATTTACATTTGATTCAGTGTGGCTGGTGTATATCAGTTCAACTTTTGGTTGTATTTTTCAGACTACAGAACAGCAGCTGAAAAGAGAGCTGGACTGGTGCATTGAGCAGCTGGAGTTGGGCATGGCTACTCTGAAGGCTACGCAAAAACAGAGTGGGTGTAGTTTAGACTCTATAATCCAGTTGATCTCTGAAGTGTACGATAAACAGTATATTCAAATGTGAGATGTTCATAAAAACAGTGAAGCAGTAGATTGTTATGAGATGCATAAAACATTTGGTGTGGGATTATATCTTGAGTCTTTGCTGTTTGTAGAGGAGGAGGCCTCTCGTGCCCTTAAGACGCTGCGCAGCTCCAAAGCCCCCCTGGCAAAGAAGAGGCAGGTGATGAGGGCCATGTCTGGGGACTACAGGAAGAAGATGGAGGAGGAGAAGCACAAGCAGTTCAAATTGATTCATGCTGGTGAGTGGAGCGAGAGAGAAAGTCAGATATTAGTACAAATCACATTTTATTGGTCACATACACATATTTCGCAGATGTTATTGCAGGTGTATTGAAATCCTTGTGTTCCTAGCACCAACAGTGCAGTAATATCTAACGATACAGCAAGACAAATAGAAGTTCAAATTTAAACAGGCTTGAAGTGAAAAAAATAAACATGCAGCTTACACTAAAGTCAGACCAGAAATACTGCAAATGATGATAGATAGAAATATGTGGTAACTAAGTATTTATCTTTTTATATTACAGCAATGACATCGGCTCAGGTCAAAGTAGTGGCAGACCCTGCTAAGAAGTCTATTTTCCACAGGAAAGTGGAAGGTAAAACAGAGACTCTACCCTTAAAATTAAATGCAAAGAGTCAACAAGCGAATTTACAGGCACAGACTCCAAACACAAGTGTGCTGAACCAGGAAAACTCAACTTTTGTCTTCACTCCTGCTAATGAAGAGTTCTGCTTTAACTTCCTCTGATTTGCTCTGGGGAAGTATTTGCTCAAGAAATCAGTCTTACTCTATAGAGGAATACAAATGAAGCCATTTTTAAAGTTCTTTGCTTGAATGCTCTCCATCTGAATAATGGTTTCGGTTGATTATAATGCTATTGGTTGTGGTTTGATTAAGTATTGTAAACCTTTTGATTAATAAAATTGATTATTTGGGTAAATATCTGCATCACGCATGAATTCATTGAAGTTACATCAATCTACGACCATCTCTTCATTTATTGAAACTGAAAGGTTAGCATTATCCAGCAACAATGGTCTTGAGTTCAGGAGGGAGAACAACGTTACAAATGTGCCCATGGGGCAGCTTCAGTGTGTACTATTTCATGCCATAGTTTCTCTTGCTACTTATTTTGTGTATCTCTATCAATCAAATACTGTATGACTGGGGTAAATATAATGTACATGATGAGGTTCAAAAAGTCTTGACTGGGGAGAGTTTCCACAAAACCCTGACTGTTTCTGGAGCTAGGAGTCATGGGAAATGAAGTTACCCACCCAAATGTTTACTTTAGGCATTAAGTTCTCAATGAAAAATGACTACAACTACCAGGAATATTGACTGCACAACTTTGGGCAGTCACCCGAGCAAATGTAATTGTAACACAAGCAAACGAGAAGTCTTGAAGACTAGGCAACTGAAGAAAAACTCAATAACTAGTTTTTACGGTAAGTTTAAATGCTTAAACTATTGCTTAAACTGTTGTTTCTCCTGTCCAACAGCTCTGTTAGTTTTTTACTTTATTCGTGTATTAAAATGGCTAGATAAGCTAGCTAACGTTAACGTAGCTAGTTAGCTGTTGTTAGCACCATCCAAAAAGGGGCTACAAATTAGCTTAGCTAGCTACATGTCAATGACAGAAGAGTTGGCTTCAACACATATAGTATGAGACCAGGCCAAAGATTGCTCGCTAGAAAACATTCCTCCATGGCATCCTTTTTAAATTGGGTATCTTGTGTGCAGATTACAGCCGTGCAGGGGGAGCTTGCCTGGTCTGGGTTGAGAATGTCGGAGTTGAGCGACGAGGCGAGTGAATCGGAGCAGTTTGGTGTCAGTCTCTCCCTGTGGCTAGGGGATATTAACACTTTAGTACGACCTGAGGAATTGGATGTTCCCCTCGACCTCCACACCGCCTGCTCTATTGGCCAGTATGATGTGGTATCAGAGTGTATTAAAAAGTGAGTACCTCATCAATTGTGTTTGTGAGAGAGAGAGACTGGATGCTTCTCAACACTCATTGATAGTAATTTCCTGCTATGTCTTTTTTAGAGGGGAGGTGAATTTGGACAGCAAGAACATTGGTGGCTGGACTCCTCTGATGTATTCCTCATATATTGGGCATGACAACATTGCTAATCTTTTGCTGGAGGCTGGAGTGAACGTTAATGCCACCACTGGCAAAGGTCTGACACCCCTTATGCTGGCAGCGAGCTGTGGGAATGAAAGCATTGCATACTTCCTTATGCAGGTCAGATTTACTTTTCTGAATCAACAATTGTTAAAATTTTCACCATAAATAAACTTTAGTTTAGGTTTAATTTTAGTGTAATGGGTGGTGGTGGTTTTATTGTACACTATGAAACAATTTCCTAATTGTTTTATCTCCCAAAAGCAAGGTGCTGAATTGGAGCTGAAGGACTCTCGAGGCTGGACAGCCCTGTACCACTGCACCAGCACTGGCCACCAGCAGATGGTCAAGTTCCTGTTGGATAGCAATGCCAATGTCAATGTGAGGTGAGTATCGTCAGTCAAATTAATACAACCACAACCATCTATGTCCCACTATTCAATCATGAGGTGTGTAATGACATGTTTCTCACCTGCAGAGAGCCAGGGTCTGGCTTCACTCCGCTGATGGAGGCTGCTGCTTCTGGACATGAAATCATTGTACAATGCCTCCTTGACCATGTGAGTAGGTTTCCATTTACTAGTATTTACAGTACTGTCATTTTTGTATGTTAGTCTCAAATACATACCTGATGCAAATCTGTTGAAGGGGTACTAAACCTAGTTTGTATATGATAAATCTGGTCTCAGGGTGTCAAAGTAGATGAGCGGAATGCCAAAGGAGAGACCGCCCGTGCCCTCGCTATGATGTACGGCCACACAAAGATCGCCAGCCTCATTGACATGCGCTCTCCTAAAGTCAAAGCAGGTGCAGCGGAGGACTTTCATACTAAGAAGATTACTCTTTAAATCTGATACCTTTTTGTACCTCAAGTTTTGGAACAATTGTGGTGGAGCAGTTTAGGTTCTCATTGCACCTACATTTGTCCCCCACAGGACACTTTGAGGACCTGAGCTCGTCGGAGGACTCTGACAGCAGTGCTCCCCCCAGACTGAGTCGCTTGAGTCGCAGCCGAGCCAAGGGCCCCAGCATCCACGATGGGCCTCAAGCCATCGCCAAATTCAGAGTGGGAGGCCCCAGCAAACACTCAGGTAGCGTTCTTTAGGTTACTTCTCTATTACAGCTGTATCTATTCCACAGAAGAAGTTGAAATGGTTGTGCTGAATCCAATTACTGCTCTGCTGCTAGATACTGTCCTGTTGGACCTTGTTTGATATAGCTATTATTCACATTCCTATAGAGCCAGCGGTTGCGCCCCCGGGATACATTGCATTCCGTGATGTCGGGGAGCAGAGTGAGGGCATGTGTTTCCGTGACGTCACCTCACCTATCAACGAGCTGGACGGTCAGAGCAACAGCAGCAGAGGTATGGCTACATAGTTAAGCACTCTTAACCGTTCACTTATTTGTCACTAGATCGTCCTAGAACAGCAGCAACTTTACACGTTTCCTCTACACAGAAATACCAGTCTACACTTCTACCCATTCCGCCATGTTGCTAATCCAGCTGCTGTGATTCCGCTATAGATGAGAGCCCCTTCTTTGATAACGACATGCCCACCATGAGGAGCAGCAGTAGCAGCAGCGAGGGACTTCCCCGCGTGATCGGACTTAGCCGGGAGGGCTCGCTGGAGAGTAACGAGGTAACCACACACGGCACGGTGACTGCACATTGACGCATTCACATACCACAATGGTGATTCCATTGAGCCCTTTTGTCCTCCATTCACAATGTACCTTTGTCCTTTTTAGGACTCGGATCAGGCTAAAAAGAGCTGCTCCCGCCGCGCAAACAAGGGTCATCACGGTAAAGGCAAGGGTCGCCATGGTAGCAGCAGTGAAACGGTGCAGCCCGGTGGCCCAGGGAACTGTGGGATGCGCTCGCCTGTAGGTGGTCGTCCCAACTATGCAGGTCCCAAGGCACGTGTCAGTGTTGTTGGATCACTACACATTCATGAATATTTCATGCTGTTCAGTGAGTTTGTGTTTTTCCCTCGAGCAGTGTCTGATCTATACCTGACCTTTGACCCCTGCCCTCTTGTAGGATCTGGCTGAGTTCCTGGAGCAGATTGGCTTTTCCAAGTACCTCCCCCTGTTGGAGGAACAGGACATTGACCTAAGGATATTCCTCACCCTCACAGAGAATGACCTTAAGGAAGTGGGAATCACGTAAGTCGCCGTGGTCTCTCACGTACCTAGCTTTGGCTCCGAAGCCCTCACTCGTAGTGTCTGTGACATATCCACATTCTATCGTCTACTGACTTTCTGTCCATCTCAGACCTACTCTAGGCACTATAGAATATCGCACATCTCTCCATTCTGATTTACTTAGTTTTCTCCACTGCAGGCTTTTTGGACCCAAGCGCAAGATGACCTCAGCGATTGCACGTTGGCACAGTAGTGCCCGGCCACCTAGTGATGCTCTGGAGCAGGCCTACGCTGACCAGCTGGAGGCTGAGATGCAGGAGATGGCCATTCAGCTACATAAGGTGTTTACACGATAAAGAAGCAAAAACAAACCAAAACCTTATTTCTAAACCACTTCATCGCTCCTCTCCTCGCCCAACCCCTCTTTCTCCTCTCTGGTGTAGCGGTGTGAGGAGGTGGAGGGCCTGCAGGGCCAGATGTCTCAGGAGAAAGAATTGCGCACAGTGATGGAGGGATGCCTGATGGAGTACAAGATGGCCTGGAGGAAGGTGCACACAGAGCTGGTAGACAACCACAGGCTGGCCCAGGACATGAATGCCGTGCTAGAAAAGGCCCGCGCCTGCCGCTGCGAGCTCCTGTCTCGCCTCAGTGCCGACGGCAATGGCAGTCCTTACCGCGGCGACGGAAAACTGAAAGGCGATACTGGTGGAAAAGGTGGGTGGCCGTGAGCTGCATTGTTGGATGACGGGTCATTTGCATGGGCACAAAACCAAATATCCTTCTGCCACTCCTTTGGAAAGCAACTTATTATTTCTCTTCTCGTTCTTTCCCTCAGGTGGAGAAGGCTTGAAGTCCACCAGTATCTCTGAGTTAATGACAACACTGGATTCGTATGAAGAGGAGCTAGGTAGGACACACTATCGCAGGTTTTCAAATCTATCCAGTGCTCGGATGCTAACCATTGTTATGAGAGCTACTGTTGTCTGAGTGTGTCTGGTTGTTTGATCCTGCCAGGGGAGACCCTCCAGGCTGTCCTGCAGAACCTGAGAAGACTGAGTGTCCCAGAGAAGGTCACAGACAGCTGGGAACAGCCTTAGGCAGTACTGGTGGGTATAGACGTTAGGTGCTAAAGCAAACCATCAACATGAATGGCTAACCATTCTTTAGGTAGCTAGGACCCAATCAACATGAGTAAGAAGTTCTGGGTCTCAATTCTGTCTTCAAAAGGCTTCCTGACAATGCTGACGGAGGGTGAACATGCCACCCTGAACACACTCAATGGACTGGGAGTGGGCCAGACCAGCTGGCCTGACTGGATACAGTGGGATGAGGACCAGTGTTCCCAGGCGCTCCCGAATGGGACAGGGGTTGTGGCCTCTAGCCTGGCCAAAGATGGAAGAGGCCATTGGCAGCTACTGCAGGGATATGACAAACGGGCAAGGGCAGCTGTCCCTCACATGCCTGTGCTGGTGATGGTGGACTGCCTCAGTTGAATTAGGAGGTGCAGTCGGGGGAAAGCTGATAAACCAGCAAAGCTGTCTGGCTGTAGATCCTATACTATATGTATGAGACACATGCATGCTGTGATCAATGATGCAGCCAAACAAAATAAAGATCACTCATGTTTCTAACTAACCTGATCTTTGACATGAAGAGAATAAATGTACATGAATTGATCATTTTAGATTTTAAAAAAAATATGTTTTGTTGCATGTTAGTGTCATCCTGCTGAATGTAACCTCCCTTGTTAATCTTTCACCACGCCTGTGTTACTGTCTTCTATAATGTTTACCTGTGTTTTGTGGGATGATTTTTTTTCAAACTTTCCATTTTATTGTTCATGTTCATATGTTAAGTATGACTTCGGTGAATGTAGTGTGTAATCAAAAGCGCAATAAATGTTGTCGTGGCAGTCTAAAACCTGTGCATTATTAGGTTAACTTTCCAGGCAATTTTATCTTAATGGTAATTTCTCAACATTGTAGTATACCAGTCTTACTTTCATTATTAATTACATGTTTAATTAAGGTGTAAGCACAATTTAGTCTGTGTAATCTATTCCTTTTCAAATTCTAGTTCCGTAAGCATTATGGCAATATGTCCCATTCAAAAGGTCACTCACTGACTGGTTTATGATACAGCTGAGCTTCAAAATATTTTATTGCCATAGAAAACAGTGCTGGAGATTCCTTTCTGATGAATAAAGGCCACATCATCAAGACTGACATCTTTATCGCTATTTACACACACAAATTATCCATTTAGAAGAGCAAACTGTTCCACCCAGCTGAGCAATACACTGAATAAAAAATAATTTAACATTTCAGCAAATATACAGTACCAGTCAAAAGTTTGGGCACGCCCACAAATTCAAGGGTTTTTCTTTATTTTTACTTGTCAACTTTGTAGAATAATAGTGAAGACTATGAAATAACACATGGAATCATGTAACCCCAAAAAGTGTTAAAACAAATATTTTAGATTTTTCAAAGTAGCTAGCCTTGATGACAGCTTTGCACACTCTTGGCATTCTCTCAACCAGCTTCATGAGGGAGTCACCTGGAATGCATTTCAATTAACAGGTGTGCCTTAAGTTAATTTGTGGAATTTCTTTCTTTCCTTTCCTTTCCTTCAGTTGGGTTATGACAAGTTAGGGGTGGTATGCAGAAGATACAGACCAAGTCCATATTAGGGCAAGAACAGCTCAAATAAGCAAAGAGAAACGACAGTCCATAATTACTTTAAGACATGGTCTTATGGACAATTTCAAGAACGTTGGATGTTTTTTCAAGTGCAGTCGTAAAAACCAAGAGCTTTGGTAAAACTGGCTCTCATCAGGACTGCCACGGGAAAGGAAGACCCAGAGAAGTCTGAAATTAACTGCATCTCAGCACCTCACAGAGTTCAAGTAACATACACATATCAACAACTGTTCAGAGGAGACTGTGAATCAGGCCTTCATGGTCAATTTGCTGCAAAGAAACCACTAAGGACACCAATAATAAGAGACTTGCTTGGGCCAAGACACACAAGCAATGAACATTAGACCGGTGGAAATCTGTCCTTTGGTCTGATGAGTCAAAATGTGAGATTTTGGGTTCCAACCGCCGTGTCTTTGTGAGACGCAGAGTAGGTCAACAGATGACCTCCGCATATGTGGTTCCCACAGTGAAGCATGGAGGTGGTGTGATGGTGCTTTGCTGTAGACACTGTCTGATTTATTTTGAATTCAATGCACACTTAACCTGCATGGCTACCACAGCATTCTACAGCGATATGCCATCCCATCTGGTTTGCGCTTAGTGGTACTATCATTTGTTTTTCAAACAGGACAATGACACAAAACACACTTCCTGGCTGTGTAAGGGCTATTTGACCAAGGAGAGTGATGGAGTGCTGCATCAGATGACCTGGCCTCCACAACCACCCGACCTCAACCCAATTGAGATGGTTTGGGAAGAGTTGAACCGCAGAGTGAAGGAAAAGCAGCCAACAAGTGCTCAGCATATGAGGGAACTCCTTAAAAATGGTTGGAAAAGCATTCCAGGTGACTACCTCGTTAAGCTAGTTGAGTGTGCCAAGAGTGCAAAGGGTGGCTACTTTTTAGAATATAAAATATATTTTGATTTGTTTTTGTTACTACATGATTCCATATGTGTTATTTCATAGTTTCGCTGTCTTCACTATTATTTTACAATGTAGAAAATAGTAAAAAATAAAGAAAACCCCTTGAATGAGTATGTGTGTCCAAACTTTTGACTGGTACAGTACAGTGTGTATGTACGTACACACACACATATACACACACACAGTTGAAGTCTAAAGTTTACATACACTTAGGTTGGAGTCATTAACAGTCGTTTTTCAACCACTCCACCAATTTCTTGATAACAAACTATTGTTTTGGCAAGTCGGTTAGGACATCTACTTTGTGCATGACAAGTCATTTTCCCAACAATTGTTTACAGACATATTATTTCACTGTATCACAATTCCAGTGGGTCAGAGGTTTACATACACTGAGTTCACTGCCTTTAAACAGCTTGGAAAATTCCAGAAAATTATGTCATGGCTTTGAAGCTTCTGATAGGCTACTTGACATAATTTGAGTCAATTGGAGGTGTACATGTGGATGTATTTCAAGGCCTACTTTCAAACTCTGTGCCTCCTTGCTTGACATCACGGGAAAATCAAAAGAAAGCAGCCAAGACCTCAGAAAAAAAATGTGTAGACCTCCACAAGTCTGGTTCATCCCTGGGAGCAAATTCCAAAAGCCTGAAGGTACCACGTTCATCTGTACAAACAATAGTACGCAAGTATAAACACCATGGGACACAGCCGTCATACCGCTCAGGAAGGAGCCACGTTCTGTCTCCTAGAGATGAACGTACTTTGGAGTGAAAAGTGCAAATCCATCAAAGAACAGCAGCAAAGGACCTTGTGAAGATGCTGGAGGAAAGAGGTACAAAAGTATCTATATCCACAGTAAAACAAGTCCTATAATCGACATAACCTGAAAGGCCGGTCAGCAAGGAAGAAGCCACTGATCCAAAACCGCCATAAAAAAGCCTGACTGGTTTGCAACCGCACATGGGGACAAAGATCATACTTTTTGGAGAAATGTCCTCTGGTCGGATGAAACAAAAATATAACTTTTTGGCCATAATGACCATCATTATGTTTGGAGGAAAATGGGGAATTCTTGCAAGCTGAAGAACACCATCCCAACCGTGAAGCACGGGGGTAGCAGCATCATGTTGTGGGGGTTGTGGGGGCTTTGCTGCAGGAGGGACTGGTGCACTTCACAAAATACATGGCTTCATGAGGAAGGACAATTAAATGGATATATTGAAGCAACATCTCAAGACATCAGTCACGAAATTAAAGCTTGGTCGCAAATGGGTATTCCAAATGGACAATGACCCCAAACATACTTCCAAAGTTGTGGCAAAATGGCTTAAGAACAAAAAAGTCATGGTATTGGAGTGTCCATCACAAAGCCCTAACCTCAATCCCATAGAACATTTGTGCGCAGAACTGAAAAGGCGTGTGCGAGCAAGGAGGCCTACAAACCTGACTCAGTTACACCAGCTCTGTCAGGAGGAATGGGCCAAAATTCACCCAACTTATTGTGGGAAGCTTGTGGAAGGCTACCCAAAACGTTTGACCCAAGTTATGAAATTTAAAAGCAATGCTACCATACACTAATTGAGTGTGTGTAAACTTCTGACCAACTGGGAATGTTATGAAATAAATATAAGCTGACATAAATCATTCTCCCACTGGGTCAGATGAAATAAATCATCTCTCTATACTATTATTCTGAAATGTCACATTCTTAAAATAAAGTGGTAATCCTAGCTGATTTAAAACAGGGAATTTGTACTAGGTTTAAATGTCAGGAAAGGTGTATGTAAACTTCCAACTTCAACTGTATATATACACACACACACACATACACACATACATTATTGTGTTCACTTAACTTTGAGTTTCTGTCATTGTCAAAGTGAGCACTGAATAGGCCAGCGGGCCCATCTCAAACTTTTAACAGTGCTCCATATGGTAGGTACATGATCCCTCGTTCTCCTCTCCGACAGGTTTAATGAATTGGACTCCAGTCTTACCGACCCATCTTCCAATACAGTCATCCTGCTACCATGGCCACCCCCCTGTGGACCCCAGTCTTTGGAGAGGCCAGCCTGGAGTGTGAGACCCAGGCCAGCGTGAGCCAGGTGAGGTGCTCCCCCTCTCACAGAGAGCTGGCTGGGAGCGGGTGGAGCTGAGGGTCAGGTGTACTCACACAGGTGTCCGCAGCCAGCCGGGCAGTGAGAATTGCTCTTTAACCAGTTCATCACGTGCTCCAGGTGCCCGCCATGACTGCAGCCTTGGCACCACACAAACAGCCCCTTCACCACATGGTGGCACACGGCACAAACACTGGCACACTGGTGGCACCTGCGGAACGGGAAAATAAGTTGAGTGGCTATATTTGCACAACTTTTCAAATGTCCTCTTGCCTGGCTCCTCTCTAAGTTTCTTCCTAGGTTCCTGCCTTTCTAGTGAGTGTTTCCTAGCCACTGTGCTTCTACATCTGCATTGCTTGCTGTTTGGGGTTTTAGGTTGGGTTTCTGTGTAGCACTTTGTGACATCTGCGGATGTAAAAAAGAGCTTTATAAATACATTTGATTTGAGAGTATCTAGAAATATGTAATTTGCCATTTAGTTGCACTGTTTCTCATTAGGTTAGTAACGCTTCACTTAACCATTTACTGTGTTAGGTAGGTCAAAGTTATACCGGTCACAGATCCAGCCCCTGTTGCTCATGGGCCGTTTGCAGTTGCTGCAGTTGACGTGCAGCGTGGTGGATGTCTGGTTCAGACAGGTGATGGCGCTGCAAGTGCTCAGCTTGATGACCTCGTTGGACACGTTCCACAGCTCGAAACGCTGCAGCAAGTCAATGTAGGACATGTACCAGTGCTCCTGAAATAGGGTCACCGCTATTATTAGAACATGCAGAAATAAACAAAATATTTGTCCGCTTGGAACACATGCAGATTACCAAGACTCTAACCTCCATCATTATTTAGTCAATCAAGCAGTTATTTGTAAACCAAATCAGCTATGTTAAATCGTTCAGAATTCAGAATTCTCAAGAGCATCCAAATTCATTTTATGCAACACAATCATTGAATTTGTATTCTGGTTCAGGAACCGACCATACATATTCTCAACATTATTCCTATTAGAAAGCTTCAGTTCTTCACCATGACAACTGTTATATCCCTAGCTCTGACCTGAGTGAGGTCGTCGATCTCCTTGCGGATGCGGTCTCCCAGGACGATGAGCACCGAGACCGCCATCTGCACGTCGCCCTGCTCGGCGTAGTGGCTCAGCATCTCTCTGACCACGGGGCAGAAAAAGCGGGAAGGGAGGTGGGGGCTGAACAGCGGCTGCGAGATGGCGATCAGGGAGAGGGACTCTATGGGCGTCAGGCACATGACCTCTGCCTCGTTGCCGCTGGCGTGCGGCGAGTCGGCCTTGTCCTGCTGCAGGTGCTCCGGGACCGACGGGTTGTCCATGATCTCGTGGCGCAGCGGGAAGGCCTCCTGGGGGAGCGTGTACTCCTGTTCTTCCACTGAAAACACCGGAGAGAGAAGAATAATGCTCAGAAAGTACTAGGCCTAGATCATAGACTAGCTATGAAACATGGCTGTAACCTTCATTGAAATGGCATTTGACATATAAGGTTAGTGGAGGCTATTGGCTACATCAAAGGTCAAATAGGGGGTGCTTATATTTATCCCGTTTCACTGCATGTACAAGTGGGTAACCTGTACGAGTGTGAGGTGTGAAATGGAAATGTGTTTTTTTTTAAATCAAGAGAGTCCAAGTCATCAGTGTTGAATGTATACGACCTGTGTTGGGGTCAGACTCACCGGCCTGGATTTCGTGCTCCATAGAGTAGAGGTCATCGTCATCCAGCTCAGCGTCACCAAACATGTACTCCGCCTGTCCCTCACTCCCCTCGGTCTCCTCATTCTCTGCAGTGGGACAAATCTCTGTATTGTTTACTCATATATTGCATCCATCATAGTAAAATGTGGTTCACAAAAACAACCTATATGTTGATTCATTTCTTCAGTCAAGTGGGAGCAGCTTAAATGTTTTTAGAGTTTACTCTCACCGTCGTTGTTGCTGTTGATGAGCGAGTTCCCAGGCTCCAGGTGAATGTTGTCCTGTCTGCTCTCTCCTTTACTACGGTCCAGCCTACTCTCCGTCCCCATCTCCTTCATACTGAAACTTGGGCAGACACAAAAACAGGATTCTAGTTTGTCCACACTATTTTTCAGCTTATGGGTTTTATGTAAAGCCTGTGGTCAGTACCTGTTCATTAAAGGAAGGTTGCCCAGTTTGCTGATGTTATTTGGACCAGGTGTCGAGAGGTTCGCTGGATCTGAGAACATGAGCCGAAGCATCGTCCATGTAGTAGAAACCTTCAAATGGGGAAATATGAAATAGGTTTGTTAGTGATCCTTAAAACTCTACTTAGTTCCACAACAATGTTTAATTGGATATGTGTAAATGAATGCAGCTCATCTCTGAGGGGAAGACTGACCAACCTGAGGTCTGTTGAGCTCCTTGGCCACCTTGGCATTGTGGTCGCACAGCTCGGCGAAGGGTTTGCCACCGAGGAGGTAGAGGAGCGCCGTCTTGACAAACCAGTCCATGCGCTTGCTCTCCAGAGATGACTCGAACACGCTGAGGGCGCTAGACACGTGGGCAAACTGCTCCGTCAGATCGGGCTTCTTGAAGAAGAAGATTGGGTAGCGTCGGTCGCCACCCAGGTAGGGTTTCCTGTTGGAGTCGCCACTGATGAGGCTCTCCTTGGCGGCGAAGGCAAGGTCGCCAAACAGGCCGAAGCACAGCCCCTCGGGGTTGGCCCGGTCCACGGGCCGGCTGGCGTCCTTGAACATGTGCTGGTAGAGTGTGCTGTCCTTGGAGCCTGACAGCAGGAAGTAGGGGTCATGCTGGTGGCGCCACACGATGCCCGTGGTCACGTCCTTGTGCTCCTCGAAGGTGGCAAAGGGGATGAAGGGCCGTCGGACGTCCCACACGTAGATGTTGTGGTCCACCATCATGGAGCAGGTGGCCAGGTGCCACTTCCTCTCAGGACGCCACTTGACCCGTGCCACCGAGGCAATGGTTTGGACGCAGTAGATCTCTTTGGCCCGGTTGGTGGTCATGTCCCACACCTTCACCATCTTATCCCGGCCACCAGTGGCCAGCCAACCCCTGCAGACAGAGGTCAATACATTAGCAAAGTGGCTGTTGATTAGAGGTCAATCGATTAATCGGAATGGCCGATTTCAAGTTTTCATAACAATTGGTATTTTTGGACGTTTTTTACACCTTTATTTAACTAGGCAAGTCAGTTAAGAACACATTCTTATTTTCAATGACGGCCTAGGAATGGTGGGTTAACTGTCTTGTTCAGGGGCAGAACGACAGATTTTTACCTTGTCAGCTCGGGGATTCGTTTTTGCAAATTTCCATTACTAGTCCAACGCTCTAACCAACCTGCCTTACATTGCACTCCAAGACGAGCCTGCATGGCAGGCTGACTACCTGTTACGCGAGGGCAGCAAGAAGCCAAGGTAGGTTGCTAGCTAGCATTAAACTTATCTTATAAAATACAATCAATCTTAACATAATCACTAGCTAACTACACATGGTTGATGATATTACTAGTTTATCTAGCGTGTCCTGCGTTGCATATAATCAATGCGGTGCCTGTTAATTTCTCATAGAATCACAGCCTACTTCGCCAAACGGGTGATGATTTAACAAGCGCATTCGCGAAAAGAGCACTGTCATTGCACCAATGTGTACCTAACCATAAACGCCTTTCTTTAAAATCAATACACAAGTATATATTTTTAAACCTGTATATTTAGTTAATATTGCCTGCTAACATGAATTCTTTACAACTAGGGAAATTGTGTCACTTCTTTTGCGTTCCGTGCAAGCAGTCAGAGTAGGGTATATGCAGCAGGTTGGGCCGCCTGGCTCGTTGCGAACTGTGTGAAGTCCATTTATTCCTAACAAAGACCGTAATTAATTTGCCAGAATTGTACATAATTGTGACATAACATTGAAGGTTGTACAATGTAACAGCAATATTTAGACTTATTTAGACTTAGGGATGCCACCAGTTAGATAAAATACGGAACGGTTCCGTATTTCACTGAAAGAATAAACTTTTTGTTTTCGAAATGATAGTTTCTGGATTCGACCATATTAATGACCAAAGGCTCGTATTTCTGTGTGTTATTATGTTATAATTAAGTCCATGATTTGATATTTGATAGAGCTGTCTGACTGAGTGATGGTAGGCAGCAGCAGGCTCATAAGCACTCATTCAAACAGCACTTGTGTGTGTTTGCCAGCAGCTCTTCGCTGTGCTTCAAGCATTGAGCTATTTATGACTTCAAGCCTATCAACTCCCGATATTAGGCTGGTGTAACCGATGTGAAATGGCTAGCTAGTTAACGGGGAAAGCGCAAATAGCGTTTCAAAAGTAACTCGCTCTGAGACTTGGAGTAGTTGTTCCCCTTGCTCTGCAAGGGCCGCGGCTTTTGTGGAGTGATGGGTAACGATGCTTCAAGGGTGGCTGTTGTCGATGTGTTCCTGGTTCGAGCCCAGGTAGGGGCGAGGAGAGGGACGGAAGCAATACTGTTACACTGGCAATACTAAAGTGCCTATAAGAACATCCAATAGTCAAAGGTATATGAAATACAAATGGTATAAAGAAATAGTCCTATAATAACTACAACCTAAAACTTCTTACCTGGGAATATTGAAGACTCGTGTTAAAAAGAACCACCATGTTCTCATGTTCTGAGCAAGGAACTTAAACGTTAACTTTTTTACATGGCACATATTGCACTTTTACTTTCTTCTCCAACACTTTGTTTTTGCATTATTTAAACCAAATTGAACATGTTTCATTATTTATCTGAGGCTAAATTGATTTTATTGATATATTATATTAAGTTAAAATAAGTGTTCATTCAGTATTGTTGTAATTGTCATTATTATAAATAAATAAAATAAAAATTGGCTGATCAATCTACTGTTGATTCAGGTTTATTCAACAGCCACACTGTAAGCAAGAATGATTATTGTATCTAAAGAAAATTAACTTTAGATGAATGGTCAACCAATGCAAACATCAATGTTTTTTCAACATGTCTTTCTTTAAAGCCTCTCCCTACCTGTCATCGGGGTGCCAGTCACAGCAGAACACAGGGCCGGTGTGGGCTGTGAACATCCTCTCATACCGGTCAGGCCTCCGGATGTCCCACAGCTGGACATTACCGTTCTCAAAGGAAGCAGCAAAAGTAAAGTAATCCTTCATGCTGAACTGAACATCTCTTACACTCTCCGACTGACCTGAAAAAAACAACATTGATAAACAGGAATGTTCTCAGGCCAGGTACATTACCATGTCGTGCGACTGTGTTTATTTAGTAAATAATAAGATGCTGTTTGTTTTGTATCCCAGAGGCATTCCTGGACATGAGCAGGGCCTGGTTTCCCAAAAGCATCTCAAGGTTAAGTTCATGATTAGAACCTTCGTAGGAGCATCGTTAAATCACCCAGCTGTTTCCCAAACCATCGTTAGTAAAGTCGCACTTCAAAAACTATTGTTATTTACCAACTGCCACAGACCACTCATAGAACAGCTAAGTGCATCGTTAGATGCTTTTTTTGCCCTTCTGCGTCACTTTATACACAGAAGATCTCTGCTCAACATAGAATGAAGTTGTTTATCTGTCTCTCTGTGACCGCCGATAACTTCGGAAAGAAGTTGACTATAAATACAAAGTTGCCAATGTCTTTGCAAGTGACGGAGAAAAATATGTTCTAAATGAAAACTGAGAACTGCATCCTACATAGGCATATACATTTAAATCATATGGGAATCAATTTCATGTTCAGTCAATTGAGTTATATTCGATGCTACACTGTCTGTAATTTTGCCTCAATATATTTAATGTGTAACAACATGTGCGCAATGATGTGCCAAATTAAATCGGAAATTTAGTGCATTATAGGGTAAGCATTAGAATAAGCCACCTCAATATTTTGCAGCCGTAAGGTGATAACTCTAGGAGCTGATCTGTCGTCAGTATTGTGGAATAATTATTATGTTAAGGCAAGATTTGAATGGAGAAAGCTGATCAAAGAGCAGTGCTGCCTTTCTTCCTATCAGTATTGATACATGCTCCAACAACGCACTCAGCGAACGTTCTTTCTGCGTGGTGTTTTGGGAAGCGCATGTTACATCTTCGGCCGTTGTAAGAATGATGCATCGTTAAAACACTTGTAAGCCTAAAATGAATCGCTATCGGGAAACAAGGCCCAGGTAGGTATTTCTACACTCCACCCAAGGTGTTACTCCTGGGTTCAACCTCAAAAGTGCAAGAACTATCCACAGACACACATACCTGAGAAGGTGCTAACTGACTCCTTCTTGCGCAGGTCGAAGCACTTCATGTAGCCATCCTGGGAGCCACTGAGCAGCATGTAGACTTCGGTGGGGTGGAAGCACACCTTGTTGACCGTGCGCTTGTGCTCGGTGAACAGCTGGTCCTGCTTGTTGCGCGATGGCTTCCCCAGGTTCCAGGTGACTACCGCCCCGTTGGTGGCAGCCGTGGCCAGCAGGTTCTCCTCCATCTGGTGCCACATGACATCGGCACAGCTGAAGTTGAGCGAGGGCTTGCGGCCCACGCGCAGGTTGAGCTTCTCCACAAACTGCTCCTCCTCCAGGCCGTAGATCTTGAAGATATTGCGGCCGGCCACCACCACCTGTGTGGCATCGCGGCACACACTGATGGCGTTGGCGGGCGCGTCCAGGTGGCAGAACATGGTGCGTCCGCTGATGGCACTGCCGCCCAGGGCTGTGGTTACCCGCGACATCTTCTCCATGGCCTGGTGGGGGACAAAGAAGGGTGGTTGGGGAAATTATATTGGGAAATTCCAAAATAATGCCCATAGTTTCGCCAGAAGATGGCACTGCTACTATGAAGAGAGCTCAGTTTGGTACTTGAGCTGTGCTGCTGGCAGTGGTCTGTCACATATTTATAAGACCCTGTAATCTCTAATTCATTTCAATGGACTTACTCCAAACAGCAGCAGCGATCCTCTCTGCCTCTAGAGAAACACAGAGGCCTCCTCATACAGTCCTGTCAGAGGTCACCAGAGAAAAGTGTCATTATCCTCCACTTCAACAATCATCCACACGTATATGTTAATCTTGTAGAGCTGAGAAAGGGAACCCATTCAGTAGTGGGTCTGTAGGTTTTTGCTCCAACCAGCCAGCCACGACCTGATAGTACCTAGGCCTAACCAGTATCTACTTAGACAAAGTCCCTTCCTGTTCAGGTGCTGAGGTCCAAGCTGGAGCAAAAACCCTGACTGTCATTGCAACTCTTCAAAATCAAATGATCTTTAAAGAGTAGCTACACTGATACGTCACTGAGGCTGAGACAATTACTGCAACCAGATTAAACATTCACAAGTTACAACAAACAGTACTTACCTACAACCCAATAGTCTTCTATAACATGGCTCAAGAGAATATTCACTCCACTTTGCCCGAAGTGCATGGCGGACTGCTTAATGCTCCCAGCTCTCCAGATTCCTGCATGATTAGAACAGAGGGGCGCATAAAACTAAGATGACCAGTCATTGCTTAAAACAATGTAACCACTGAACTTTGCAATGTTTAGGGAAGTTTACGACCTGCCATTTGAAATATTTATAAATATTAGCTAGGATCTGGCTAGGGTAGCTAACGTACCTAGCTATACTAATTGTGTCGTTCACGTTCTCGATATGACCTCACACCAAGACTGAGACACACAGCCAATGAATGCATTTCAATAAGGAACATTTGTCTTCTAATTTGCAAGCAGAAATCACCTGGGAGCTGACTATAAAGCTTGCTAGCTAACGTTAACTTGCTAAAGTACTTAACGTTAGTTGCAACATAGCAGTCTATGACATGATGCTAATTATTTTACTAGCAGGTTCAAAATATTAGTTGACGAGAAAGGTACCGTTATTTCCCAATATAAATGTTTTCAGTGCACAACAATTGGCGCTAATTTTGGAGGACTGACCTTGCTTTTGAAAAAAAAAAATGTTGTTCACTGCACTGGAGAACCGGAAGTTGTAACTGTTATTACCATGAATCTAACGAAAACAAGCATAACAAAACGGAAGTACATGTTCTGAAAGGAATTCATTCATCGTTCATACTTTGTTTTGTAACATTTTATTACTGTTCTACACATGTGGATGGTAAGTGTTTTTCTACATTTTATTATTCTGACATCATGACTTTGAAGTCGCAGCTGAATGCATGTTTCTTGTTCTTCCCATACAGTTTCAGTTCATGCACCTATATCTATTGAATAGGCTATTTTGGGCCAGAATGAATATCAAAACAGAGAGTAGGCCTATTGAACTGAGAACTGAGAATGAGGCTTGTCAACTATGGTTTCTGTTCTCCAATGTATATAAAGGTTTAGATAGCAGCTGCCATCTGCAGTGTGTCAGGGGAAAAGGCCCTCCTCCCTCAGGAGTTTTGAGGAATAACAACATTCCCCTCTGTAATGTCCACTCAGGTCTGAGGTGGTTTTGGCCCATTAACCCTTTATAAAGCAATGAGTGGAGCACTATTCACCTGCGAAGACCCAGCTGTCTGGAGAAAGTTATATGGGAAATACTGGGAGGTAGTGGAGGCCAAGTCCCTTGGGAAGGGCAAGAAGTCTGGAAAACTGCTTCCCTTGGATAAATGGTAAGTGTGGCACATATATGATCCCATTACCAGGTATCAATGAAGAGCAGACTATCATCACAACTACAGTCAATCTGTCACATTAATTCACATAATTCACATGGATTTGAGCTTTCAATTTATCAGGACGGGGAATCCTTCAATGACATTTATGCATGCCTTTTGATTGATGTAAGTAAACACGGGATATTTAGTCTGAGCCTCGTCTCTGGCCAGGTTTCAAGAGGAGCTGCCTGTAGCCATCGCTGGGCGTGCTTATAAATACGTCACCCAACCAGAGCTGGTGAAACTGATGGAGTGGAAGCTCACTGTAAGTAGTGCAGATAGATGCATAGCTTTATTGACTAAGTAGTAAGTGAATGTTTCTGATATTCCAGGTAATAATTTGAAATTAAAATAAAATAAAAATTCTAGTAACTATACTTTCCTTACTGTCCATGACCAAAGAAATCTCTTTAAACTCCCTGCTCTGGTTGTGAAATGTCTTAACTGTATCACCTGCAGAGGGGGAAGTTCCGTCCGCGGCTGCAGCAGCTCGTGGCCTCAAACAGTGATGAGATGGTGGAGAAGTGCTCGAGAAAGGCCTTCAGTCTCCTCCCTGACGTCCAGGCAGCCATCACAGAACTCAGCTCTCTCAAAGCCCTGGGCCCAGCCACCGCCTCAGGTCAGCAGCACCCAGGGGCCGTCAGTCTGGTTCGCAGGATGAGAAAACACTTTTTAGGCAATTTTTAAGACTGACAAGACCGAGAAGGCTGACATGTTTTCTTCCTTTCAAGAGTAGAAAAAAAGTAACCTAGACAATGTTGGTTCAGTCACCTTCTTAATGGGATAAATTGATTTTAGGCCTATCAATCTCATGAACAAAGCTCACAATGCAGGACGGAGGTTCCCAACACTCTGTTAAAGCATACTTAATATTCAGGAAACTACAGCGATCTGGTAAGGGGCACAGTTTAACTTGGACTATCTTTGACTGGCCTTTGTGTTCCAGCTGTATTGGCAGCAGGAGCTCCCGAGCAGGTTGCGTTCATGGCCGACGAGGCCGTTGAAAGTATCCCTGGACTGGGGCCCATCCAGTACACACCCAAGCACTATGCTCTCTACTTGAACAAGATGGCTACACACACACAAACACTTAACAAAGGTGAGATAGCAAGTGTGTGTGTGTGTGTGTGTGTGTGTGTGTGTGTGTGTGTGTGTGTGTGTGTGTGTGTGTGTGTGTGTGTGTGTGTGTGTGTGTGTGTGTGTGTGTGTGTGTGTGTGTAATGCACATTTGTGGATACATATTTAGTGGGTCCAAATATTATCTATCTGTAACATTGTAGTTTTGCTCCATGTGCATTAGGCTTCCTCCTGGTGTGTGTGTAAGAGACAGAAGGGGGGGAAACTATACCCGGGATGTGGAAACCCCATGCCGTAATCTATGCTGACGTTGTTTGTTGACCCGCCTCCATCTTCCTCAGTGGACAGCGAGCGGGACTGGACCCCCCATAGGGTGGAGCTGTGTTTGTGGGCATGGGCGGTAGCCAATCAGCTGCAGCTCCCCCTGCTGAAGGATGTGAATCTAGAGAACAGCCTTCACAATAAGTCAGACCCGGAGACCAATGACAGGCCAGCTAAGAGACAGAGGACCAAGTAAACTTTTTTTCTTCAGAAAACTACCTTGTAAAGCCTTTAATTTGACAATAGAGAATATAACTGGGATGAAAGAATGTCAGGCTACCTCAACATTATTGCAGTAGTGTTTTGTCTTTACGGTATGTCTAGTTTTACAGTGTAACGTGCAAATAAACTTCCAAATTAAATCTTTAAACAGTATTTATTTAGCATCTGGTGCTTGGTTAACTCACCCCATGTACCCACAATGTGTAGTGCCACTTGATGATACTTTTGTATATATAGTGTATGTGGACACCCCTTCAAATTAGTGGATTTGGCTATTTCAGCCACACAACCGTTGCTGACAGGTGTATAAAATCAAGCACACAGCCACGCAATCTCCGTAGACAAACATTGGCAGTAGAATGGCCTTACTGAAGAGCTCAGTGACATTCAATGTGGCACTGTCAAATGATGTCACCTTTCCAACAAGTTAGCTTGTCAAATTTCTGCCCTGCTAGAGCTGCCCTGGTCAACTGTAAGTGCTGTTATTGTGAAGTGGACACGTTTAGGAGCAACAATGGCTCAGCCACGAAGTGGTAGGCCACACAAGCTCACAGTGGGACCGCTGAAGCGCTTTGTCCTCAGTTCCAACACTCACTACTGAGTTCCAAACGGCCTCTGGAAGCAACGTCCGCACAATAACTGTTAGTTGGAAGCTTCATGAAATGGGTTTCCATGGCTGAGCAGCCACACACAAGCCTAACGTCGACAATGCCAAACATCGGCTGGAGTGGTGTAAAGCTTTTTGGACTCTGGAGCAGTGGAAATGTTTCTCTGGAGTGATGAATCATGCTTCACCATCTGGTAGTTCGACGGACAAATCTGGGTTTGGTGGATGCCAGGAGAACGCTACCTGCCCCAATGCATAGTGCCAACTGTAAAGTTTTGTGGAGGAGGAATATTGGTCTGGGGCTGTTTTACATGGATCGGGCTAGGTCCCTTAGTTCCACTGAAGGGAAATTTTAACGCTACAGCATACAATGAAATTCTAGACGATTCTGTGCTTCCAACTTTGTGGCAGCAGTTTGGGGAAGGCCCTTTCCTGTTTCAGCATGACAATGCCCCCTTGCACAAAGTGAGGTCCATATAGAAATGGTTTGTCGAGATAAGTGTGGAAGATCTTGACCGGCCTCCACAGGGCCCAGGCCACAACCCCACCTTTGGGATGAATTGGAAAGCTGACTGCGAGCCAGGCCTAATCACCTAAAATCAGTCCCCAACCTCAATAATGCTCGTGGCTAAATGGAAGCAAGTCCCCGCAGCAATGTTCCAACATCTAGTGGAAAGCCTTCCCAGAAGAGTGGAGGCTGCTATTACAGCAAAGGGGGGGCCAACTTCATATTAATGCCCATGATTTTGGAATGAGATGTTCGACGACCAGGTGTCCACATACTTTTGATACTGTAGTGTATGTACAAGGTGGCTCGTATAATAAATATAGCGGTGGGATGATGAGACATTTCCACAGTATTGTTCTTTATTCGTATTGTTCCTAAATTAAAGCAAATACAATGAACAGTACAAAATAAAACCAAAATATATACAATAGAAAATGGTTCAGTTCAGAACATTTAAAAAGTACAATACATCATGAAATAATTAATGAGGACTTTAATATAAACTATCCATATTTACATTAAATTTAGTTTTCATTTGTTTCTTGGTGACCCAGAGAAAAATAGCCTCTTTGTTAATTTTTTACAATTATTTTTTTGTAAAGCTGTATTGGTACAACCTCTGGTCTGGATTTGGAAACTTAACTGCCGAAGCTTGGCACCATTTTATCAATCCAAGATAACAGCCAGTGAAAACTACCACAGCAGCACACATGACCTTAAACCAAACTGCCTCAATTATCCATAATATTGTACCATATTCTGCATTCAAAACCTCCATATACTGGTATTATAATGGTCTAGAGATGGATGAAAACAACTTGGATAACTGTTGATAGTTGTATGTTGGTCAAACCATGTGTGGATTCCACTGCTATCGAGTTTCTTTGTATTAGAAGGATACTGAGAAAGTAATGTGCTGGTTTGCTTGCTTCGATTCTTATTGAAAATAAGTTTATCTGGCTAATGAGCTACAGTAGCTTGCCTCATACAGTACTGCATTACAGTACCCCATGTTCAAGTAGTACACCGCTGACACATACTAGGAGAAGGCATCCTGCTTGGTCACAAGCATCAGCTTAAAGCAGATACTGCATATTGATATCATTAAGGTTGGTTGATCTACATATCCATAAAATATAAAGATCAGATCAGTGATGCAGTGCAGTGATCCTCCTAACCGGATGCCTTTAATCACACACAAACGCAACAGCCAAGTTTAGGGTGTAGATGCATTGGATGTAACAAGGCATTATCCGTAAGAGCACAACGGATTGTGGTAAGAAGGTAATACCTATGAAAGCATCAAATAAAGAGCAAAATGGCACTATAACATATTGGCACAATGACATGTTCAGTTTATCACGTTACAGCAAGTGCAAAAAAAAAAAAAAAAAGCTCACCTATGACAAAACACATGGGGTCTGGAATATCTAATAACAGTATAAATCTCAAGTATGCTTGCTACAAAAGTTGTTGCATTTAGACACGGACAAGCAGAGAAGGAATGAACAGGGAAAGTTGTTTGAGAACGGCTCCATAGAATGACGTCAACTAAGGGGTTTGACGCATCTCTCTTTTAACAGTGACGTCCTTTGGTTGGGATGTGGTTCAACAACAATACTACCTTCAAGGTGTTAGGCTATTCATGGACACTGACAAATATATGAGGGGGGTCTTCAGACCGCTCACTAAAAAGGTGGTGGTGGTGGTGTTCTAATAAAATGGATCACATGATACTGTATGATTGGCTGGCTGCCCCTATTCTACTCATGCTATTCTTCACCAGGCCCACCTATGTAGATGAAAACAAAAGACAGCAATCAAATCAACATCATGCGGCCTGTCACATTTACTGAAAGAAGAAGAGATTTTACACTGGTGGAGCCCCAGGTTCTGTTAGAACTGAGCCCTGCGTAACAGCCATACATCACTTCCGATGCCCGAGGCGTTGTGATGGGCACACGACAAGATATGAAGGCACACACAGCTGCTTTACGACCCCAGTGGTGTTTTATGAGTTGTGCCACCTCCATTCCTCTTTCTCTATTCCCCCTCTCCCTGCATCGCTCACAGTCACACTTTGGCACACGGCAAAGTTGTCACATATCAGCCTGTAGATGACACTTGCTCCTTCATTACAGTGTTTATGCCTCTCCCCCCAGATCCTCGGCTGTCTGGATGAAGCAGACAGCTTCATAGCCAAAAGGAGAGTGGGATTGGATGGGTTTTTGTAGAAGATGTGTTGTTAGTGCTGCTGTCTTTGGAGGCGGCCTAGGGCCAGGTAATTTGGCTTACAGATGGATAATAAACCACTCCTGATGACTTTTCTCTGCCTGCTTAATTAGGATATATGCACTTCTTATTTCCCCTGACGGCTGCCTCATATGCCATGGTGAAAAGAGAGAGGAAAGAATGAGCATGTCGATGAATACAGAGTTGGAGACTTATTTGAGACTGATCATACATTAAGATTAACTAACTTAAAGGGGCAGTGCAGTTAAAAATTTCATTAAAAAAAAACTGAATGAGGTCGAAATAACACTGAAATTGTGAAGATTATCATAATGCCCTTTTACTGTAAAAACTGTTTGGAAAAAAATATTTTAGTTTTTGGCCCATATCGTGACATCACAGTCAACCATGGTTTGCCAGTGCTGTGATAAGATTTGGTATTAAAAAAGGAATTTGAAGAATTTATATGCACTGTGTGTTTGTTAGCTAGCTAGCCAGCCAGATTTAGAGGAATGATTACATTAATTTAAAAATGAACTGTCAGTTTGCCATTCAAACAATGCAGTCAATCCACAGCCATACACTGGCTGAAATCAGTTATGTTGTAAATTCAACAAGTACTGATATTGTATCATATAATAGCACTCACAGCTTTCCAAGAAAACAAACATTTCGATGGTCTATTTTAGAGGCTATTTATACAGAAAATTGGTATAAAACCTGTATAAACTGTATTTATATATATATATATATATATATATATATATATATATATATATATATATATATATATATATATATATATATATATATATATATATATATATGGTACGTTGGTTCCACTCATATATATATATATATATATATATATATATAATATACAGTGCCTTCAGACCCCTTGAATTTTTTCACATTTTGATATGTTACAGCCATATTTTAAAATGGGTTAAATAAAACGATTTCCCCATAATTAAATGTTTGCTAACTTATTAAAACCAAAAAACAGATATACCTTATTTACATAAGTATTCAGACCCTTTGCTATGAGACTCGAAATTGAGCTCAGGTGCATCCTGTTTCCATTGATCATCCTTGAGATGTTTCTACAACTTGATTGGAGTCCACCTATGGTAAATTCAATTAATTTGACATGATTTGGAAAGGCACACACCTGTCTATATAAGGTCCCACAGTTGACAGTGCATGTCAGAGCAAAAACCAAGCCATGAGGTCAAAGTAATTGTCCATAGAGCTCCAAGACAGGATTGTGTCGAGGCACAGATCCAGGGAAGGGTACCAAAAATGTTCTGCAGCATTGAAGGTCCCCAAGAACACAGTGGCCTCCATCATTCTTAAATGGAAGAAGTTTGGAACCACCAAGACACTTCCTAGAGCTGGCCGCCCAGCCAAACTGAGCAATCGGTGGAGAATCAGGGAGGTGACCAAGAACCCGATGATCCCTCTGACAGAGCTCCAGAGTTCCTCTGTGGAGATGGGAAAACCTTCCAGAAGGACAACCATTTCTGCAGCACGGGGGCAGCACTTGGGGGCTGTCAGACCATAAGAAACAAGATTCTTTGGCCTGATGAAACCAAGATTGAACTTTTTGAGGAAACCTGGCACCATCCCTACGGTGAAGCATGGGGATGTTTTTCAGCGGCAGGGACTGGAAGGACATGTCAAGGTCGAGGCAAAATGAACGGCGCAAAGTACAGAGATCCTTGATAAAAACCTGCTCCAGAGCGCTCAGGACCTCCGACTGGGGCGAAGGTTCACCTTCCAACAGGACAATGACCCTAAGCACACAGCCAAGACAATGCAGGTGTGGCTTTGGGACAAGTCTTTGAATGACCTTGAGTGGCCCAGCCAGAGGCCAGACTTGAACCCGATCAAACATCTCTGGAGAGACCTGAAAATAGCTGTGCAGCAACGCTCCCCATCCAACCTGGCAGAGCTTGAGAAAATCTGCAGAAAAAAATGGGAGAAACTCCCCAAATACAGGTGTGCTAAGCTTGTAGCATAATACCCAAGAAGACTTGAGGCTGTAATCGCTGCCAAAGGTGCTTCAACAAAGTACTGAGTGAAGGGTCTGAATACTTATGGAAATGGTGATATTTTAGTTTATTTTTTAATAAATTAGCTAAATTGTCTACAAACCAGTTTTTGCTTTGTCATTATGGGGTATTGTGGGTAGATTGATGATGATAATCAATTTTAGAACAAGGCTGTAACCTAACAAAATGTGGATAAAGTCAAGGGGTCTGAATACTTTCCGAAGGCACTGTATACAGTTGAAGTCGGAAGTTTACATACACCTTAGCCAAATACATTTAAACTCAGTTTTTCACAATTCCTGACATTTAACCCTAGTAAAAAGTCACTGTTCTTAGGTCAGTTAGGATCACCACTTTATTTTAAGAATGTGAAATGTCAGAATAATAGTAGAGAGTGAATTATTTCAGCTTTTCTTTCTTTCATCAAATTCCCAGTGGGTCAGAAGTTTACATACACTCAATTTGTATTTGGTAGCATTGCCTTTAAATTGTTTAACTTGGGTCAAATATTTCGGGTAGCCTTTTACAAGCTTCCCACAATAAGTTGGGTGAATTTTGGCCCATTCCTCCTGACAGAGCTGGTGTAACTGAGTCAGGTTTGTAGAACTCCTTGCTTGCACACGTTTTTTCAGTTCTGCCCACATATTTTCGATAGGATTGAGGTCAGGGCTTTTTGATGGCCACTCCAATACCTTGACTTTGTTGTCCTTAAGCCCTTTTGCCACAACTTTGGAAGTATGCTTGGGGTCATTGTCCATTTGGAAGACTCATTTGCGACCAAGCCTTAACTTCCTGACTGATGTCTTGAGATGTTGCTTCTATATATCCACATAATTTTCCGCCGTCATGATGCCATCTATTTTGTGAAGTGCACCAGTCCCTCCTGTAGCAAAACACCCCCACAACATGATGCTGCCACCCCCGTGCTTCACGGTTGGGATGGTGTTCTTCGGCTTGCAAGCCTCCCCACTTTCCTCCAAACATAACGATGGTCATTATGGCCAAACAGTTCTATTTTTGTTTCATCAGACCAGAGGACATTTCTCCAAAAAGTATGATCTCTGTCCCCATGTGCAGTTGCAAACCGTTGTCTGTTTTTTTATGCTGGTTTTGGAGCAGTGGCTTCTTCCTTGCTGAGCGGCCTTATAGGTTATGTCGATATATGACTTGTTTTACTGTGGATATAGATACGTTTGTAACCGTTTCCTCCAGCACCTTTGCTTGTTGTTCTGGGATTGATTTGCACTTTTCGCACCAAAGTACGTTCATCTCTAGGAGACAGAACGAACGCGTCTCCTTCCTGAGCGGTATGATGGCTGCGTGATCCCATGGTGTTTATGCTTGCATACTATTGTTTGTACAGATAAATGCGGTACCTTCAGAAATTGCTCCCAAGGATGAACCAGATTTGTGGAGGTCTACAAAAAAGAAAATCTGAGGTCTTGGCTGATTTCTTTTGATTTTCCCATGATGTCAAGCAAAGAGGCACTGAGTTTGAAGGTAGGCCTTGAAATACATCCACAGTCAATTTAGTGTATGTAAACTTCTGACCCACTGGAATTGTGATACAGCGAGTTATAAGTGAAATAATCTGTCTGTAAACAATTGTTGGAAAAATGACTTGTGTCATGCACAAAGTAGATGTCCTAACCGACTTGCATAAACTATAGTTTGTTAACAAGGAATTTGTGGAGTGGTTGAAAAACTAGTTTTAATGACTCCAACCTCAGTGTATGTAAACTTCCGACTTCAACTGGATGTACTGTATATGGCAGTATTTCTATTAAACAACTTTTATGATATCACATGCCTTACTTTTATTTTCCTGCATAAGGAAAAGCAGAAAATACATCACCTATGCCTTTACTGCCATTAATTCCAATTAGACTGGTTTGGATTTCTCCCTGACCAAAATGGCTGCCATTTCATGCCTTTCTGGAACATTGAGGGATTAGTCATTTAATAGGATCTCTATGCTTCCTACTTTGAAGGGGTAAGCGGGGCAGGCTCTGGAGTCTAGAAGATCCTATACGCCAATCAGGGCTGTGTATGTAAATATATTTACATTCGTATTGACACGCCCGCACATTTCAATGGCAAAAAGAGTCTCCGAGAAATACATGATAAAACAGATATCTTTTGAGTTATTTTGATCAAATAAACACATACAGGGATTTATTAGACATACAGTGATTTAAAAATACAATTAAAAAGCCTGTTTGAACTGAGACCCTGGTGCGTTTTTAAGGGTGGGGAGATAGAAGCTTGCACCTTGTACATCAGCTTTTGTCACCCCTTTAGTCGTTTAGTTTTAATTTCCTGGAAGGTTCCTATTCAAGGCCCAGTGCAGTCAAAAACCCCATTCTCCTTTGTTTTATATGCAGCATATTTCCACGCTATGAGGTTGGAATAATACTGTGAAAATTATGATAATGCCTTTTTAGTGTAAGAGCTGTTTGAAAAGACCACCTGAAATGTCTGCCTGTTTTGGTCGGATGGAGTTTTGGCCTGCCTGGTGACGTCAATTCGTTAATAGACCCATAAGAACCGCTCTGAAAATAACAGCTAGTTTTCAGTTTTCCACTCCCCACTCAGTCCTAGCCAAATTGTTTATTGAGATATTGCTCTTTGCTAAGAAGTACATTTTTAAAACAATCACAGTGAGGTACTTAATTGTTAACCAGAAATGATTTGATATTGAGATAAAAATGGCTGCATTGGACCTTTTAACAGTTTTTTATGTGTTTTACAATAACATCGGTATTTAGTTTATAGCCCTTTCATCAGCCCTATGCCTTTTCTGGGTTAATGTGCTATGGATTCTTTAGCCTACGAGGCACAATTATCCTCCTCTTAGATAGAATTCACCTTTCATAAAGTTATTCGTTATGGCACACTCAGTATGCCTGTATCCTCTGTCAGTGACATAATCATGTATGCTGAGGATTATGTCTGAGACCAATTGACAGCATTGGCAACTCTAAAAGTTTTCTAAAGCAGTCAGAAGACACCTTCCAAATTAAATAGACTACAGACTGAAGAAAAAAAGTATACAGAAATTAAATAAGTGAATGGAATTTCAAGATTAGTCAAAGCTTAGCAATTTCTTGATTCAGTCAATGAGCTAATTTGTGGCAGGTTTCTCTATCCAAAATGTGTCATTAACCAAAATATACTGTCGTCAGGCATCACCACACTGGGGGGGATTTAGAATCTGGCAACCATGTAGTAACGTGTGTCTAAATATTCTATCTGGCAACCAAGGTTTTAAGATGTGTTTATCAACAAATATCTAATGTCGCCTGAGAGCGACAGTCCAGCGTTTCTCAAGCATGTTCTTGCACAAACAGTTTGCCTTTGTCATCCGGTCTCATTTGCCACATAACTCATATGACACGTGTTATTATCAGCTTTGACATTACCATTGAGGACCACACGGCAGAAATTTCACCGAAGCATATACCAGCAAACAGTCACTGACTGTTTTCACTCTGCCTTTGTTTTCCATTTCTACGTCGAATGGGTTCTTCTATGGCTTACTCTGTAAAGCACTAAGATTTATAAAGACGAGTGTAACTTGCTTCATTGATGTTCATTCATCATAGTAACCAGGGGTGTCTGCTGTCGAATCACTTTCAGAGGATCAAAGCTGTATGGTAGGAGATATCATAAGAACAACAATCATCGCATTTCGTCTGCACCATTTGAAATGTTCTTCTTTTGTTTTCCCAAACAAGAAAGAAACAGAAATAAATGATTAACACTCCTTTTTTTATGTGTACATTCCTTTACAAAAGTATACAGTCCCTAAGAATGAGACACTGAGGTATAGACTGGGCTTTGACAGACTGAACCCAATGCCCGCTGGGACACGAAGGTCAGAGGTCAGGCGATGATGACATGTCCGTTGCCCTCCCTAGTTCCGTCTGTTAGAGTGAGAATAGACAGAGAGGCCTGTGTCGCTCGCTTTGCGTTCCCGCGCTGACTTACAGCATCAGGCAGTGGTTGTTCTTGGAGACGGTGACACAGGAGAAGGGTGCGGGTTGGTGGGGGTGTAAAGAGCACACGTCTCAGTTTGGACCTTAGAGCATGGGCTAGATGAGATGCTGGTGCTTTAGCAGGCTAGGGTATGGTACTGCTAGAGATTATGCTAACCTGCTGAAGCATTTAGGTTGGGTGGAAAATGAGAGTGACAATGGCTACTAGGGACATGAGCACCACAGTGGTGATGGTGGGGAAATAGGATATCACGGTTTCAGCATTGATTTATTTTCTTCTCTGTCTTTTCCACCTTCCTAGCTGCATGCCTTGTTACATGTAATACCTAATCCTGTGAATTCCTATTCTTATTCCACAGTGTAGATCTAGTGTTTAGGTGCATGTTGAGCAGTAGAACATTGGTGTCCTTCTGCCTCATGTCTTTAAAAGGGGCAGTGAGGAATACTGACAGAACACACATCTGTCCAGTAAGAAGCACCTCAAGGGTCATAAACCCACTCTGAACAGGAGAGGAGAGCTGACACTGCATGGTATTATTCATAATGGCTCTCTGACAGGTTCTGCCTGAAGCTGGGTTAAGCTTCAACACAAAAGACAAAAGGGATGCTCCACAATGAGAATATAAAGACAGCTACACATCTTTCACCTGCATATATTGCTACCAAATTCCCTCCCACCACAAAACAGAGATCATTCTATGATGATATGGGTACATTGGGAAAAATTATTCCTGCTCTGTACAGTTTTGAATTAAATAACATCCTGTGTTTTGAATGGTGTTGCCGGGGAGGTTGGCTGAGCGGACAGGAAAAGGATATGGCGAAGGCGCTGGGTCTTGACATGTGACAGTGAGAGGGAAAATGTAATGGAGTGAGAGAGAGCTTCTTGGTGTCAGGGAGCGGGTGGAAGCTGCACCCCCAGCAGCTCGTAGGCAAAGATGTTCCAGAAGATGGCGAAGAGAAGGAAGGTGATGAAGGAGAAGAGGATGACCCACCAGGAGCACTGCTTCTGCAGGCTCTCCTCGTAGCTGCGCAGGATGAGCAGGCCCATGCTGATGCCCACCACCGCCCCCGCCAGGTGGGCCATGAAGCTGGGCTGGGGCCCCGAGGAGGGCAAGGGCGGGGAGAAGCGCAGCCACACGGCACGGCCCACCTCCGAACTCACTGCAATGGAAGAAGTCATCAATATGAGTGGAACTGTGGGATTTGGCAGATAGAGTTTGGAGTAGAGTCCAAGACTAGGGCTTTGCTAAGGCTAAGGCTATGTTTAAAGAGATGGGCTGGCTAACGATACACTAGACTGAGGTATGGGGAAGTCCAACGCGGGACAGACAGGCGGGACATATTGCACACTGACGAAAGTCGTAGTGAATTGGGAAAAGTCACTGCCATACAGCATAAGTCATATCCTCTGAACGAAATACTACATATCCAATCTGCACTCACTCCTCCCCATTGCACTTGAAGCAATACCTCAACTCATTTTACAAGGCCCACTCAAGTTATAACACAAGCATTTCGCTATACCCACAATAACATCTGCAAAACACGTAAATGTGACCAATACAATTTGATTTGAAAATAGTGTAGATATTGAATGGCTATATGGATATAGTAGGAAACTTACTGCACACCAGTGCCAGAATCATGCGGAGGAGCTTGTATGGACACCGCATACCGGCCCAGTTCTGCAAAACAGAGAGACGAGCGGCAAGTCAAACACAAACAGTCAGCTCCAAAGACCTGTATATTTACAGCTTTCACAGTGAGTATCTCCACCATCTCTGCATTCTGTAGGGAACGTGTGTGAACCACAGCGATCAGACATCCACTTCCATACAAGTAGGATGAGGACACGCCTACTAGACAGAGACATGGTTATACACCTGGCTGGTCTCCAATCGGTGGATCCACCTTGCTGCCCGTTCTATTAATCAGGGTTAAGATAGCTTTACGGAGGGTGAGAACAGCCCAATAAAACACCCTGTGATCCTCCTGGGATAATACAAAAGGTTTCTGCCTCAGAATAACATGTTTATTACCCAGGATGAAGGATTGCACCAATCTCGTCCCTCTTCATATCCTCTAGGTCCTAGGAGACCCGGGAGGAAGCAGTAGTGTTTTGCTCCCTTGCAGAGGAAGCCAGGCAGGCAAAGCCGAGCGCCACGCAAGATTAAAGATCCTGAAGAAAGTCAATAAAGTGCAGGCCTATACACACAACTCAGCCTATTCGTCTATGCGACGGCAGGGCCTCATGAAAGTGCAGTAATAGCACAAATAAATGACAAGTGTCAGAGTACGGGGGAGGTCAACCAAGCAGCATGAATAAGGGAAGGGAGAAGGGGGGCACTCACGTGATAGAGACGCTCACTTTCCCTTATTTTTTTCCTTGCTGAAGTTTGTTTTACATGCTCTCAATGGAGAGAAGTGTATCCTCCATTTTGCCTATCAATACTAAGCTCAGGGATTTAAATGAAGCTGTACCTCCATTGAGACAAGGGGATAATGGGGTGCTTTTGTACAGTATTCTAAAAACAGAGTACTTTTCTTTGGAATTTCTACATCTACATCAAGACGATGTTAGTGTAGCACATGGGGATGTGTGAAACCTTGCTTTTGAGGTGGCGCATTTGGCTAAGACGCTTGAGGAGGGCAGTCACAGGTCTTTAAGGCAGAGGTCACGTGTTCGTGCTCGTGCCAGGTATGGGCCGAATCGAGAGGAAGTGGTACATCTTTTACATTAGCTCCGAAAAGAAATGTCTGTTTTCAAAAGGTCTTCATTCTTATGAGCAAGTGCTAATCTCATTTCATCCTATTTATTTTCTTTAGCTTGTTGCTCAATAAAAATAAAACATCTACACTAGTGAAATCATAGCGTAAAAGCAGGTGAGCTGGTTCTACGCTTTTTGTACATTTTCTTGTGTTTTGTGGTGGAAAACTGAGCGGGTTGAGCATAAAACGTCAACCCTGTTACCATTGATGGACAGGCTAGAAATGTTTTAACAATAAAATAAAAATGTGTGAAGCTTGCATTCAATTGCCCCTCCCCGTTGAACACAACAGGCTTCCATTCCCCCTGTCACGAGGGGAGTTATGGATGATTTAAGATTAAGTTTTAAACCCTGTTACAGGCAACCCTGTTACTATATTTGGCACTTAATAGGCAAATACTATAGTCATTTCTTTATTTAACCTCGCGAGATGGGAAAACATGTTTTTTATTTTAAATAAATCTTCTTAGGGCTAGGCCCTTTTTTTCTCAATTTGCGCCTGAATGACGTGCCCGAAGTAAACTGCCTGTTGCTCAGGCCCTGAAGAACAGGATATGCATATAATTGGTACCGTTGGAAAGAAAACACTTTGATGTTTGTAGAAATGTTAAAATAATGTAGGAGAATATAACACAATAGATATAGTAGGAGAAAATCCAAAGAAAAACCAACCGGAATGTTTTGTTTTTGAGAGACCATCTTCTTAGAATGGCAAGTATAAGGTCATATTGAAAATTAGCTCCCTGGATGCAATTCCTATGGCTTCCACAGGGTGTCAGCAGTATATGTTGAAGGTTTCATGCTTGTAACTTCAAATACGAATAAGATATATTAGTTTTAGTACATGTGCACAGTCTTGGAAATTCGTGTTAGCGCGCGCCATGAAGACAGGACGCACCTGCTAAAATCGATTTCCTATTGAACATACTTCTTTCCGTAAGAAATATTATAGTTTGATTACATTTTAGGGTATCTGAGGAGTAAGTAGAAATGTATTTTGACTTGTTGAAACAAAGTTTAGGGGTAGATTTTCGGATTCCTTTCTCTGCATGTTGAACGAGTGGATTACTCAAATTGATGGTACCAACTAAACTGACTTTTTGAGATATAAAGAAGGATTTTATCTAACAAAACGACACTACATGTTATAGCTGGGACCCTTTGGATGACAAATCAGAGGAAGAGTTTCAAAAAGTAAGTGAATATTTAATCGCTATTTGTGAATTTATGAAACCTTCGCTGGTGGGAAAATATTTTGACGTGGGGTGCCGTCCTCAAACAATCACATGGCATGTTTTCGCTGTAATAGCTACTGTAAATCGGACAGTGCAGTTAGATTAACAAGGATTTAAGCTTTCAGCCGATTTAAGACACTTATATGTACCTAAATGTTAAATATTCATAATTGTTATGATTATTTATTTGAATTGCATGCCTTCCAGTTTCACCGGAAGTTGTCCCGCTTGCGGGACGCCTAGCCCTAAAAGGATTTTGTTAAGTTGAACAAGTGCTCTTTATGACAGAATGTTAAACATTTTTTCCCACTAGCTTACATTACTTAAAAGGCTACCCAATTGGTGGAACAACCCATTTACACTCCACAAACACACACACACACACACACACACACACAAACACACACACACATACACACACACACACACACACACACACACACACACACACACACACACACACACACACACACACGCACGCACGCACACACGCGCACAGACATGGGGGTGAATAAAATTGAACGTTTTTCTCACTTTAACCTTGGATGAGTATATGACACTTAAGTTTTCAATAAATTATAAGATCAACATACAGTACATAAAAGGTTAATGGGGTCTCTAGTTACCCGCGGGAGGACAAATTAAAGTGTTAATTCAACCAGGATAGGTGCAGATTTCTTGTTCAGTCTGAACTTTAATGTAGAGATGAAGAAGTATTTGGCCGATTTAACATAAATCATTTTGATGGCCTTGACAGCAGTGAGACAAAACCTCTGTTCAACCGTCTCATCCAAATAACTGACGATAAAAGCTTTTGGACAGATAGATGAGGTCTACTGGAGTAAAAACACTTCCGCCCCCTGAGACGCAGAGAAGAAAAAACAAACCCGGGGGCCAGGCATAATAAACAACAGACGCTTAGTTTTCTGGGAGTAGGGGTCAAAGTTTAAACTCTTTACTCTGGGGCTGCTGATGCATTTTGAGTTCGACTTTTGCTGGCATCTCTTTTGCTTGTAGTGAAGGCCTTCTCTACTAAGAGTGATTCATCAGATCTTACACAGCCCTGAGTCCTCTGACAGAATGTGCTGAGACATCGCACATCCAGACACACTGATGCTGACGCACGCACGCACACACACAGACAGTGTGATCGCACATTTTATGTTTTCTGTTGCGGAGACATTTGGCAGACCAGGCACCTAGGGAGTACTGAGGAACAGATTGACATAGCCTTTAATATTCCCATATGCATAGAGTTTGGCACTTCTAAATAGAGAGGTGTTAAGAATAAATTACAAAGGAAAACAACGAATAACAGATCAAGGGAGGAATCAAAACAGCATTTCAAGTTAAGTCAATAGCCCAAATGCAGAGTTCCTTTCTGATAAGCTATGATCATGGGGGTTCTGGAATATTCGATGGCTCTTATCCAAAAAAGTGCTTGTTAGCCGGTTATAAAAAGTCCTTATCGCATCATATTGATAGGGACCCACTCTCTGTGTGTGCTCTCTGGCATGGAATCTTTGCTAAAGCGCATCGCTCCCATTGTACATCCCACTCACACCTGCAGAGCTTGATGAGGGCAAGCACAAGAGTCTATCTAAACACAAAACAGAAAACAGAAGGATGTTGTGTGGAGGAGAACTCTCTTAACGTGATTTCTCTGACATTTTGGTCTCCATTGATACTGTTATCAAGTGTGACAATGAAGGCGATGATGACGGCAGTTACCATGACGACGTTGGCCAGATGCGCCGAGCACAGAGCGTAGACACCCCCGGAGCCCCCCACCACTGGAGCACGCATGTCTGTGATGGACACAGTCAGGGAACCTGGGGAGAGAGAAATGGTGAGAGAGAAAGAGGGGGAGAGGAGAGAGAGAGAAAGAGAGACAGAAGGAGAGCAATTTTCAGAAATAGAGCGCAATGTTCAGAAAGAGAGTGAAAAATATAGAGGAAAATGTTGGGAGATGGAGGAAAAAGAGAGAGGTTAGGTTACTCATCATCACCATAGCAATTTCAGTCACCTTCCTCCCAGCATCCCCCTGAACCCAAAAGAACACATCCTTGTGTGTCTGTCGTCAGTTGACCTCGACTTGCCCTCTTTATATCTATACACCCGCATACTGTTTTTCTCTTCTGTGCTGATGTGCACATGGTTTACACTACAGCTGCCAGCACCACCACCAGGCTCATAAAACAGAACAGTCACGGTAAACAAAAAATACCATAGTCACAAATGTTATGTTATATACTGTACTTAGACACATTAAATTGGACAGCTACAAAGAATAATCTACACATACCACAAGGAGACCATAATAGGGTTTACCTATGACGTACTCTTGCTACGATACTATAATGTCCTCTTGATCCTATGTAGATTATACTGAAGCATTGGCTTCTGATACACTACATGATCAAAAGTATATGGACACCTGCTCGTCGAACATTTGGGCATTAATATGGATATGCCCCCCCCCCCCTTTGCTGCCATAACAGCCTCCACTCTTCTGGGAAGGCTTTCCACTAGATGTTGGAACATTGCTTCGGGGACTTGCTTCCATTCAGCTACAAGAGCATTAGTGAGGTTGGCAGTGATGTTGGGCGATTAGGCCTGGCTCGCAGTCGGTCTTACAATTCATCCCAAAGGTGTTCGATTAGGTCAGGGCTCTGTGCAGACAAACTATTTCTGCATGGACCTCGCTTTGTGCACGGGGGCATTGTCATGCTGAAACAGGAAAGTTTACACTAACTGTTACCACAAAGTTTAGCGTTAAGATGTTGTTTTTTTTGACAATATTTAATCCATTTTGAATTCAGGCTGTAACACAACAAAATGCGGAATAAGTCAAGGGGTATGAATACTTTCTGAAGGCACCGTACATGCTACACAGACCAGTCAGTTGGATGATTTAATCAATTCCATAAAAAATTATGATAATGGCGCTGGAAGGAAAAGCGGACATTTTACAGGCACTCAACCAATTGCTATTTGTGTGTTATTTTGTGCTGATTTTTCCTTTTATTGTACACACTGTTTCCGCCATCGTTTCCTATGACCAAAAAGGGCTTCTGGACATCAGAACAGCTGTCACTAACCCGATTTGGATGAGGACTTCTACTTCAATGAGTCGGAGGCAAAAGACCACTATCCCAGACCAGATCCAAATCCTCGACACTCAGAAAGGGAGGAGGGGGTGCTATAGAGGCCAGCGTGCGGGACATCTGATGAGACTGTGTCGGAGAGTGGATAAGCCGCGTCTACTCTTTGTTATTTTGGCGAACATGCAATCACTGGAGAATAAACTGGAAGAGCTCCGTTCGAGACTATCCTATCAACGCGATCTGAAGAACTGTAATATCCAATGTTTCTCCGAGTCGTGGCTGAACAAGGACATGGAAAATATAAATCTAGATGGTTTTTCTATACATAGGCAGAACAGAACAGCAGCTTTGTGTAAGCTCAGGTGAGGGTGTGTGCGTCTCTTTGTTAACAACAGCTGGTGCGCAAAATCTAATATTAAGGAAGTCTTAAGGTTCTGATTGCCTGAGTAAGAATACCTCATGATAAGTTGTAGACCATACTATTTACCAAGAGCTGTCTATTTATAACCACAAACCGATACTGGCACTAAGGCCGCACTCAACGAGCTGTATGTGCCATAAGTAAACAAGAAAATGCTCACCCAGAGACGACGCTCCTAGTGACCAATGATTTTAATGCAGTAAAACTGAAATCTGTGTTCTCATTTCTACAAGGATGTCACCTGTGCAACTAGAGGTGAAAAAAAACACTAGATCACCTTTACTCCACACACAGAGATGCATACAAAGCTCTCCCTCACCTTCCATTTGGCAAATCTGACCATAACTCTATCCTCCTGATTCCTGCATACAAGCAAAAACTCAAACAGGAAGTACCAGTATCAATACGGAAAAGGTCAGATGAAGCGCATACTTAGTTACACGACTCTTTCGCTAGCACAGACTGGAATTTGATTTAAGATTAATCTGATGGCTTGGAGGAGTTTAACTCATCAGTCATCATCTTCATTAATAAGTGCATTGACGATATCTTCCCCACAGTGACCATACACATACAGTGCCTTGCGAAAGTATTCGGCCCCCTTGAACTTTGCAACCTTTTGCTACATTTCAGGCTTCAAACATAAAGATATAAAACTGTATTTGTTTGTGAAGAATCAACAACAAGTGGGACACAATCATGAAGTGGAACGACATTTATTGGATATTTCAAACTTTTTTAACAAATCAAAAACTGAAAAATTGGGCGTGCAAAATTATTCAGCCCCCTTAAGTTAATACTTTGTAGCACCACCTTTTGCTGCGATTACAGCTGTAAGTCGCTTGGGGTATGTCTCTATCAGTTTTGCACATCGAGAGACTGAAATTTTTTCCCATTCCTCCTTGCAAAACAGCTCGAGCTCAGTGAGGTTGGATGGAGAGCATTTGTGAACAGCAGTTTTCAGTTCTTTCCACAGATTCTCGATTGGATTCAGGTCTGGACTTTGACTTGGCCATTCTAACACCTGGATATGTTTATTTTTGAACCATTCCATTGTAGATTTTGCTTTACATTGTCTTGTTGGAAGACAAATCTCCGTCCCAGTCTCAGGTCTTTTGCAGACTCCATCAGGTTTTCTTCCAGAATGGTCCTGTATTTGGCTCCATCCATCTTCCCATCAATTTTAACCATCTTCCCTGTCCCTGCTGAAGAAAAGCAGGCCCAAACCATGATGCTGCCACCACCATGTTTGACAGTGGGGATGGTGTGTTCAGCTGTGTTGCTTTTACGCCAAACATAATGTTTTGCATTGTTGCCAAAAAGTTCAATTTTGGTTTCATCTGACCAGAGCACCTTCTTCCACATGTTTGGTGTGTCTCCCAGGTGGCTTGTGGCAAACTTTAAACGACATTTTTTATGGATATCTTTAAGAAATGGCTTTCTTCTTGCCACTCTTCCATAAAGGCCAGATTTGTGCAATATACAACTGATTGTTGTCCTATGGACAGAATCTCCCACCTCAGCTGTAGATCTCTGCAGTTCATCCAGAGTGATCACGGGCCTCTTGGCTGCATCTCTGATCAGTCTTCTCCTTGTATGAGCTGAAAGTTTAGAGGGACGGCCAGGTCTTGGTAATCCGGCTTTAAACTTCTTCACAACAGTATCTCGGACCTGCCTGGTGTGTTCCTTGTTCTTCATGATGCTCTCTGCGCTTTTGACGGACCTCTGAGACTATCACAGTGCAGGTGCATTTATACGGAGACTTGATTACACACAGGTGGATTGTATTTATCATCATTAGTCATTTAGGTCAACATTGGATCATTCAGAGATCCTCACTGAACTTCTGGAGAGAGTTTGCTGCACTGAAAGTAAAGGGGCTGAATAATTTTGCACGCCCAATTTTTCAGTTTTTGATTTGTTAAAAAAGTTTGAAATATCCAATAAATGTTGTTCCACTTCATGATTGTGTCCCACTTGTTGTTGATTCTTCACAAACAAATACAGTTTTATGTCTTTATGTTTGAAGCCTGAAATGTGGCAAAAGGTCGCAAAGTTCAAGGGGGCCGAATACTTTCGCAAGGCACTGTACATATCCCAACCAGAAGTAATGGATTACAGGCAACATCCGCACTGAGCTAAAAGCTAGAGCTGTCACTTTGAAGGAGTGGGACACTAATCCAGACGCTTATTAGAAATCCTACTCTGATGAACCATCAACCAGGCAAAGTGTCAATACAGGACCAAGATCGAAACCTACAAGTGTCTTCACTGACATTTTCAACCTCTCCCTGACCCAGCTTGTAAAATCAACATGTTACATGCAGACCACCATAGTCCCTGTGCCCAAGAACACCAAGGTAACCTGTCTATAGGACTTATGACCTGAAGCACTCACATCTGTAGCCATTGTTAGGTTTTAATTCTCAGAGTAAAAAACTCACCGGACACCATGAAAGCTCAACCACGTTTATTCTTCCATGAGGATCAATACGGCTGCACAGGACAAAAACATTTTCACACAAGCACTGGTATTTAACCCTTCCTCCTAGGCTGAGTCTCCTCCTACACATCGGTATAAACATTGTATATTTTACTGCTAGGCAGGACACGTAGTGATATGGGCCATAAACTGTTCTTCCTCCCTTAATATGACCTGACCTCGACCCCCCTTCATCACTAATCCATCAATACCTGCCACATGTGATCGCTTCTCTGCACTCAGTCTTTCAATCGGATCCCTGACATAATGTAAACGTTATACATTACCCTCTCTCCCTCAGTGACATGAATAAGTATATTTCCTATTCTCAGAACCCAAAGATTTCAAAGGCTGGTCGTGGCTCACATCAACACCATCATCCCAGACACCCTGGACCCACTCCAATTCGCATACAGCCCCACAGATTATGCAATCTCTATTGCACTCCACACTACCCTTTTCCACTTGGACAAAAGGAACACCTACATGATCATTCTGTTCATTGACTACAGCTCAGAGTTCAACATCATAGTGTCCTCCAATCTCATCACTAAACTAAGGAATCTGAGATCAAACACTTCCCTCTACAACTGGATCCTGGACTACCTGACGGGCCGCCCCCAGGTTGTGAGAGTAGGCAACAACACATCTGCCACGCTGACTGGGGCCCCTCAGGTGTGCGTGCTTTGTCCCCTTCTGTACTCCCTGTTCACCCACGACTGTGTGGCTACGCACGACTCCAACAACATCATTAAGTTTGCTGACGACACAACTGTGGTGGGCCTGATCACCGACGACGATGAGACAGCCTACAGGGAGGAGGTCAGAGACCTGGAAGTGTGGGGCCAGGACAACAACCTCCCCCTCAACGTCAGCAAGACAAAGGAGCTGAGGGCTGAGCACGCCCCCATTCACAGGGCTGTAGTGGAGACGGTTGAGAGTTTCAAGTTTCTCTGTGTCCACATCACTAAGGACCTATCATGGCGCAAACACACCAACACAGTCATGAAGAGGGCACAACAGTGCCTCTTCCCCCTCATAAGGCTGAAAATATTTGCCATGGGCCCTCAGATCCTCAAAAAGTTCTACAGCTGAAACGCTAAGAGCATCTTGACTGGCTGCATTAACGCTTGGTATGGCAACTGCTTGGCATCTGACTACAAAGCGCTACAAAGGGTAGCGCGTACGGCCCAGTACATCAGGTGGTGTCAGAGGAAGGCCATTAAAAATGGTCAAAGGCTCCAGCCACCTAAGTCATAGACTGTTCTCTCTGCTACCGCACGGCAGGCGGTCCTGGAGCCTCAAAGTCTGGGACCAAAAGGCTCCTGAACAGCTTCTACCCCCAAGCTATGAGAATGCTGAACAGTTAATCACATGGCTACCCCTTTTTTTCCCCACTGGCATTCTTGCACTGGCTCTATGCACAATCACTGGACTCACACACACACATACTACAATGACACTCCAACACACACATACACATACGCATACACATACACACACACTCCATACACTCACACACACAAAACACACACACACACATGCATATTGACACCACACACACACACACACAGACACATTTTCACACATGCTGCTGCTACTCTATTTATTAGCTATCCTGATTGCCTAGTCACTTTTACCTCTACCTACATGTACATGTAACCTCAACTACCTCAACTACTTCGCACCCCTGAACATTAACTCGGTACCGGTACTCCTTATATATAGCCTCGTTATTTCGTTTTTATTGTTACAGTTCGTTTTTTTTTGCCTTATTTGCTACATTTTCTTACTTTTACTTTGCATTGTTGGGAAAGGGCTCATAAGTAATCATTTCACTGTAAAGTCTACACCCAATTGTACTCGGCGCATGTGACAAATACAATTTTATTCAAATTTTCTTTGGGACTATCTGGTCCTGTACATAAGAACAGTCTAGTTAGAAATCTGCATAGCTTGGCTATGGGCCAATTCCCCTGCTAGACTGTGAACGTAACCTGATTGGTTAAGTACAGTGCCTTGCGAAAGTATTCGGCCCCCTTGAACTGTGCAACCTTTTGCCACATTTCAGGCTTCAAACATAAAGATATAAAACTGTATTTTTTTGTGAAGAATCAACAACAAGTGGGACACAATCATGAAGTGGAACGACATTTATTGGATATTTCAAACTTTTTTAACAAATCAAAAACTGAAAAATTGGGCGTGCAAAATTATTCAGCCCCTTTACTTTCAGTGCAGCAAACTCTCTCCAGAAGTTCAGTGAGGATCTAATGATGGACTAATGATGATAAATACAATCCACCTGTGTGTAATCAAGTCTCCGTATAAATGCACCTGCACTGTGATAGTCTCAGAGGTCCGTCAAAAGCACAGAGAGCATCATGAAGAACAAGGAACACACCAGGCAGGTCCGAGATACTGTTGTGAAGAAGTTTAAAGCCGGATTTGGATACAAAAGGATTTCCCAAGCTTTAAACATCCCAAGGAGCACTGTGCAAGCGATAATATTGAAATTAAAGGAGTATCAGACCACTGCAAATCTACCAAGACCTGGCCGTCCCTCTAAAATGCCAGCTCATACAAGGAGAAGACTGATCAGAGATGCAGCCAAGAGGCCCATGATCACTCTGGATGAACTGCAGAGATCTACAGCTGAGGTGGGAGACTCTGTCCATAGGACAACAATCAGTCGTATATTGCACAAATCTGGCCTTTATGGAAGAGTGGCAAGAAGAAAGCCATTTCTTAAAGATATCCACAAAAAGTGTCATTTAAAGTTTGCCACAAGCCACCTGGGAGACACACCAAACATGTGGAAGAAGGTGCTCTGGTCAGATGAAACCAAAATTGAACTTTTTGGCAACAATGCAAAACGTTATGTTTGGCGTAAAAGCAACACAGCTCATAACCCTGAACACACCATCCCCACTGTCAAACATGGTGGTGGCAGCATCATGGTTTGGGCCTGCTTTTCTTCAGCAGGGACAGGGAAGATGGTTAAAATTGATGGGAAGATGGATGGAGCCAAATACAGGACCATTCTGGAAGAAAACCTGATGGAGTCTGCAAAAGACCTGAGACTGGGACGGAGATTTGTCTTCCAACAAGACAATGATCCAAAACATAAAGCAAAATCTACAATGGAATGGTTCAAAAATAAACATATCCAGGTGTTAGAATGGCCAAGTCAAAGTCCAGACCTGAATCCAATCGAGAATCTGTGGAAAGAACTGAAAACTGCTGTTCACAAATGCTCTCCATCCAACCTCACTGAGCTCGAGCTGTTTTGCAGGGAAGAATGGGAAAAAATGTCAGTCTCTCGATGTGCAAAACTGATAGAGACATACCCCAAGCGACTTACAGCTGTAATCGCAGCAAAAGGTGGCGCTACAAAGTATTAACTTAAGGGGGCTGAATAATTTTGCACGCCCAATTTTTCAGTTTTTGATTTGTTAAAAAAGTTTGAAATATCCAATAAATGTCGTTCCACTTCATGATTGTGTCCCACTTGTTGTTGATTCTTCACAAAAAAATACAGTTTTAAATCTTTATGTTTGAAGCATGAAATGTGGCAAAAGGTCGCAAAGTTCAAGGGGGCCGAATACTTTCGCAAGGCACTGTAAAGGCGTTTCAGACACCGGCAAAGTACATGATGGGGTCAAAAAGCTAGAGAGTGGAAAAAATGTAGACGTGAGGTATCTCTTCGGGTATCACTATATTTTTTATATATATATATATACATATATTTTTTTTACCCCTTTTTCTCCCCAATTTCATGGTATCCAATTGTTTTAGTAGCTACTATCTTGTCTCATCGCTACAACTCTCGTACGGGCTCGGGAGAGACGAAGGTTGAAAGTCATGCGTCCTCCGATACACAACCCAACCAAGCTGCACTGCTTCTTAACACAGCGCGCATCCAACCCGGAAGCCAGCCGCACCAATGTGTCGGAGGCTACACCGTGCACCTGGCAACCTTGGCTAGCGCGCACTGCGCCCGGCCCGCCACAGGAGTCGCTGGTGCGCGATGAGACAAGGCCATCCCTACCGGCCAAGCCCTCCCTAACCCGGACAACACTAGGCCAATTGTGCATTGCCCCACGGACCTCCCGGTCGCGGCCGGTTCCGAAAGAGCCTGGGCACGAACCCAGAGTCTCTGATGGCACAGCTGGCGCTGCAGTACAGCGCCCTTAACCACTGCGCCACCCGGGAGGTGGGGTATCACTATATTTATACGTAATTATATGGGTAGCAGGTACTGTCTAGTTGTGTAGGCGCACATTGTCATAGCATTTACAGCAAAAAAATTGATAAAACCTCTCCCCATCAAATTATTGTCTCGAATTTCAAAGTAAAACTTGGTTTTGTGGTAAATGTGTTCTTTAAACCGTGCAATCTATACAGATATCGCAATCATACTACAACATGTCACAGCGTGTCCTCACTGTTGTTCTACTGTACCCGCCAAAGTGAAGTAAGACAGAATTTTAAGCAGTTAATCACAGTGGCAGTTGTTCACAAGGACACCGTCAGCCTTCACTAATTATGGAAATGAGCAGAAATGAAAAAGGGTGGATGAAATAAAATTGTGTGGGCATTCATCTATAATGCCTATTCCATTCATATTCTGTGTGCGTGTGTGTGTGTGTGCCTGTGTGTGTGTGTGCCTGTGTGTGTGTGTGCGTGTGCCTGTGCCTGTGTGTGTGTGGCTCCTTAAAGAGTGCCCTGTCAGCCTGTGGTGGCGGTGGTGATCATCATCAGATGACAGATGGAAATCGGAGTGCGTTCCCTGAGTCCTTCATCCCCCCCCGACACTCACGGTTCTATTTTACATGGATTTCTGGAGGATTCGACTCTTGATGAAGTGAGTGCAGCAGCAGAAGACTTGTAAAGATCCATATTGCCCCATTTTTTTTTTGTGGTTCCAAGAAATTGCAATTACATACCGAGTGCTCTCTGATCTCTTCAAAGTCGCGGGGGAAAAAATGGAATTGGAGCAACATTCACACAGGCTACTCTCAGATGTGTTCCTCGATTCCTCAAAAAACATTAATTCAATATGGTTCAATTATTACTTCAATACAGCATTTATTTTCCAGTTAAGACTAACTGTAAGTGAAGCTTTCCTGTACATTTGAACTGCAAAGGTGAATTCACAGTACACATGCAAGAGTAACTCATGATACTCATACTAGCAATGCGTTTCCTTCAGAACACAGCACAGAGATGTAATGTAGTTGGCAGGCTGTCATAACAACACTGCACTGTTTTAGCACTAGTGCGGCGAGCTGCCACATCGCTACGGCGACATCCTCTTAAGCAGCCAGCGGCCCAGGGCCACATGACACTAGTCGCTGGCGGGACGCCGCATCTGTAGTAAAGTGGGGGGGGGGAGCAGGGAGGGAGGGGGCCCAAAGACCCCGAGCCTGAAAGGGAAGCGAAGGAGTCCGTGGGGAGGACAGAAGTCTTTCACACAGCTCCCTCTTCCTGCTAGCACAGCGCTGGTTAAAGGGCTTTGGATGTGAATATTAACCAGGGCCTGTCATCTGGGCTCTCCTGTTCACAGGGAGTTGGAGATTTAGGGATATCTCACTCATCGGGAGCCCAGACGTGAGGTCTCAGATTATTTCTGTGTGTTGTTGGCAGTTTACAGTTCATGCGCAGATGCATTTACAAGTTCACCCCCCGGTCTTTGTGTGTGTGTGTGTGTGTGTGTGTGTGTGTGTGTGTGTGTGTGTGTGTGTGTGTGTGTGTGTATATACAGTATGTGCGCACAATATGTTTACAGTATGACTCATCTTGTAATGCATAGAATGCATTTTTACACTATATACACTATACATTTACAGTGACTGTGACCATGATCCTCTTTTGTGGGCGAACTCGACTGACTCTGGTTTTGCCTGTCAAACTAAACCAAGCAGATTGGCAGTGACATTAGTAGATGATGCCCTTAAGCAATGGCTAACCATGACCAAGGGACAACTGATCCAAGACCAGAGCTGAGTGCCTAAGGGAGTCACTCCAGTGGCTCAACTGGCAGCTACAGAACAGAAAATTATGCAATAACTTAAGAATCCTTCAACAACAACAAAAAAAAGCGAATCTGGCTGCCTATACACCCACCTCCGTGCTTTCGGAGCAAACACGCTTAGTGTTTTCAAAAGGATAGGTTTTGTAGAGTATTTTAACAGCACAGCAGGGTTAAACAGTTGTGGGTGGAACAGGTTAAAGTATGGTTGTAGCGTTACACATTTTCGGTGATTTTGGACAGATAAGAGCTTAACCAAAACACGTGGGATTTGTCAACCTATTTTATTATATGACCCAAACTATATGGAGCACTAAGGACACCAATTGACTAATTGGCCCAGAGCATCAACATGCATTGAGCAGCATTTCCTGATTGGCCAGTCAATCAGTGAATCAGAAAGGGACGCTGCAAGGACAATGAGTGGTGATTTATTCATGTGATTCACACACTCCATGATTCACATTCTCTTGTTCCTTTTAATCCTTCACTGTGAAAGGAAGGATATAAAACATTTTGTCAGTTAACTCATCATCGCCAGAGCTCTCGATTCACGGAAAGGCGATGACTGTGTCTGATATCTGATCCCACATAGTTTGCTATTACCCAGACTAAACTGCATACACGGACAGCTGGTTTTTCAAAAAAATGTAATCATCATTGATGTGTGTCTATAATCAATACCGAACAGTTGAAATGTACTGCACTCCACTTTGCCTCAGCCTTAAACCCAAACTCAGGTGCTTGAGAATTCTTCCTTTCAAAGCTCTTTTCAATAGAAGCTATTTCTATCCTCTGAGAGGATTGTTTAGTCGAAGTTCCGGTTGCTCAGTTTGTACACGCTCGCCTCAGACAGACACATCTGCTATGTATTAAATCTCCCGGCCCTGCAAGTGAGATGTGCTGCAGTCAGCACTCTCCCACTCGAAAGGCTGCCTCGCCTGGCTAATAAACTGAGGAAATGCCTGATCAGATTTATTTACCAAGCAGAAATGGAGGGAGAGAAAGAGAAAGGGGGTGAGAGAGAAAGTGGATGAGAGAGAGAGAGTGAGAGAGAGCAGAGAGAGTGCTTTCTCGAGGGGTGGGGGTTTACCTGGACTAGGAGTAACCACTGTGAAACTGGCATCCTTTAACGAGACAGAGATTAATTAGTGTGCTGTTTGCAGTGCTGCAGAGAACAAGGTTGAGAGAAGAGGCACCCACGGTAAACCTGGCTCGGAAATTGTAATCAGCAACCTTGACAATCTAAAATCAACACAAGTTTACTGCAATGGGGAAGGAGTAATCACAAGTGGTGCACATGACAGGACTGCCACTGAGCTTAGGTCAGAAGGTCAACACATTGTTCTGTTACACTGGGATAAGCACACATGGATCATCTTTGCAAGGAAACAAACACAGCCTTTATCTTAAACCTAACCTTAGCCTTGAACCTTATACAGCACAGATCTATAAAGTGGTGCACTTTTGTTCCTTGGTCAAATAGATTTCTGATGGGGTGGTATCTGCAGTCATTACACAAGAAGAGCCACACGCAACAGGATGAGGCCATACGGGAACTCTACTGCCTGGTCTTGATAATGAGTGGCGGACAGGAGTGGGCAAGAGGAGGGTGGATGGGGTGGCATAACTGTCAATCTGGGAAAGTTTGTTTAAAATATGGAGGTATACCTGGGATAGAGATAAACGCTCCCTCTCCCCGCCAGCCCTTCTCTGGTCCTTCGTGGGCACGGAAAGACAAGGGGAATATCCTCATCCTCCTCTCTGTGGCTTTTCTCTAAGGGGAGCCAAACAATCTACAATCAGTCCCCATCCAGTCTGCCACCACAATCCATCTCCCTGGCTTGGTGTAGAGTCAGAGGATAGAGGAAGAGATTGAAATCGACGAATGACCTTTACGGAAAAAGGAGACTGAGGCCTTTTACTCATCATCCCCAGTTCACACATACCAGGTCACCAAGGGAGTGAGTCCTTTCAAAACACACCTGGACATCCAGTCACAACCAACCACCAGAGTCCCCATATCCAGTTCCAAGTGTGTTTTCTGTCATGCTGTATACACATGATGCACATGGAGTACACATTGCAACAAAATGCTTACTTGCAGGTTCACCACTAGACAATGCAACAACAATAGGGAAGCAAGTAAGTGTCTAAAGAATAATAACAATGCAAACTCAATTAATAAAAATAGGATCAAATGTAGCTCAAATATAACACAAGAAGGAGCTCAGACGAAGTAGGATATTTACACATGCCGGGGAGTTGTGAAATATATTGCGCAGTAATAATAAATAGTAATTGTGTAGTAATAATAAATAGTCATTGTGTAGTAATAATAAATAGTAATTGTGTAGTAATAATAAATAGTCATTGTGTAGTAATAATAAATAGTCATTGTGTAGTAATAATAAATAGTCATTGTGTAGTAATAATAAATAGTCATTGTGCAGTAATAATAAATAGTAATTGTGTAGTAATAATAAATAGTCATTGTGTAGTAATAATATATAGTCATTGTGCAGTAATAATAAATAGTCATTGTGTAGTAATAATATATAGTCATTGTGTAGTAATAATATATAGTCATTGTGTAGTAATAATAAATAGTAATTGTGTAGTAATAATATATAGTCATTGTGTAGTAATAATAAATAGTAATTGTGTAGTAATAATAAATAGTCATTGTGTAGTAATAATAAATAGTCATTGTGTAGTAATAATAAATAGTCATTGTGTAGTAATAATAAATAGTCATTGTGTAGTAATAATAAATAGTCATTGTGTAGTAATAATGAATAGTCATTGTGTAGTAATAATGAATAGTCATTGTGTAGTAATAATGAATAGTCATTGTGTAGTAATAATAAATAGTCATTGTAATAATAATAAATAGTCATTGTGTAGTAATAATAAATAGTAATTGTAATAATAATACATAGTCATTGTGTAGTAATAATAAATAGTCATTGTGTAGTAATAATAAATAGTCATTGTGTAGTAATAATGAATAGTCATTGTGTAGTAATAATAAATAGTCATTGTGTAGTAATAATAAATAGTCATTGTGTAGTAATAATAAATGGTCATTGTGTAGTAATAATAAATAGTCATTGTGTAGTAATAATAAATAGTAATTGTGTAGTAATAATAAATAGTCATTGTGTAGTAATAATAAATAGTCATTGTGTAGTAATAATAAATAGTCATTGTGTAGTAATAATAAATAGTCATTGTGTAGTAATAATAAATAGTCATTGTGTAGTAATAATAAATAGTCATTGTGTAGTAATAATAAATAGTAATTGTGTAGTAATAATAAATAGTCATTGTGTAGTAATAATAAATAGTAATTGTGTAGTAATAATAAATAGTCATTGTGTAGTAATAATAAATAGTCATTGTGTAGTAATAATAAATAGTCATTGTGTAGTAATAATAAATAGTCATTGTGCAGTAATAATAAATAGTAATTGTGTAGTAATAATAAATAGTCATTGTGTAGTAATAATATATAGTCATTGTGCAGTAATAATAAATAGTCATTGTGTAGTAATAATATATAGTCATTGTGTAGTAATAATATATAGTCATTGTGTAGTAATAATAAATAGTAATTGTGTAGTAATAATATATAGTCATTGTGTAGTAATAATAAATAGTAATTGTGTAGTAATAATAAATAGTCATTGTGTAGTAATAATAAATAGTCATTGTGTAGTAATAATAAATAGTCATTGTGTAGTAATAATAAATAGTCATTGTGTAGTAATAATAAATAGTCATTGTGTAGTAATAATGAATAGTCATTGTGTAGTAATAATGAATAGTCATTGTGTAGTAATAATTAATAGTCATTGTGTAGTAATAATAAATAGTCATTGTAATAATAATAAATAGTCATTGTGTAGTAATAATAAATAGTAATTGTAATAATAATACATAGTCATTGTGTAGTAATAATAAATAGTCATTGTGTAGTAATAATAAATAGTCATTGTGTAGTAATAATGAATAGTCATTGTGTAGTAATAATAAATAGTCATTGTGTAGTAATAATAAATAGTCATTGTGTAGTAATAATAAATGGTCATTGTGTAGTAATAATAAATAGTCATTGTGTAGTAATAATAAATAGTAATTTTGTAGTAATAATAAATAGTCATTGTGTAGTAATAATAAATAGTCATTGTGTAGTAATAATAAATAGTCATTGTGTAGTAATAATAAATAGTCATTGTGTAGTAATAATAAATAGTCATTGTGTAGTAATAATAAATAGTCATTGTGTAGTAATAATAAATAGTCATTGTGTAGTAATAATAAATAGTCATTGTGTAGTAATAATAAATAGTCATTGTGTAGTAATAATAAATAGTCATTGTGTAGTAATAATAAATAGTCATTGTGTAGTAATAATAAATAGTCATTGTGTAGTAATAATATATAGTAATTGTGTAGTAATAATAAATAGGAGTCCAGTAGAAGCAGTCATGGAGTCGATGTGTGGGGTGGATGTGTGTGAGCGGGAGTGTATCTGCGTGTGGTTTTGAGCTTGTGTGAGCGTGTGTGTCAGTGAGTGCATGTTTGGTCATATTAGCCAGACAGAGACAACATTTAAGCTCGATATACAAACAACACAACAGCCCAGTCTAAACACGGAGTTCCACATAATCAGAGGGTTCCTTAAACGCTACTCTATAAAAACCAAAACAGCAATAACAACATGAGTGCGATGCGAGAGCAGCGCTTCAAATCATCCCACAGAGAGATATAAAATGCAGAACATTTGCGCTGTGCTAAAACACCCGGTCCAAAGACACCTTGCCCTTGGTCTCCTCGGAGATTGGGTTAATTCTATCACAGGCAGCGTTCTACCCGGTCCAAATTTGTCAGGCTGGGAAAAATATGATAATATTTATGTTTCCCGGAAGCACAGGGGGCATCGAGTTAAATCAATGGTCTCCAGCAGTCACATCATCAGAGCTGCTGAGAGAAGAGACCATTCAACACAGCACCGGTTGCCAGAGGCCAGATATAATCACATCTCACCTCTGGGTGTGGTGTGCACGTGTGTTTGTGTGTTTCTGAGAGATTGAGAGAGATAGAAAGAGGGGCGGGTGGGGGGCATAAGCAAATGAGAGTGTAAGTGTGGTGTATACTATGGCGTTTGCTTGTACCGTTTGTGTCTCTGGGTGTGTGTGAATGCCTGTGCTGATAAGTATGAGTGGCTACTGGTATGTGTTTGAAAACACTGTTTAAAAAAATGGTTCCAAAAAGGTTATTTGGTTGTCCCCATGGGAGAAGGGTTCTACCTGGAACCAAAAAGGGTTCTTCAAAGGGTTCTCCTACGGGGACAGCCGAAGAATCCTTTTAGGTTATAGATAGCTCCTTTTTTCCTGAGAGTGAAGATTATGGTCACAACCAATGTCGTTCTCAGTCACGGCTACCTTTCAGCAAACAGACACAACAAATGACCTTGGGAGAAAATGATTCCAATTTTTAAAAAAGATTGCCAAGAAAACATCCATGAAATACAGTCCTGTGCTTTGCTCAAGGTTATGGAGCCACTGTTCAGTGTCCAATGGAAACAAACAGAATGTAACTGGACTAGACTGAACAACCCACAGAAACAGAATATAAAGTCATTATTTGGGACAACCACAACACTTCAGAAACAATTCTGGCACAAAATGGCCACCGTGCATCACCCAGGAGGGTGTTGCTGCATTACAACCAAGCATGAGATGGGCGACTCCCCCACACGTCCAGGATCCTCGGATGAGGTTGAACAACTTGCACTACACTAAAGCCATCCGTTATCATTGGTGTCATTACCAGTGAGGCCACAGGGGGAAGACTGGGAGAGGAAGTGAGCCTGGATGGTGCCACATTGTGTGGTGGGGTTGATGGTGAGAAGGGCCCCATGGAGAAGGGCTGGGGGATTACCATAATCACACCGGCAGCCAATGAACCAGCCACCCACTGCACCACGCCAAGGTCACCCTGCCTGCTTCCTCGATGTAGATTCACACTACCCTGCCACCGGGAGACTACATCGAGGGGCTCACAGCCACAGAACTACACACAAGGCCAGGGGCTTAATGCAGCACCAGGGTTTATAAGAAATACAGGTTAAACAGAGCTCAGTACAGGCTATACTACTAATGTACTGTGTAGTGTAGAGCACCATTCATAAATTCCCAGAACCAAACGTATAATAAAGCAAGTGACTCAACTAGCAGAAGCAAAGCCATATTGACAACTACATAAGCCAAAAGAGTGTCTCCTCTCTCTCAAATCAGACCACAGTGAATATTAAATATCCTTCCACCTGGAGTCAGAGCCTCAGTGTCAGGGTGTCCGAGTCACGCCCTGAGTCACCTCTCCCTGGCACCCGAGGTGATTTATCTAGCCTTGTGTTCTCTGCACCCTCTTCTCTCCTCTACTCCTCCACTGTGCTCTCGTTCTCCCTTTCCCTCTCTCTAAATGCTTGGCTTAAAGTTTTCCCACATTGGGCCTCAGAAAAGGGAAAATAACTGTCTGATCGGAATCCTCTGTAACACGACAGCCATACCAGGTATCCACAACAACACTCATACAAATCAACTTCCTGGGAAGAGATTAAAGAGGGCCAAGATTCTAACATTGTATTCAGATAAAACATTTATTTAAAATACAAAGGATAGCTAATCCATCTCATATCATGGCGCATCGAATTCCTATGCCTTAAATTTCCCCTTTGGGAAATACAATGTGGACTCCTTAATACCGATTGAATGTGTATCCATGACATGATGGAACTATGAGACAAAATTGACAATGACTTGTCAACCCACACGGGTCCCTTGCAAAGAAATGTGAATATTTTCAACAAAAAAAATACAAGGTGGTTTGTGGAAATATCATAGCGATTTCTACAAAAGTGAAGAACAGAGAAAACAACTGCAAAGCCATATGTCTTATCGTTGTTTGAATGAATATGTTGATATCAGAACTACAGTATGGATTTTTCCACATACACCACATACCAAAAGTATATGGACACTTGTTTGTCGAACATCTCATTCCAAAATCATGGACATTAATATGGAGTTGGTCCCCCCCCCCCCTCTTTGCTGCTATAACAGCCTCCACTCTTCTGGGAAGGCGTTCCACTAGATGTTGGAACATTGCTGCGAGGACTTCAGCCACAATCCACAACATTGCTGCTTCCATTCAGCCACAAGAGCATCAATGAGGTCGGGCACTGATGTTGGGCAATTAGACCTGGCTTGCAGTCGGCGTTCAAATTCATCCCAAAGGTGTTCGATGGGGTTGAGGTCAGGACTCTGTGCCTGTCAAGTTCTTCCACACCAATCTCAACAAACCATTTCTGTATGGACCTCACTTTGTGCACGAGGGGCATTGTCATGCTGAAACAGGAAAGGGACTTCCCTAAACTTTAGGAAGCATTGAATGTCATTGTATGCTGTAGTGTTAAGATTTCCCTTTACTGGAACTAAGGGGCCTAGCCCAAACTATGAAAAACAGCCCCAAACCATTATTCCTCCTCCACCAAACTTTACATCTGGCACTATGCATTGGGGCTGGTAGCGTTCTCCTGGCATTCGCTAAACCCAGATTCGTCCGTCAGACTGCCAGATGGTGAAGCATGATTCATCACTCCAGAGAACGCATTTCCACTGCTCCAGAGTCCAAGGGCGGCAAGCTTTACAGCACACCAGCAGACGCTTGGCATTACGCATGGTGATCTTAGGCTTGTGTGCGGCTGCTAGGGCCATGGAAGTATCTACTGTCTTCTCTGGGATGTCGATGTCACGTCTACTCCCGGTCCCCCACTCCAGAGCTCGACGTAGCCGGTCTACTAACCACCGGTCCTGGCAACCCATCATTATGCACACCTGGCAACCATTATTACGCACATCTGCACCCCATCATGAGGCACACCTGGACTCCATCACTGCCTGATGACTTCCCCTTTATCTAGCACTCCGTTGCATCACCCATTAGGTAGTATTGTTTCCTGTTTTCATGTTCATGGTTCTGTATTCACTCTGGTCGTTCCTATTGAACTCACTGACTGCACCTGCTTCCTGCGTCTCTGTTACAGTCAAAATCACTTCAGGATGATTTGATAGCTTCCATTGCAAGTGAGATTAAAAGAGAGGTTGGCGCAGCACATTTTCTCGCATGGCAAATGGGTGAAATCACAGACATCAGCTGTCGCTCGCAGTTCTTAGTTAGTGTCTGTTATGTGGACGATCAGGGCTTTATTCGGGAACATTTATTTGGCTAATTTGATGCGCAGTCTATGTTTTACTTTGTGAAGTCTGAGATGTCTGAGTTTAACTTCATGGAGAAACGTGTTGCCCAAACCAATGATGGTGCTGCTCTAATGGAATGGATCTGCTATTTCTATTTACAGTCCCCTCCCGTTCCCTGATTAAGAAGGGATGTCCACTCCACTACGTGTCAACTCTCTCCTGATATGACCTGACCTTCCTCTCCAAGCACTGTAAGAAACCCTGTGAATGTTCTCTCATTACTTTATGTCGAGTCAATCATATACACTAACACAATCACATTATTACACATACACATCAATGTGTTTTTAATCCTGGCTTGGACAAACTCATTCTTAGCTTTTTTTGTCTAACTGTGTTGTGTTCTTGCATTTTGACTTCCCAGTTAAATCCTGTCCTGACCTCAGTGGAAGTGTGGCGCTGTTCTCCAGCACCATCCAACCACGATGAGCCTGTCCTGCACTGAAGTCAAGTCTCTGAACAGCTCCACTCATGCCTCATACCCCCATTCAGTCACTGCTGTGATCCCTTCCAAACACTGTAAGTAGGCCTCTCATTCCCGTTCCCCATCATATTTTACTCTAAATGTCTTTGTTAGGTGTTTAAGGTTCTAAAATAATTTGTGGGTCTCCCATCCTCCTAAATTGTTCAGGTCACCAGCCGCCACTGGTCCCTATGGGCCTACAAAGTCCACTGCTTTTCGGGCAACACCCACACACTAATGCACACACACTAATGAAAGTATAAGCGTATTTACTCTTGGAAATACAAGGCTTTGTGCAGTGACCTTCTATTACAATAATTAATTAATTAGGCTATGTTCTGGTGGATACTGAAAACAGGCACGCAGTGCAGCTTTCATGGATTAGCAAGGCTTCATCATCCTCCACATAATTTAATGAAGAACTGATGGTATATTTACTCAACAGAGAAACCTGAAAATAACTATAGATTGGACATGTTTACTGTGTATAATCGACTTCCTTTAACTTGTGTACCGCGCGCGAACACACACACACACACACACACTACCTGCTGAAGGTCTGTGAGGATGTAATCAGAGAGCACGACTAAACCCTGTGAGGTCTACTGCTCTCCAAGAAAAACAAACACATTCTGACACGATTGAACTCATAAGCAAGACAAAACATGAATATAAACATGAGGCTACAAACCGAGTTCCAGTCATCTGTATCCCTGGGCAACTTTTATATCATTCACAAACAATCAAAGAGAGGAGATTTCTGGGAAAAACAGAGACTTGAATGCAAAGACGACTCAACGTCACAGGGTTGTTCTCCTTGAGGTATGCATTAACTTCACAAAAGATAGACATATTGGAATAACCCATGGAAAGCACAGTAGAAAATGTATTGTTACGATCGCCTATGGTATGTTAATGGGGGCTGCTGCTCGGCCAAACTCAAACCCAAACTCAAGCATAAAGCTTTAAGGCTTGCTATATCGTGTCTGCCATTAAATAAACCGCACTAAAACTCCAGACGGAGCGTCACCCCCCCCCCTCCCCTCCCCCTGTTTGATGTCTGCCTGTTATTTTCATGGAAAATGTTAGCCGAAGGCAAGAGGGCTCGGGGCTCCGTGTCTTTATTACCCTCCCACTGTGCCTAGAGCTGCGGCGGTTGGCCCCATTGACCTCTCACCTGGAAGTCAATCCTCGCTCTCTCACAACTCCCCTGTTAGTACGTGTACCTCTCATCATTAGCCCCCCTTATAACCCTACCTGAACCTGTGATTTTGAGCCCCGGCTGAGCCTATGAACCCCAAACTCCCCGGGCACTGCTCCACCTGCTTCAAAAAATGGTCTGGCACTGCTTTTCCTCCTCCTTCTTGTTTTGACTGCATCTCAAATCCCAGAATCTCGTCTGCTCTTATGCCAATACCAGGTAGACGAAGCCTGCATTACTCAGCTTCTCTCATTCGCTTTCTCTCTCTCTTTCCACCTCTCTGCGATTCTGTCATCATAAAAAAATTTTTTTAATCAAAGCTCCAATAATTCACAAGCATGTACTGTGTGTGTGTGTGTGCGTGCGTCATTTTCAGGGAGTACAAGGAGTTGAACGACATTTAGTCAAGCTTACAGATGTAGGATCTTAATTTGATCACACTGTTGCTGGAGAACTTTACTGCAATGCAGGAAATATAAAACATGCAGTGTATTTGAGGTTTAAAAAAGGCTTCTGAAGTTTAGAATTTCCACTTTGAAATTACAGACTTGATTTTCTCTTATGAAAAATATATCAACCCCTACAAAAATATCTATTAGTTATAACCCACATAATAATTAATATTTCCTGTTGATGGATTATTTTGCTGCTGTAGCAAACTGGCTCAAATGAAGATCCTGTACGCTAGGAGGAAAACTGGGGTAGTGAAAGAATGTATGTTTTTAGTAGACAATTGAGAAACAGTCCGTGAAATTATACAGGTCTAACAAAATGTATGAATATCGCAAAATTGGAATTAGGCTTACGAAGTCAGAAAACAAAATAATGCAAAAAGAAGCCGGATGTGGGGGTCCTGGGCTGCCGTGGTTACACGTGGTCTGCGGTTGTGAGGCCGGTTGGACGTACTGCCAAATTCTCTAAAACGACGTTGGAGGCGGCTTGTGGTAGAGGAATGAACATTTAATTATTTGGCAACAGTTCTGGTGGACATTCCTGTAGTCAGCATGCCAAATGCACGCTCCCTCAAATTGAGACATCTGTAGCATTGTGTTGTGTGACAAAACTGCACATTTTAGAGTGGCTTTTCATTATCCCCAGCACAAGGTGCACCTGTGTAATGATCATGCTGTTTAATCACCTTTTTAATATGCCACACCTTTCAGATTGATGGATTATCTTGGCAAAGGAGAAATACTCACTAACATAGATGTGCACAACATTTGAGGGAAATAAGCTTTTTGTGCGTATGGAACATTTCTGGGATCTTTTTTTTCAGCTCATGAAACATGGGACCAACACTTTACATGTTACGTTTTATGTTTTTGTTCAGTATATGTGACTCATTTCAGGAAACTAGGCATATGTCGCACATCCCTACTTCACAGGAGAGGCATGTGAACTTTCATGTGCCTTAATAACAAACTTGTATGCCATCTGTAAATACGAATTAAATTGTTAAATTACGAGCCTAGTTGGTTTAGCCACAGAAAAAGACAGGAAACTTCCCACTAGCCATGATTGGCTGAGATAATGAATGGGCTGGACATGCCGAGAGATTAATTCAGATTGGTCTGCCATGGAGCCTGCTTCTGTCTAACATGAGCTGCTTGGTATGTGTAGGTAGCTAATCCTTCTAATGCTGCTTTTTTGAAAGATATCCCGAAGAACTGCTCTCTGCTTTCTGGAGGACCCCGTTTTGACATCAGTGGAATGTCCAGTGAAAGCAGAGTATGACAGCTAAGGAGATGGAGAAAATCCAGCCACCATGCTTGACCGTTGGTATGAGGTTCTCATGTCATTATGCCTGGCGAAAACCAAACACTGCATTCCACATTAAGAATCGTCCACCATCGTGTAGTGTGGTGGTTTGGGGATGCTTTGCTGCCTCAGGACCTGGATGAATTGCCTTAATAGACGGAACCATGAGTTCTCCTCTGTATCAGATAATTCTACAGGAGAATATCAGGCCATCCGTCTGTCAGCTGAAGCTGAAGTACAGCTGAGTCATGCAGCAAGACAATGATCCAAAACACACAATCAAGTCTACATAAAATGGCTAAAAAACAACACATTTGAAGTTTTGGAATGGCCTAGTCAAAGTCCAGACTTAATCCCAAGTGAAATGTTGTGGCAGGACTTGAAACGAGTAGTCACTGATGTCACTGCGACAACTGTCCAGCTACAGACAATGTGGATAGACGTAGTAAAAACAAGACTTTAGTCTTGAAATCTTTGGTTGTTTAGTACACTACCGCACTCACTCTGTTTAGCACATGGCCTCACTTGTGAATCCTTAAAGAGGCAGGTGGAGCTAAGGCTTAAGAGCGTGTGAACCATGCTGAATGGGTGTAGACAAAGAAGAGCTCTCCAGTAGGGATACCAATACATTCAAGGGCCATTTTCTCAAATGTGGGGTTACAAGTTGATCAACTTTCAAAGCAGAATTGCTTTCCCATTAGTCCTCAACTGTAGTGTACGATATGCAATGTTCAATGAGTCTCTACTTTCATCCAATGTAGAAAACACCAATACAAGTTTTGCTACATAAGACCGAATCGAGCCGGTCGGTCTCATATATCAAAAGGATCAAACAGACCACGACAGTACGTCATCTTTGAAGTGCACATACTAAAACACTTATACAAGCCACTGTGTTGGATGAGAACAGTAGTGCACACTTACCCTTTATGGCTAACTTATCAGCCATGGGGAACAGACTAATACACAAAGGGACCACAACATCACACCAACACAAAACTAAAACACCAAAGTACCAAAATAGGGTACTACCCGCAGTACAACACAGCGATGACTAACACATTAACCCATGATATTATCACATCAACCAATGACGCTAACACAGTGACACTCACCTGCCACTACACCAGCCATGTAGAGCAGACTGATGCGTAGGATGCCATGGACCATCTCCAAGGGAACGCCGATCATCAGCTGGAGAAGAGCGTTGAACCCCAGCTGTTCCAACCTGAGAGACACAGTGAACAGTGGACACTGTGGACACTGGTCTCAATGACAAAGGAATAATGCATAGTGTTTTAAATCAGCTCCTTTGGTCTAGACACTTCATCAAAGGTATCTACAGAAGTCATCTATCACCGTCTATCCATCAACCCCGTCTATTATCTGTCAATGCAGTATCAATTACGTTTTGCTTTGCACTGTGTGTGTGTGCGTGTGTGTGTGTGTGTGTGTGTGTGTGTGTGTGTGTGTGTGTGTGTGAATGAGGTGGGGTGGTTTCTTACCCAACGTGCATGAACATGTAGCTGAAGAAGCGCCACACCTGGAGGCGGTGTCTGGGGTGGTACACCAGGGAGCTCTTCATGAAGTCTGGCTGGTATGTCTGCAGTACCCACTTATTCAGCATGATGCCATAGCACATGAACACAACGATCTGACGGGAGAGGCGACACACGCGCTGGGTTCACACCCACGTCTCTTCATTCAGACACTCATTTACTGTATATCACATAGTACAGAGTTCTGTTATGAGAGCCAATTGGGATTCAGCTAATAAATGCCCTGAATGTTGTCTTTTCATTTTTTTGTGGCCTTGCGTTGGTTGAAGACTTCCATTGGCACCGACAGGCGATGCACATAGAGAGAGAGACACACACAGCTGGTCCGATTCCATTAGCTGCTTTTCATAGATCAATTAATCATCATTTCAATGAATTTAAATGAACGGGAAATAGTCTTTATCGTAGCCAAATTGTCGTTACAGACCGTTCCCTGCCATTGTGAAGCATTTAAGAGCACTTGGCTTTCTTCAGAATGACAGTGAGTTCGAAGAGGAAGTGCTGTGGCTTCGTTGATTAGCAGAAGGCTTTATAGCATTGCCTATTCAAGTCATGGCCACCCGGGCTAAAGTGGTCTGGTGGTTTTCTTCATTTTCCCGTCACTAAATTGTTCCATTAATATCACTAAACTGGCCAGAGAATATTCCACTGGCTTGGTTGCCCAGTTCGACATCAGTTGCTGATGAGAATCCAAGAATCCGAACATGAAAGCCAATTTGACAGTGTTGCCTTCGAGGTCTGGCATTGAATATATGCACCCTTAACTACTGTTTACCAAAGCGTGGGTCAGTGTCCAGACTGCCCAGTGCCCATTATTGGGTCACATCCATTTCCTCATTCCTCAAGCTAAAGATATTTTATGCCAGAAACATTGTACTGCTTATTTTAAAGGTCATAAGTCAATACTAACATCTTCGGGTGGGTCACAACGCAATAAGGTCTTAACAATGAGCATCTCAGTCGTCTTAGACCTCTCACCTGGATGATGGTAATGATGGCCATGAAGACAGGAGGAGGACACAAGCTGTTCTGGTGGAAGTACCAGCGCCGGTCTGTCTCGCAGGGCAGGATCTCATAGGCCACGTAGCGCACAAAGCGCTTGTACACGCCCAGGCCCGTCTCATCCAATAGGATCTCCCGTTGCAGTGTGCGGCGGCCATTGGCGATGGCTCGTCGGAAACTGCTGGAGCGCTTGCTGCTCATCTGAGGAGGGTGGAAGATAGAGAGAGAGAGACAACGAGAGAAGGAGTGAGCGAGAAGGAGAGCAAGAGAGAGAAGTTAGGATTTCTTTGAATCTGACAGAGAAAGCTATAATTTGATTGCTAATTAGAATTGGCATGCTAAATACCTTCAACTGCTTTAAGAAGTTGAAACACGACCATTGCAGTAACCCCATGTCTTCCAAAAGTGCTGAAGCAAACTTTTGAAGGCACAGAGAACCGAAAAGCCATGTAGCCTAGCTGGGGCTAAGACATTCAATGTGCTAACTTTAAACAAAGAGAATCTCCGTTCCTCCAGTTTCCATAGGTGAGTAAAGACGTACATCAACTTGAACCGTTCAGTGCTAAAAGTGGAGGAGATTATTTCAGCGCTGCCTTGCCTTGACAGGTACACATGGCGCCTCTCTTCACTCAAAATAAACGTGCGATTTTGCCATTGAGGGGCAAAGCTTTGCTGAGTTGAGCTGTTTTGCCCGAGGAGGAGGGAAGGAGAATGCGGTGGGGAGACTGGGTGACAGGCTCCTGTTATCATGGAGACTCCAGGTTTGCTAAGTGAGCAGTAACGGCACAGCTGGGGGCTAGCGTGACATGCTACACGGAACCCTGGATGTTTGCTGCTTTGGTAGGATCTTGAGCTAACACCCTGGTGCAACCATCACTCTGACAGTTGAAGCCCAAAATATCACTAAATATTACTAGATAAGACACATATTGTATCATGAATCTGGAAGAAAATGAATGTCCTCTTAAATAAAGGTGAGATTTAAAATACAAAATATTATAGCGAAAATCAATCTGAAAACCGATCCGCGTTTACCTATACAATGGAGAAATGCTTCAATCCAAGATGATACACAGGCAATATTGCAAGCCACATTCCTACTGTATCCATCTGTACTGCAGCAGTTGTCAGAGTCCCCACAGACTCCACCAGACAGGCAGCGAAAGCAAACCAACCGTAATTCATTAGGTGCTGTTGTGTGCAGGCTCATTACATCCGGACATTGTGGGGAGCATAATAATAATGAAAGAAATCGGGGGCAATATCAATACAGCGCTAATTAAAGAAAGAAAAACTAGGAGACTAAGAAATATATAAACAAACAAATCACATACAAATGGATCTTAGCCGTCTGAGGATATTAAAGTAAATCATTTAATAATAACAGAAATATAGTTCGTCTGTAGCGCGGTGGTGGATGGTGGTGGGGAAGTTTAGTGGAACGGGATGCCGCGAGACACGTATTAAGTAATTACGATGCCGGGGTTGAACAATGAGCGAGTGTGGGCCTGTGGCATGGCGATAACCAGCGTGAGCGCGAGAGGCGCTGCCGGCCCTCCCGTGGAAGCACCACAGCATATTTTAGCACGGCGATCGAGCCCAGGCCAGGGAATGTAATTATACTGTACGTGCGCTAGGAGGGAGAGGAAAGCAGAAGCGAGGGGGTGGGTGGGAGACATTAGGAAGTAAGGAAAGGGAAATTAGGGTGTTTCCAGGGAGGGAAGGGAAATTAGGGTGTTTCCACCCGTCTTCAATAATGTCTTTCTTAGAAGACTTAAGATAAAAGGAAGGTGTTTGTGCGTGGTTGGGGTTGATGTATACACAAATGTCTTTTTTTCCTTCTCTGTGGGATTTGTTTTCTAAACGATGCCTGTGTTTCCAGTGTTTCATCTGTTTGTTCTCCCAAAACACCTGCTGCCTCTCCTCTTAGTGTTACGTTTCATCGCGCTCGCTGACATTTGTGCTCCTGAATGTTCCCGGGAGACATTTCCCAATAGACACTTATCCTTCTGCCCCGCCTTCTCCATCCGACAAGAGGGACCGCCGCTTCTAACGTGAGCGTTAAGCGCGGCCTTTGAAGTTCGGGATGTGAGAGAGGGAGGCAGACAATAAAGCACGTTAGCGTGGGAGCTGACGACTTGACTGGCGAGCCCTGAGAAACTCAGTAGGAGCACTCTAGCAGGGCGTGCTAGCATCACATCCCATCCCGTCACTACTCACGAGGACCTCAGACTCTGGCATCAACATGGTCCACTGCTAAAACTCCCCTGACAAGAAGGAGACGTCTGCCAGGGAAAATAATTGATATTTAAGGATAAGTCTGAGGATGGAGCTTTAGATAGAATTCCCTTCCAGGGAGACCGGATTGGACCTAATTGACATCGGTGTGTGTGTCCAGTCGTGTGTATTTAAAACAGCAAGGTGGTTACAGTACATGTTGGTACTCAGCTCAGCTCCAGCCTCTGTCCTTCATGACTTAATTAGTACTGGTGTTTGGTCAATACTGTACTGCTCAATAGTTTGAATTAATAATGAAACATAAAGATGCTATTTGTTCCATAGTCATCCATTTATAGAGGTACATGTGTATATTGAGTTTGGTATAGAGTCATTCTAAATTATTCAGGCTATCCATTCCAGAACATTTCCAAAGTTGGGCCTGATGCTCACCAAACAATGTGAGCTGAACTTATTTCATGTGTAGAGATGTGTGCTAGCTAGACGAATAATCAAATGTATTAATAAAGCCTTTTTTTTCTTCAGATATCACTTTTTCACCTTCATTTAACTAGGCACGTCAGTTAAGAACAAATTCTTATTTTCAATGACTGCCTAGGAACGGTGGGTTAACTGCCTTGTTCAGGGGCAGAACGACAGATTTTTACCTTGTCAGCTCGGGGATTCGATCTTGCAAACGTTCGGTTACTAGTCCAACGCTCTAACCACTAGGCTACTAGGCTACCTGCCACATAGTGCTATTCTGAAACCCAGCCTAAAACCACAAACAGCAAGCAATGCAGAACTCATTCAATGAATGTTACTAAATGATTTACTACATACTGTGCAGAACCAGGTTGGAATCCTAATGTCCTAATGAAGGTTAAATAAAAAAGTCCTGAATCACCAATGCAGTAAATGACTCACCATCACTTAGTTCTGTTAAACAGGAACAGCACATCATTTACTTCTCATTTACTGGTCATTAATAATGCATTATTAAGCTATTAAATACACACACACACACACACACACAGTAATATAAGAGAAACTAAATCACTGTTCGCCCACCTTCTCCACTGACCCAGATTCTCAGAGCCATTCTACCAAAACCCTTTTAAAATGAGAGCCCACCTTTATCTCCCAAGCAGCCCATAGCCATAACCCTCCTTCATGGTTTAATCATCAGGACCTAAACTGGAAAAACCTTCACTCCACGACACTTAAGCAAAGTGCACCACTTTAGAGCCAGCAACTCACCCAAAAGAGACATGGTGCTTGCCTGAGTTTGTAGTGTGTATTGCGAGGGTGTGTTTGTGTGTTGCGAGGGTGTGTGTGTGTGTTGCGAGGGTGTGTTTGTGTGTTGCGAGCGTGTGTGTGTGTGGAGCTGATGAACAGCCACTGTGTGTGTGTGTGTGTGTGTGTGTGTGTGTGTGTGTGTGTGTGTGACAGGGATGATAAGGTGCATCTGTTCCTCTGTCTTTCCCTCCAGTGAGACCCTGCTCGTCAACTCAGAAGACAGATGCACCCTGGGCACTAAACACTGTCAGCACGACTCCGTTGAAGTCTCAAAACACTAGAACGACCACACTGGAGCCACTAAATATCCCAAATGGCCTTGCTGGGGACACTAAACACTCCCAAAGAGAGCTTCAGTCAGGTCACAGGTGACAAATGGCGCTCTGGGCTTAGGGTGTCAACCTCATCCCCTCTTCAAGAGAAGCAGAAACACAGAGAATCCCTGCAGCAATATTGATGTTAAATAGAAAACCGGAAATATTGTCATTTCACTATGTACTGTAGTTGACTGAAGCATGCTTGGTAAAGTTCGCCTAGCGTTTTCTATATTTGTCTGCCATGACTAAATCACAACGCACACTGACAGATGGTGGCAGCAGTGGGATCCGTATTGGTGTATCTCTCCGATTAAGGAGGAACAATGACTAGGGAAACAGATTTTTCCTGAACACAGTCACCTGACAATGAGGTGTGCGTTTGTAAGTGTGTGTGTGTGTATGTGTGTTTGTAAGTGTGTGTGGGCCTCTCGGAGTCTGCGATCCCCCTGAGAGGCTTTAGCGGAGCATGAGTTACCCCCCCCCCCAGGCTGGTCCGATGGAGCTCTCTGGCTCCGATCAGCCGGCATGAAAAACACGGAGGAAGTCAAACACATTCACACACTCACGCAGCCATACGCTTCTGAACTTGTGGGCCAAGAGCTCGCTTCCGACACATATTTACACCCAGTCACGTCGAGACAGTATGTGTGGATCAACAACTCACACCGAGCCCGAAGACCAATAGAGCGAAGGAAAGTTTAACATCCCTGTTCAGCAGACTAACAGGATGAAAGTCCCACGCCTCGGGGCCAAAAGGCTAGACATAACTGCTGATGTACAGTATGTAGAGTGCACAGATGTGTGAAAACACACACACAGCACACACGCACACGCACACACACACACTGCTCCAGCTCCACAGGCAGGGGTGTTTTATCTTCTTTGCCAGGTCTTAATTCAGGCCATACGGCAGACGTTAGACACTGGTGGTAATATAATGGCAGCGGTGCGCTTCCCAACTCAGAATACCATTCATCCGACACATACTGTCAGTGGTGTCCCCCTTATAATTCTCCCTGAAGGAGAGGGAGGGAGAGAGGCAGGCAGACAGAGGAAAAGTGAAGGAGATGGAAAGAGAAAGAAAGAAGGGACAAAAGGAGGAAGAGAGAAGGAAAAATAAAGCGTGATAGAAAGAGAAGAAGACAACCAGAGGAAGGTTGGAGGGGGGGTGTCAGCTTGGCTATGACCTGGTTAAAAATGTCACGCCACATTTGCATATTCTCCCCGACAAACTAAACCAGACCTGCTCCTATAAGACACACATCACACAGAGAAGAGAACAGATTCCCGTCAGCATTTGAATATCATCCAAATGAGTCAGCAAATCGGTACGCTGAGCGTGTGTACGGTGAATGAGTCTGTGTGTGTATGTGTCCCTGATCATGTGTTAGTGAGCAAGTGCACGTCCTCTGTGAGTGTGCGTCTGTGCCCATCCGGTGAAAAATGGATGCAAACTGTGTGCGCACACGTTTGTCAGACAAATCTTTACCAATCAGACATGGATGTCGATATATCTGTGAGGCTGAGCATTCTCAAATGACCTTAGATCACTGCCTGCTACTACCAATGCTGGGCTGATCGAACACCATTTGCATTTGGCTGACGGTGAATATTAAATTGTCTCGCTGATGCTGCCCTAAACCTGGGGAGGGTTTTAACATACGATCTGGAGCTACACGGGTGACGAAGAAAATAAATTCTGGGGGGGCTAAAGGAAAGGGGGGGGGCTAAAGGAAAGGGGGGGGTGATATTGGGGAGAGAGAAGGGTACGTTATGAATAAAGGGATACTATTAAAGGAGGATAAGATTTGCAGAAGGGGGTAGTCGGAGGGAAGAGTATCACATCTGGGATGGAGGGAGTAACAGAAGGAAGAGGCATGAAGATCCAAAAAGGGAGGGGTGGACGATAGGAGAAGGGCAAACTAAAGGAAGGGGTTGGAATGTCGGCGAGAGCACCTGCATCTGCATTGCTGCTCACACACTAGAAGCTAGACCTGAGCATTTGGAAGGGGAACTAAATGGAACAGCTTTTTCATTACAAACCATGAGCAGAACAGAGCGAAGGAAGGAACCAGCTTAGGGAAGTGAAAACATGTCAGGAATTGCATCGTGTTGAATGAATCACGCTGCTTAAACCCATATGCTGCGAGGAGAAGAAACATGCTCTGGATTACGGCTACACTCAAGACTAAGAATCACCTCAGCCCCTTTAAAAGGCTTTGCATTAATTCGATATATCGGAACAAAGGTCTAAACACAGACAGGTTAAGTGGAGAGGAATGAATAAGAATATCTCTGACCTCCTAGCAGCATCAGAACTCAGAACACTGCTCAGTAGAAGACATTGAGGCAGGATTTTCCCCTTTTCTCTACCAACAGCTAATACAGTATAATGTATAAACGTGTGTGTGTGTGTGTGTGTGTGTGTGTGTGTGTGTGTGTGGCACTTGTGTGTGTATTTATTTATCATTACATTTTGTTTGTGTTTATTTATAATTACATTTAATTAGAAAGATCAAACCTCTTTCTGAAGAACAAAAGACTGCAATGGGCAGGTACACTTTGACATCATGAACCTCAAATCATTCTGTAGCAAGTGTGTGCACGTACTATACGTGCTTCTGTGTGTGTGCGTGTGTGCGTGTGTGTGTGCGTGTGTGTGTGTGTCCATTCCCTGTCACTCACCAGCTCGATGAGCTCCTGGTAGCACACCTGTCCATCCTCGTTGCTCTGCACCAGTGCAAACAGCATGTCCAGTTTGGAGGGGTCCAGCTGCAGCTCATGGTGCTCCACCAGACTGGTGAAGTTCTCCACTGCAATGAAACCGGTGTTGTCTGGGTCCAGCTGGCAAAACACAACAACACATGAATATCAGTGCAGGCTGATCAGAATGCTGCTGTTGACGATTCTAGTAGTAGGGCTTATTAGCAAGGATCGGCTCAATTCCATTTCAATTCAGGGAACTCAAGATTTGAAAAGTGACATTCCTTTCCTACGTTGAGTAAATTGAAAGGGAATTAATCCTGTTCATTTCAAATAATTCTCTTTCTCTACCTCCCGTTCTTGATATACAAAACACATCTCATCTGCAGTGCTTTTTAAAAGATAGACAACAGTTATGTAGAGGGGTACTGTGGTTATCAACTAGTCCATAGACAACAGTTATGTAGAGGGGTACTGTAGTTATCAACTAGTCCATAGACAACAGTCGACACCAGACAGACAATAGAACAGACAGACCAGGACAATGGAGAGTAACGGAGCCAAGAGAGAAGAGTCTGTCAATGAGAGCAGCATTAATTAAGCCATACTTTCAGTGGGAACGTCAATGGAAGAATTAGCCTTAAAAACAGAACACTAGCTAGCTGTATTTATTCGAATTAAATGGGCAGGCTGAGAAGAAAAGAGCAGGCTGATAACATCAGTCGTTTGGCAGGAGTGATAACCAAAATGGGCCAACGTGTCAAAATGGTACATCGTGACCTGAACCCACTGTACGACTGAAATCCCACCGCTGTCACCATATGTCGTTGTACAGAATGAAATCAGTAGAGAGCATTAGATTCTCTGGAGTCTTTCCTTTCATTTTGGAGTCAAAGTCACAGTTTTTCCTTCTAATGAGTTTAGTGAGTCGCGTTCTAGCTGAATTTGTGGACCAATCAGGACAGTGTGGTTTTCATTAATCACCACTCTCACTGTGAGGCGACCGGCCCCTGTGGGTTACTACCGCTGAAGCTCGCACGCCTCGGTCTACCCGTGATTAATTTAAGCGGGGGAGTGTCATAAAAATCGCCAGAGTTTAACCGTCCGAAATAGTGCCGGTTAAAAATGGCCCATAAAGTATAGGGTGTGTATGTGCGTGTGGTGTACAGTGTGTATGAGCCCTCGTCCGACTGTGTTTTTATGTTTGTACTGTATCTATCCGTCATCAACTGCCCATTTTCCTTCCTGTTTTAAATATTCAATTTAATTTGATTCAATGGCTCATTAATATCCCGTGCTAGTTTTTCATTAGGGTGTCTAGTTTGAGTTGTCTAGTCCTGTGTATGAGTTTACCTAAGGCCAAACCCATCCAGCACAAACAGACCATATGGGACGACCGCTCAGTGCCTAGCCCTTTACTATGTTTCCTGTAATGCTAACGTAGACTCATTAGTCTTCTGAGAGTAAACCAACAGCTCCTTGTCGCTCCAGGGCGGAACAGTGGTCTTTCAGCTGTTGCATCACTCTGGAGTCACCCACAGTGTGTATCATGTTAGTCTGTGTAAAGATAGGAGGGACTCTCAATGTTCCCCATTGTGGTTTGGGCCCTTTCGTTCTGAATATAGATGGCCCTGTGACTCAGTGGGCAGAGGTCATTTCCCTGACTGCCTCAGGATCAGGAGTGGAGAGTGGTTGTATAAACACTGAGCCTGGCAGTACCAGTCTATACTGCAGCTGCCACAAGCTCAACAGCTTTACAGCTCAATTTAGCAAGGAAGATCAATCAGAAAATCCTTGGGAGTGCCTTATACATAGTGTGTGTGTGTGTGTGTGTGTGTGTGTGTGTGTGTGTGTTTTGCTGTGTTACAGCCTGAAAATAAAATGGCTTAAATAAAGATTTATTTTGGTCATTGGCCTACACACAATACCCCATGATGTCTAAATGGAATTATGTTTTTCGAAATGTTTACAAATGAATAAAAAATGAAAAGCTGAAAGGTCTTGAGTCAATAAGTATTTAACCTCTTTGTTCAGGGGTAAAAATGTGCTTAACAATCCACATATTACTTGCATGGACTCACTTGGTGTGCAATAACAGTGTTTAACATGATTTTTGAATGACTACCCCATCTCTGTACCCCACCCTACACAGGTTCCTCAGTCGAGCTGTGAATTTCAAACACAGATGCAACCACAAAGACCAGGAAAGTTTTTCCATTGTCTTACAAAGGGAACTTATTGCACCTAAAGCAGACAATTAATATCTGTTTGAGCATTGTGAAGTTAATTACACTTTGGATGGTGTATCAATACACCCAGTCACCCAGTCCTTCCTAACTCAGTTGCCGGTGAGGAAGGAAACTACTCAGGGATTTCACCATGAGGCCAATGGTGACTTTAAAACAGTTGAAGAGTATAATTTCTGTGATAGGAGAACAACAACATTGTAGTTACTCCACAATACTAACCTTATTGATAGAGTGAAAAGAAGGAAGCCTGTACAGAATACAAATATTCTAAAACCTGCATCTGTTTGCAACAAAGCACTAAAGTAAAACTGCAAAAAATGTGGGCAAAGCAATACATTTTTGTTCTGAATACAAAGTGTTATGTTTGGGGCAAATCCAATACATTAGCAAGTACCACTCTCCATATTTTCAAGCATAGTGATGGCTGCATCATGTTATGGCATGCTTGTAAACGTTAAGGACTGGGAAGTTTTTCAGGATAAAAAAAAAATGGAAGTAAGCACAGGCAAAATCCTAGAGGAAAATCTGGTTCAGTCAATTTTCAGCAGGACAACAAGCTAAAACACAAGACCAAATCTACACTGGAATTGCTTACCAAGTTATAGTTTTTACTTAAATCTACTTGAAAATCTATGGCAATACCTGAAAATGGTTGTCTAGCAATGATCAACAACCAATTTGACAGAGCTTGAAGAATTTGAAAATGAATAATGGGCAAATGTTGCATAATCCAGATGTGGAAAGCTCTTAGAGACTCACAGCTGTAATTGCTGCCAAAGGTGCATACAAAATATTGACTCAGAGGTGTGAATACTTATGTAAATGAGATATTTCTATATTTCATTTTCAATACATTTGCTAACATTTCTAAAAAGAAAAACATTTTTACTTTGTCATTATTGCTATTGTGTGTACATGGGTGAGAGAAAAAAGTTTGGAATACAGGCTGTAAACACAGCAAAACGTGGAATAAGTCAAGGGGTATGAATACTTTCTGAAGGCCTATCACTCTCTCTTCGTGGAGTTATTTTCCTCGTCCACTGTACTGATTTCAGCAGCGTTTACAGCTGTTTAATTGAACAAAACCAACTCTTTAATTCAAATGAATCGACTGTTCACCCTCCCCAGGTCTCTAGTTATTTATTTATTAACCCAGGGGCAGGGTACTAGCAGTCATGTACTAGTGTGTAAGCTTGATGATGGTTCAAGTCAGATGGTAGCATGTTAGCTCTGTTGATACTAGCTATCAAATGTTAGCGCCCTACCCTTTCTGAATGCTAATAGCAGCAACGACTGTAAATGCCTGTGTTTTCATTATCACACTTTGTTGTAAAAGCTATTTTTAATCCCAACAGGCAGGCACACGTACAAATGTGCACACACGTGGACACGGACACAAGCATTTCACTGTAGGGTCTACACCTGTTGTATTCGTCGCATGTGACGAATAACATTTGATTTGAAACACGCGGATACGGACACACACACACACAAACTGGTAATCAGTCAACTCGTGACATAACACACACTGGGTAATCTCTGCTGAACGCCGGGGCCCCTCACTGGCTGGACCTGACCACCTGGAGCTTGTATGAGGCTTCCTGAAATGCAGCTAAAGCGAAAGCATGTATGAAAATGAACCAAGAAAGAAAGAAGGCTCAGATCTATTTTTACTTAATCCCCTTACTGTGTGTTTCATGGAGGTTTGTTGAATCACAGTCGATTCTGCCCCTGGTGCCGAGGAGAGAGAGCGAAGGGGTGCAGATACAACCAGCGTTTTACACAGGCTGAGTGTAGGACACTAGGATGATAGGAGGGGGAGAAAGGGAGGGCATGACCATAGCCATTATTACCTTGGCTGCTGTAGGTTCATTCACTTCAATCAATCTACAAACACGTAGCCTATTAGCTATACAGATGTAATGTTTCTCCCTGAAAGGAGGGAAATATGAGAAATTATTCACACTGACACGTATAGCATCAGCGACTGTTCAGTCAGTTGCAATGATGAATTGCATAAAATACTCAACTCTTTACATAGATATCTCTTTTCTCAAACTACATAGCCTTCACGTTTGTATTCCGAGGCATTACTAATCAAGCTCTGCACAAACACATCAATGGAGCACAGAGATGATCGTATTATCACATACACATGAATTTCTAGGATATTACTTACTATTCTGTATTAATATCAGTGATATAGAGGTAAACAACCACTGATATAAACCAAAACATTTTTATAACTTTGTTTGCATCTTAATGTAGGGAAGATAGGCTATGTGGAGATGTTCATATTGAAACATACTATATCTTTCCCCTAACTTGTTTGATAAGATTAGTACAGATTTTCTCAGGTGTCACCACATGGGGCCCCGACCCCAAGTATGGGAACCACTGTACTAAGCTCTCTCTCTGCTTGATTCCTCTCTCTCTCTGTCTCCTCTGCTTCCTTCTGCATGCATTGCAGCCTACCTCAGCTTCACCACTGAGCGCCACATCACTTTCCGTCTCAGTAGTCTATTCTCTGTAAAGCAAAGTTATTATGAGAACTTAGTAGCCTGCTAAGGTAGGCTCCGTTTAACGTTAGCTTCTTGATTCATCCTTCTAGCTGGCTACGTAATACTAGCCAGAGCCCTTCAACCAGGAGGCTACTCAAAAGAGGATGGGGATCACCATCCTACTCAGTGAATTTCATACAAATAAAAGTTGTGAAACATTAAAGGGGAATTTCACCCTGGGAGAATCTGGGCTTGTTTTCATCATGTCTGAGGCATTTCTAGGTCAGTGAAATGTGTTTCACACATAACTACCCAGGAGGAAGGTCTGGGCTTTGCGCGCTGACTGATACACCCTATGACTGCTTCTGGTGTCCTTGATATGGTTGTCCTTGTCCTTGATATGGTTGTCCTTGTTTGATAGAGCCATTGGAAGTGTTTCGATGATGTTCCTATCAACGGATTCATTGCTAGATATACAAGCTGACAGCTTTTCTCCCGTCTCTGAAAGACTACAACCCGTGTGGTGTGGGGTGGTGCTTCGTGCTCTTGCCCTGTCCCTCCACTAATGCAGGCTTTTTTGAAAGGGAGACGTACACCAATAACACAATCCTTTGGTCAAAACTGAAAAAAGTGACCAGACCGCAATGGCTTCAAGTGATTCCTCTCACCAACACGAATTCAACAATGGAGCCTTTTTTTGTTGCTACATGGTCACATTCAACCATACATGTTTCAACCGGAATATAGCGAAGAGGATTTGAAACAAAACGTTGAATTTAGCTAAAAGCTCAGCTACAGCCAATGGCAGCGCCAAGAGGGAAGATCACAAATATTGTGGCTTGCTAAGTAACTTATTTTTTCCTGCAAGCCCCCTAGCTAGCTAATTTTAGTTTATCTACTGAAACTCATATTGTGTATTGCTGGCTAACATGTGTTACAGTTAATTTTTCTGTTTGCTAACTTAACACGTGTTACACATAATTTTTATGTTTGCTAACTTAGGTAGGTAGCTAGCTAGTCTAGCTTGCTAAATTAGCTAAACAACTACAGGTAGTCATATCTATGACTAAAAGTAGATTAGTTGTACAATCGGAGATCTATTGTATCTCGATTGTAAAACCTCTTCTCTTTTTAGTTGTAGATATGGCCAGCTACTAAACAGCAAGCTACAACGTTACAACCAGCCACCTAAAGCTAGGTTGACCAGCAAACGTTAGCACGACTGGAGATGGCTAGCTAGTTAGCCTGGCACCTGCTAACTTGTTACTATGCGCCAGGCCTTGCGTTTGTAACTTTTTAGCAAACGTGTATCATTAACTGTAAATAGTTGTATTAGCCAGCTGTGTAACATGTAACATAATTGACGAGGGTTGACATTGGTTATGATTTCAAAATCACAGATGTAAATAACAATTATTAAGTTTACTAGCTAACAGTGAGTAGAAACAACAAATCTCTAAAACTGATAAATTGGTTTTACTATATAAAAAAATATTTGCCTAAGCATGTCTGATAGGGCGGCAGGGTAGCCTAGTGGTTAGAGCGTTGGACTAGTAACCGGAAGGTTGCAAGTTCAAACCCCCGAGCCGACAAGGTACAAATCTGTCGTTCTGCCACTGAACAGGCAGTTAACCCACTGTTCCTAGGCCGTCATTGAAAATAAGAATTTGTTCTTAACTGACTTGCCTGGTTAAATAAAGGTAAAATAAAAAAAATAAAAATAAAAAAGACATGGTTGTAGCTAGATACTGTCTGCCTAACTACCTAGGTACATTTGTACAGTCTGGTCACTGTGCAAAAGGTTGAGAGTTATGCCATGTTTCTATAGACCCTTTTCTAGTACCCACCACACTGACATCACACACAGATGCGTGCAACTCTTGACTGCAGTGAGAAAGCCATCGCCATCTGCGCCCATTCAACATAGCCTAGATTTATGTTTAAATTACATCTAGACAAAATAGCTTTTTGGGGTTCTCATACGCTTACAATTATGTTTTGATCGTTTTTTAAAGTATAATGCAGTTGATTTGCGATGATGACAAAAACATGATATTAAATAGGACATTCACATGAGCCTTGAAATCCAAAAGTAGTGCGAAATGCACTTATAAGCAACATGTAAATAGAGGCTCTTTTTTTTGCCGTTCTATAAGAACTCCCCTTTGTTCTGCCACCAAGTTACGCACGTCGCCCTCCTGCAGCAATGTTTACAAACACAGACAGGAGTCTATTAGGCTAGATATCTAAATGTAATCTATGAGCCTGTACACATGTATGCATGTTCAACTAGTCTACCCTAATGTTGTCATGCTGGCACAGTTTCAAACTCTAAGTATAATTTATTATATTCTTTGTTTTAGAAGACAATACTGTGTGGTGCCTTGGCTTTTTCCTGGTGTGGATACATGTAGAGAAACATAATTCCTCTGCCTGCGTGTGTCATTGTAGCAGAACTGTTTCCCTCTCGGTGGATTGGATATATGCGGGATTTCAAGCAGAAGATGACTCAAGATGAGCTGAATGGCAGTTTGATCTGACAACACTTCTCCCACAGGGTTCCCTGAACTTACTGTATGTTTCTTTTGAATGGCAATTTCATGAACACCTCTCCCATCCTTTGCTGATGACCAGTATTCTTAGCTACAGATTGTTCCACCAGATAATGTGATTTAACCAAAGATTTTTGCTATCATTTACTGGGAGTTAACATTAGCTAGGTGGCTAGGTGGCTAATGCTAACGTTAGCTAGGGGGTTAATGTAAGCTACGCTAGGGTTTAGGGTTAAGGTTAAGGTTAGGAGTTACGTTAAAGTTCTAAGGTTACGGTTACCAAACAAGCTAAGTAGTAGCAAAGTAGTAAGTAGTTGAAAAGTTGCTAATTAGTTAAAATGCTAAAGTTGTTTGTGATGAAATTCAAACACGCAACTCTCTTTTCATTATTCCCTTAAGTAAACGTATGTCTTTATATAAGCCTACCAAACGTAACATATTGCACTGATTTGAATATCCCGCATTTTTGTTTACTATGTTACGTCTAGTCTGTGATGCCAGCTTGGTTTAACAAGTACCAGGAGCAACCATCTTCTGAGAAGGTGAAGAGGCGGTGAAGGATTGGTCTTTGTTGGTAATTAGAACTATTAACAATCAATACATTTAATTAGGAAAACGGAGTCGCGTGAATGATGCTTGTAAGCGGAGCCTTTTTGCTTAGTCAGGGTAGTGGGGTTCCTGACTGTCTGACAGAGGAAGAAAGGAAAAGAGATAGGGAAAAACAGAGAGAGGGAGGAGGGGTGAGAGAGGAGAAGAGGGAGGGGATGGTGCAGAAAGGCCGCTGTTATTGAAGCGATCCAACAGCGGGAGGATGACGCGTTGACAAGCCACATCATTGCCATGGTTACATGCTTTTGCATTTCCCCTTTAGGAGTGCTGGGGCATGAGGAAGAGACGGAAGGAGATAAAGAGGGAAGAGAGAGGATGAAGAAAGGTTAGAGGGGGAGGTGGAGCACTGGAGTAGGAAAGATGGATATAGATGGTTGGAGAGATAATGAGGGGAATGGATAAAAGGATGGGCTGAGGAAAAAGGAAGAATGAAAGAGGGGAGGGCTAAGGGCCCAAGGGGGGGGAGGTGACACCAGTACCTAGGAATGGAGAGGGTGAAAGGGTTAACGAAAAGAAAGAGGATGAGATAGGGCGAAGAAAAATATAGTGGGGGCAAGTAGAAGAGGATGGATGAAGATAGGGGGATGAAATAGTGTGGATGAGAAGGAGGCTGCAGGGGAATGACCTCTCTGTTAACCCCCGGGACCTCTATTACCGTCAGAAGAGCAACCAGCCACTGAGGCTGACCCCAGTGCAGACCTCACTTAACTGAGCAACCAGCACTACAGTGGAGAAGGGGAGAAGACCCTTAGGAGTGTAGTACTGTAGTAGCATGAGTGTGCTAATTCAGCATTGTAGTAGTAAACATGAAGAACACCTTCCTAATTTGCCCTCAGAAGAGCCTTAATTCGTAGGGGAGTGGACTCTACAATGCTTCCCGCAGTTGTGTCAAGTTGGCTGGATGTCCTTTGGTTGGTGGACCATTCTTGATACACATGGGAAACTGTTGAGTATGAAAACCCAGTAGAGTTGCAGTTCTTGACACACTTAAATTGGTGCGCCTGGTACCTAGTACTATACCCCGTTCAAAGGCACTTACATATTTTACCTTGCCCATTCACCCTCTGAATGATACACATACACAATCCATGTCTCTATTGTCTCAAGACTCTTAACCTGTCACCTCCCCTTCCTCTACACTGATTGAAGTGGATTTAACAGGTGACACAAATAAGGGATCATAGCTTCACCTGGATTCACCTTGTCAGTATATGTCATGAAAAGAGCAGATGTCCTTAATGTTTTGTACACTCAGTATAGTACTGTAGTAGTATTAGAGTGGTGTAGTAGTGTAGTAGTACACATGAAGCATCTGAGTATTGCAGTATTTTCAGAGTAGTATAAGTGTTGCAGTAGTACTTGTGTGGCAGTTTATTAGCATAGCGCTAGTGTCTGAGCTAACCGGGTATCCACAGCTGTTCTCTGACTGGGCCACTCTGTAATTATCATACGGCTGCAGCATTCTAGGCTACTGTGGCACTGACTGACTGCAAGATGGTGGCAGCCAGGCCACCACAACAGCTCTCTCTCGAACCGATTACTACATTTTCTTCCATTTACACATCCAGCACTGTCACACAAAACAAATTCTAGAGACATTCCTCAAATGCCGCGCATGAAAAGCACCACACTGACGGTATCAGACCTCCAGGAAAAGGAAAGGGAACATAAGAACCTCATTCATGCTGTGGTTGGCATATATACGTCAAAACGGTATAACCCTGTCCTTTATGTAGCAGGTGAAAATAACTCTGTAAGGAGGGGAATCGCAGAGGAGATATTTATCAACTAATGATCGCATGGCTCAGTGATGGTGGAGCTCTAGCTCCCAGTTTCCTTATTAAGTGTCATGGCTATATAAATATATGTGTGTATGAAGAAGAGACGGAAGGAGATAAAGAGGGAAGAGAGAGGATGAAGAAAGGTTAGAGGGGAGGTGGAGCACTGGAGTAGGAAAAGATAGATATAGATGGTTGGAGAGATAATGAGGGGAATGGAAAAAAGGATGGGATGAGGAAAAGGGAGGTTGAAAGAGGGGAGGGCTAAGGGCTCAAGGGGGGGGGGGGGGTGACACCAGTACCTAGGAATGGAGAGGGTGAAAGGGTTAACGAAAAGAAAGAGGATGAGATAGGGTGAAGAAAAATATAGTGGGGGCAAGTAGAAGAGGATGGATGAAGATAGGGGGATGAAATAGTGTGGATGAGAAGGAGGCTGCAGGGGAATGACCTCTCTGTTAACCCCCAGGACCTCTATTACCGTCAGAAGAGCAACCAGCCACTGAGGCTGACCCCAGTGCAGACCTCACTTAACTGAGCAACCAGCACTACAGTGGGGAAGGGGAGAAGACCCTAACCTGGAAACAGACCGCAGCCATAAATAAAAACAAGGAAGTTCTAGGTACTTTCAGTAATTATTTGTGCAGTGCCTATCTATGAAGTAGTAGGAGTGTAGTACTGTAATAACATGAGTGTGCTAATTTAGCATTGTAGTAGTAGGAGTGCAGCAATATACACTGAGTGTACAAAGCATTAAGAACACCTTCCTAATATTGCCCTCAGAACAGCCTTAATTCGTAGGGGAGTGGACTCTACAATGCTTCCCGCAGTTGTGTCAAGTTGTCTGGATGTCCTTTGGTTGGTGGACCATTCTTGATACACACGGGAAACTGTTGAGTATGAAAAACCCAGTAGAGTTGCAGTTCTTGACACACTTAAATTGGTGCGCCTGGTACCTAGTACTATACCCCGTTCAAAGGCACTTAAATATTTTGTCTTGCCCATTCACTCTCTGAATGGCACACATACAAAATCCATGTCTCAGTTGTCTCAAGGGTCAAGACTCTTAACCTGTCACCTCCCCTTCATCTACACTGATTGAAGTGGATTTAATAGGTGACACCAATAAGGGATCATAACTTTCACCTGGATTCACCTGGTCAGTCTATGTCATGAAAAGAGCAGATGTCCTTAATGTTTTGTACACTCAGTATAGTACTGTAGTAGTATTAGAGTGGTGTAGTAGTGTAGTAGTACACATGAAGCATCTGAGTATTGCAGTATTTTCAGAGTAGTATAAGTGTTGCAGTAGTACTTGCGTGGCAGTGTATTAGCATAGCGCTAGTGTCTGAGCTAACCGGGTATCCACAGCTGTTCTCTGACTGGGCCACTCTGTAATTATCATACGGCTGCAGCATTCTAGGCTACTGTGGCACTGACTGACTGCAAGATGGTGGCAGCCAGGCCACCACAACAGCTCTCTCTCGAACCGATTACTACATTTTCTTCCATTTACACATCCAGCACATTCACACAAAAAAACATCTAGAGACATTCCTCAAATGCCGCGCATGAAAAGCACCACACTGACGGTATCAGACCTCTAGGAAAAGGAAAGGGAACATAAGAACCTCATCCATGCTGTGGTTGGCATATATACGTCAAAACGGTATAACCCTGTCCTTTATGTAGCAGGTGAAAATAACTCTGTAAGGAGGGGAGTCGCAGAGGAGATATTTATCAACTAATGATCGCATGGCTCAGTGATGGTGGAGCTCTAGCTCCCAGTTTCCTTATTAAGTGTCATTGCTATTTAAATAAATATATGTGTGTGGGGGGGACAGAAACAGCCTGAGCTCAGCACAGCTACCTCCTGCAGACAAAGACTAATAAAGTCACTCATGTAGCGTTCTCTCGCTCTCTCTCTCTCTCTCTCTCTCTCTCTCTCTCTCGCTCTCTCTCTCTCTGCAGAGTCTGATGTAGCAGCCCAATATGAAAGAGGTGCCTGCAACAAGCCCTCTAACATAGTGTTTCTCCACTGAAACATCTCACATTAAAGCTACAAGTAAATGATCACGCTATCACCTTTCTATCTTCGAGGATTTGCTCATAAACGATTCACTATGCCTGCTGCTACTTGCGAACTTTGAAAACCACCACCATGACCACAGCACATCCTTTAACCACATTCACATTCACTCAATATTCCTTGGTGGCTTTCTCCTTGTCATACATACACACACATATTGAAAAAAGGTCAGGTAAAACACACGGGCATCCACACACACACGCACACGCACGTACACACGCACGCACGCACGCACACACACACACACACACACACACACACACACACACACACACACACACACACACACACACACACACACACACACACACACACACACACACACACACACACACACACCTCTAAGTCTGTTGATCAATGTGTTACAGATAGGCCCCTCGTGACCCTTAGACCCTGCAGCAGATAATCAATGCCTCCCTCTCAGCAGAATGATTGCCCATTATATCTATCAATCAGGCAAATCCCCCACTGGTGCCTCAGAACAGTGGGATGGTCCAGTCAGCTAATAACATGAATGAGGGATGGGGGGGGTTAGGGTTAGGGGGGGCAGACTGATAAGATGAACACTAGCATGCACACACACACACACAAAGTTGATAAAACAAAGCAATAAAGTAGGCTTTGATTTAGCTAACAAAACACTTTAAATACTAGAACTGAAAAATGTGAAGAATGTTCAAAGATGAATAAATGCCTCCTTAGAGAGCTGAAAGGGTGCTTGAGGCTGTGGCTGTCTGTGGCTGTCTTTGTGCTGGACCTTGATACTGCAGAGCACAGCATCGCCTCTGGGTTATTTTTTGGCCAAGAGTAACATCTCTGAGTGTCTTTGAGATACTCAAGGACTAGGAAAAAGACTAGACGTCTAGACAGACCTATGGCACACAATAACACAGGTACAACCAAAACTAGTGCCCAGAAGAGTGGCCCACTGATCACAGTAAAATCATCAGGTCAGGACCAACCTTCCCCAGGTAAATTACCTCATTACCACCACTACCTACAATCAATTAATTCATAACACTGCTGCACAGGTAAACCAGGAAAATACGCCACTGCCACCTCAGCAAACTGTGATCCATGATCTGACCTCACCTTCAAAGGTATACTCTTCTATGACCCTATATTGCCTGAGTATTCCTCAGTAGCATCAGTCTACTACACTTTCCACCCCAGTGTGCCGACATGCCCCTTTTCCCACTCCCCTCTCCCCTAGCAGCAGTTCTCACTGATGCCTCTTGACTTACATCTTTAGATAGACAGACAGCGGCTGGCTGCTGGCAGGAGACGGTAACCATAGAAACCCCCAATCGCTGCTTTGCTTGCTTACCTGCTCTTGTATGAGCTGAAACAGAGAGCTTCTATCCATATACTGGCCAGGGAGTTGAGAGGAGCCGCCGAGGACAAGGGCATAGAGAGGAGCGAGCGGGCTGCTGCTGGTGGTGGTGGTGGGGAGAGGGATGTTTGGATGAAGTAGAAGCGGGTACCTAAACAGTAGTGTTAGCCCCCTCCACTCCACGACGTGGCTACGTCCCCTGCTCAAAGGATGGAGAAGCCCAGCTAGCCTGATTCCTGGTGGCCCCTGGCTCTCCTGCTAGCAGTGTGGCTAACTAGCAGAGTAATCAGCAGCGTCTGTAGTGGTGGCAGGGTACTCTGTTGTGCCAGTACAGTGTGGAAGGAGGCAGCCCAGCATAACAATCAAACAGCAGATCCAGCAGCTCTCATTCACTCACTCTCCCTCCTCCCTACAGCACTGACTGCTCCCTCTCGCTCTCTCTTTCCTCTCTCTTCACTCACTCACACTGCACTGCCTGCATGCCAATGAGGTAGAGGAGGGAGGTGGCTCCTCTCGGCCAATGAGAACTGGAGAAGGAGGGGCCACTGGCTGTAGCTCCTCTCCTCACTGCAAGGAGGGCGTCTTGGAGAGGGAGAGAGGATAAGCTCCACTGCGGCCTCAGATGGATGCACGTAGGCACATCTGTAACACAGACAGACAGACAGACAGACAGACAGACAGACAGACAGACAGACAGACAGACAGACAGACAGACAGACAGAGTAATTCAACACTTAAGCTACTTATGAACAGAAGGAATATATGCATACATCTACATACAGGCCTATCACATATTGTAACAGACAAATGTGAATAAACATCACACTCAAACACACTAGGATGCACATTGTAATTAGAATGGTGGGAATGGCGGCCGTTTTACAGGCTCCTGACCAATAATGCTATTTTCTGTCTTTTTTTGCATTGATCTTAAAGCTTTTTTGCACATAATGTTTCCACCATCGTTTCCTGTGACCCGAAAAGAGATTCCGGACATCAGAACAACAACCACTAACCTCGATTTGGACGAGGACTTCTACTTCAATGTGTCGGATGCAAAATACAGGGCCCTAATCGCCGACACTTGTAGACGGTGCCATAGTGGCCGGCGTGCAGGCACCATGGTGAGATGAATGAATCATCTCTACCCTCTGTTCTATTGGCGAATGTGCAATCGCTGGAAAATCAACTGGACAAGCTCTGTTCGAGACTATCCTATCAACGGGACATTAAGAACTGTAATATACTATGCTTCTCGGATTCGTAGCTGAACAAGGACATGGATAATGTAAATCTAGCTGTTTTTTCTATGCATCGGCAGGACAGAACGGCAGAGTCCGGTAAGATCAGTGGTGACAGTGTGCCTCTCTTTATTAACAATATTAAGGAAGTCTTGAGGTTCTGCTCGCCTGAGATAGAATACCTCATGATAAGTTGTAGACCATATTATTTACCAAGAGAGTTTTCATCTGTATTTTTCATAGCTGTCTATTTACTACCACAAACCGATGTTGGCACTAAGACTGCACTCAACGAGCGGAATGGATCAAGAAAATGCTCATCCAGAGGCAGCGCTCCTAGTGGCCAGTGATTTTAATGCAGGAAAACTGAAATCCGCTCTCCCCCACCCTCTATCCTCCTGAATCCTGCTTACAAGCAAACCTCAAACAGGAAGTACCAGTGACATGCTCAATACGGAAGTGGTCCGATGAAGCAGATGCTAAGCTACAGGACTGTTTCGCTAGCATAGACTGGAATTCATCCTATGGCATTGAGGAGTCTACCACATCTTCACCGGCTTCATTAATAAGTGCATCGACGACGTTGTCCCCACAGTGACCGTACGTACCCCAACCAGAAACCATGGATTACAGGCAACATCTGCACTGAGCTAAAGGCTAGAGCTGCCACTTTCAAGGAGCAGGACACAAATCCGGACGCTTATAAGACATCCTGCTACGCACTCCGACAAACCATCAAACAGGCAAAGCTTCAATACAGGACTGAATCTTACTACACCGGCTCTGACGCTCGTCGGATGCAGCAGGGCTTGCAAACTATCACTGATTACAAAGGGAATCCCAGCCGAGAGCTGCGCAGTAACACAAGCCTACCAGAAGAGCTAAATGCCTTCTATACTCAATTCGAGGCAAGCATCAGCTGTTCTGAATGACTGTATGATCAGGCTCTCCGTATACCTTTAAACAGGTTAACATTCACAAGGCCGCAGGGCTCAACGGATTACCGGGACGCTGACAAGTGTCTTCATCTGACATTTTTAAACTATCTCTGACCCAGTCTGTAATACCTGTTTCAAGCAAACCACCATACTCCCTGTGCCTAAGAACGCCAAGGTAACCTGTGTAAATGACTACCGCCCCATAGCACTCACATCTGTAGCCATGAAATGCTATGAAAGGCTGGTCATGGCTCACATCAACACCATCATTCCAGAAACTCTTGACCCACTCCAATTCGCATACCGCCCCAACAGATCCACAGAGGACACAAACTCTATTGCACTCCACACTGCCCTTTCCCACCTGGACAAAAGGAATGCTGTTCATTAACTACAGTTCAGTGTTCAACACCATAGTGCCTTCCAAGCTCATCACTGAGGACCCTGGGACTGAACACCTCCCTATGCAACTGGATCCTGGCCGCCCCCAGGTGATGAGGGTAGGCAACACAGCCTCAACATTGACCCTAGATTACAGCTTTATTAAAAAATGTATTCAATATTTTTTTCCCCTCATCAATCTGCACACAATACCCCATAATGACAATGCAAAAATTGTTTTTATTGTTAATAAAAAAAAAAACATTTTTGCTAATTTATTAAAAATAGAAAACTGAAATATCACATTTACATAAGTATTCAGTACATAGTACTGAAGTACCTTTGGCAGTGATTACAGCCTCGAGTCTTCTTGGGTATGAACCTACAAGCTTGGCATACCTATATTTGGGGAGTTTTTCCCATTCTTCTCTACAGATCCTGTCAAGCTCTGTCTGGTTGGATGGGGAGCGTTGCAGCACAGCTATTTTCAGGTCTCTCCAGAGTCTCCCAGTCCCTGCCTCCTAAAAACATCCCCACCGCATGATGCTGCCACCACCATGCTTCACCGTAGGGATGGTGCCAGCTTTTCCTCCAGGCGTGATGCTTGGCATTCAATCCAAAGAATTCAATGTTGGTTTCATCAGACCAGAGAATCTTGTTTCGCATGGTCTGAGAGTCTTTAGGTGCCTTTTGGCAAACTCCAAGCGGGCTGTCATGTGCCTTTTACTGAGGAGTGGCTTCTGTCTGGCCACTCTATCATAAAGGCCTGATTGGTAGAGTGCTGCAGAGATGGTTGTCCTTCTGGAAGGTTCTCCCATCTCCACAGAAGAGGATGGGAGAACGGCCAGCTCTAGGAAGAGTCTTGGTGGATCCAAACTTCTGCCATTTAAGAATGATGGAGGCCACTGTGTTCTTGGGGACCTTCAACGTTGCAGACATATTTGGTACCCTTCCCCAGTTCTGTGCCTCGACACAATCCTGTCTCGGAGCTCTATGGACAATTAATTTGACCTCATGGCTTGGTTTTTGCTCTGACATGCACTGTCAACTGTGGGACCTTATATAGACAGGTGTGAGCCTTTCCAAATCATGTCCAATCAAGTGAATTTACCACAGGTCGACTCCAATCAAGTTGTAGAAACATATCCAGGATGATCAATGGAAACAGGTGTCACGTTCTGACCTTAGTTCCTTTGTTTTGTCTTTGTTTTAGTATGGTCAGGGCGTGAGTTGGGGTGGGCAGTCTATGTTCTTTTTTCTATGATTTGGGATTTCTGTGTTTGGCCTGGTATGGTTCTCAATCAGAGGCAGCTGTCAATCGTTGTCCCTGATTGAGAACCATACTTAGGTAGCCTGTTTTCACCCTTGAGTGTTGGTTGATTATTTTCTGTTGAGTGTTTGTATTCTGCACCAGACAGAACTGTTTCAGTTTCGTTCGTTCACTTTCTGGTTTTTGTTCAGTGTTCAATTTCTTTATTAAAAATATGGACACTTACCACGCTGCGCATTGGTCCTTCAATCCTTCCTACTACTCCTCGTCAGATTAGGAAGAAGACCGTTACAGGATGCACCTGAGCTCAATTTCGAGTCTCATAGCAAAGGGTCTGAATACTTATGTAAATAAGGTATTTCTGTTTTTTATTTTCAAAAGATCTGCAAAAAAATAAAATAAACTGTTTTTGCTTTGTCATTATGTATTGTGTGTAGATTGAAGAGAGAAAAAAATGATGTATTTTAGAATAAGGCTGTAACGTAACAAAATGTGGAAAAAGTCAAGGGTTCTGAATACTTTCCGAAGACACTGTATACTAGGCGGTGGCAGAGGAAGGCCCTAAAAATTGTCAAAGACACCAGCCACCCAAGTCATAGACTTTTCTCCCTGCTATCGCACAGCAAGCAGTACTGGAGCGCCAAGTCTTTGACCAAAAGGCACCTGAACAGCTTCTACCCGCAAGCCATAAGACTGCAGAACTGTTAATCATATGGCTACCCGGACAATTTACATTGCCCCCTATATTATTTATTTATCTTAATTGTTTTGCCTGGACTCCCTTACACTGGCTCTATGCAAACTCACTAGACTAACCACACACTACACTGACACTCCAAAACATACACGATTATTAACCCAACACACACACACACACACACACACAAGCACTTTATATATGCTGCTGCTACTCTGTTTATTATATATCCTGATTGCCTAGTCAATTTTACCCCTTCGTGCATACTGTATTGCCTCAATTACCTTGACTACCTCGTACCCCTGCACATTGACTCAGTACTGGTACTTGTTTTTATTGTGTTACTATTTCCTTTTTTTTGCAAATACATGTCTTACTTTTTAACTTTGCACTGTTGTGAATGGGCTCGTAAGTAAGCACTTCACTGTAAAGTCTCCACCTGTTGTATTTGACGCATGTGACCAACACAATTTGATTTGACATTATAGCACATGCAATCGGACACACGCACTCACAAACAGGCACGCATAACTGAGAGACAGAGTTTGGATGGCATACCGAATCCCCCTCCGTAGTAACACACAAATTAATACCACTGCAATAACACTTCGGCAGAAATACCTGGCGTACAATAGATCCTTATAAGTAATACCAGTACAAAGCCTTTTTTATGTTAATCCCATGCATAATGAATGTAAATGACAAAGAGACCGCTGTATGGGGGCCTGAACATAAGGGTCAGAACATTAGATTGATGAATGGCGACTCGTAACCCCATGTGTGGACAGCCGTGGAACGAGCAGTGCTATTACCAGACCTATTTCAGATGGAGCTCCCCTTAGCAGAGAACACATTATTATTCACGAATGCATACATCATAATCACTTCTCTTAAGGACAATGAGGATGGCTGGGGATACAGTAAATCCTGCCTTATGAAGTGAATTGGTGTATTAGTGTCCAATTGAAAGCTGTGGTAAGGCTGCTGTGGCTCATTTATGACCTGCTGGTGTATGAGGTCATCAATGTGTGACAACAATAAGCTATGATCCCCTCTCTGTCCCCAGTCCGGTGCCAACTCTCAGCTCCTATGGTGCTCTGCTCTGCCTCTGGCCCAGTGACAAGACAGAGACTCTCTCTCGCTCTCGCTCTCTCTGTTTGTCTCGTAATTGTACCACACACTGTGATGCTCCAGCTCTTGGTAAATACATTCAGACTAAAGGCGTCATCTTAGACAACATCAATATCCAGACCTCATTAACACAGTGAATCGTGCCCACAGGTATGACCGGAAAGCTGTCGACTTCAGGAAGTGGAGCCCAAAGGGAAAAATAAAGGAGAAATGAAGAGGTGAAGAAGGCAGGAACGCCCTGGGGTGAAGCCAAGAAAACTACCCAGAACAAGGTTCGCTGGAGATGCACTGTTGAGGCCCTTTGCACCACAGCAAACTCAAACGAATATGTCAAGTCAGGAACTGGAGAGCAGTTACAGTATGGTGAAATGTAGTCAGATCATTAAGGTCAGACATGACGCCCGATGACCTCCCACCAACGCCTCTCTCCTGTCAGTGAGAGATGGAGTGGTCTCTGATGGGTGGTCCCCTGGGTGGGCTCACACACCTGCACTCTTAGCACTGTCTGACTGGGCGTTTTCCTAATGTTGGGAACCTACTAATCTTGGTTGAATGACAGAGTCCTACACTCTCCAGGCAGATTCATGTACAGTGCCTTCACAGAGTATTCATACCCCTTGACTTTTTCCACATTTTGCTGTGTCACAGCCTGAATTCATAACAGATTCAATATGTTTTACGTTTTTAGAAACATAATTTTTTTTATTGAATATTAAACACCCCTGAGTCAATGCATGTTAGAATAACCTTTGGCATCGATTACAGCTGTGAGTCCTTCTGGGTAAGTCTCTAAGAGCTATGCACACCTGGATTGTACAATATTTGCACATGGTAGTTGATCATGCTAGACAGCCATTTTCAAGTCTTACCATAGATTTCCAAGCAGATTTCATTCAAAACTGTAACTAGGCCACTTAGGAACATTTAATGTCTTCTTGATAAGCAACTCCAGTGTATATTTGGCCTTGAGTGTTAGGTTATTGTCCTGCTGAAAAGTGCATTTATCTCCTAGCAATGTTCCCTCAATCTTTTTGCGGCTCTGAGCAAATTTCAGGTCTGCTGAGAGCAAACTTGAAAGTTGTGAAAATTCTGTGCAACTTCCAGTGTGCGTTTACTGTGAACACTGAGGCTGTACCGGCTTTAAGTTAAAGTTACAACAGTGGCCAAGTAGGGTACTGTGGCTATTTTATCATAATGTAGGACTACCAGGGTGGCCTACCATCACAAACAATGGAGAAAATGCATCCCATAACATTTTAACATGGAAATAGCTGTCCTGTCATTCATCCTACAGTAGCAGCCAGTGTGTGGTGTTCAATGTTGGCCTAAATTCCATGAAACTTTTGAAAAAAAACATGCAGGGCTTGACATGAACCTGTTTATCTGTTATGCCCTGGCCATAGAGAGGCTTTTATTCTCTATTTTGGTTAGGCCAGGGTGTGACTAGGGTGGGCATTCTAGTTTCTTTATTTCTATGTTTTCTATTTCGTTGTTTTTGGCTGAGTGTGGTTCCCAATCAGAGGCAGCTGGCTATCGCTATCTCTGATTGGGAATCATACTTAGGTAGCCTTTTCCCCACCTGTGTTTTGTGGGTAGTTGTTTTCTGTATAGGTGATTTGCCTTACAGAACTGTTCGTTTTTCTCTTTGTTATTTTGTTAGAGTGTTTTGAGTAATAAATTATCACGAACACTTACCACGCTGCACTTTGGTCCGATCCTCATTCTGACGAGAGACGTTACATTATCCACTTGTCCTTCAGACAAAGAGGTGACTGAAAATGTTGTTGTTTTGTTTGATGCAATAAACCACTTTACAAAATAAAATGCATTATTATTCCCATACCATTAGTACAGAGAATCAGACAAATTACACTACCCTCTGCCTATTGGCTACTTAGCTTATTCAAGCCTGTCTCAAAATAAAACACTGTCCCTTTAAGACAAAAATGCTCATTACCTGACTTGCGTTTCAAAGATGTCTAGAAATTTACACGTTTGGTGTTCTTGTAACCGCTCCCCTGTTGCTGACTACAAATGATCTATAACTGGGTTAACAACTCACTAACTAGTTAATAACTCACTAACTAGCAAAGGATATGATCACAATGTGCACACGTGGCTACATGCAGCTTTTGCTTTGATCTCAAAACAAGCGCATCTACTCACAACCACAGCTGTAAACACAGTCCAGTTCAAAGTAAATGGCACATATCCATATATGGCAATGGTCTATTTGCAGATAGGCCTACTGCAGCTCTGATTGGCTAAACCGCACTGGTCTGTGTTGAGTACGGGCTGAGTTGTGCGCAATAGAATCCTACTCCGATGCGAAGTTCAATCTTGTGTTCCTCTCCAGTGGGCTGATAGTTCCTCTGCAAGGCAGTCTCCGGGCTGCTGAGTGCTGCGCTGAGTTAGGAAGGATGCATGTTTCTTTGTAGTGACTGGGTGACTGGGTGTATTGATAAACCATCCATAGTGTAATTAATAACTTCACGATGCCCAGAGGGATACTTAAACAAATGTATGTGTAGTTGAATTTATTTAGCCAATGTGACTGTGGTCTTTTTGTTGTCATGGCCTTATTGTATGTTAAGGTGGCGTATTAATGAATGGGTTATAGAGCATACAACGTAAATATCACAACATAGGTTGTAATGTGGCTTTTTCACTGGCTTGGATTGGCTTTCTCAGTGATATTACCCACGCACCACTACTGGTTAAATAGAACATGTGCTTTCTCTGGTCTTGGTACGTGTGTTCTAGCCAACAGCTCGCAGATACAATGCAGTTAGGCTGTGCCGGTAGGCTAGTCTACATGATGAGATTATTATGGATAATATGTTTATTTGTCAAACGGCAGTCAAGCTCATCATGTCACCAGAATAAGACCATTGTTATTTATTGGGAAGGAGCATCAAGATCACTGTGCACTTTCACCACCCGGTGAAGTTCATCATCATTTATTTCATCTGTAGCCTAATAAACTGAATGGTTTCTCTAGTCGTAGTGGGAGGACCACACACCATCGTTGTGTGACTCCAAGTTTAAACGCCGATATAATGGTTATTATATCAGTATTTGCGCATAATGGCGTTTCCACTGCCACTTCTTGATTTAATTAACTTTACCTACACAAAAAGATCACACCGTGTCGAATGAACAAATGATCTGTCGGCATTTATGAAGTGGTACCGTTTCCATCACAGCTTTCGTGACTTTTTGTTTTTACATGGTATGATTGTACATGCATAAAAAGTGTGGATGGAAACGTGGTTCATGTAATCTTTCAATCTGGCCTTGAGACAAATATTTATCCTATAAAGCAACTGTGGGAGCATCAGAAACATCCCAACACTAACACCTTTCCTATCTCAAAATAGAATCTTCTATAAACTAACATTCTTGTCATGTTGAGCTCAGGACCCTCAAGACCAAAACACAAGTTGGGCCTCACTGACTGAAAGATTTTGACTTAAGCCCCCCATTTTGTTCTATTCACCTCGATAGAAAGACCAAACACAACCAGTTAGTTTGTCTTTAACAAGGACGTCAGAGGCCCGGGGGAGAATAACGAGGCCTTTCAGGCGGAGAGGAACACACGTTAATTAGACCGCCAGTCAGCCTGCACTCTGTTAACAGGCTTAATGACCCTAATGTCCGTAAGGCAGCTTATCATGGTGTGTTTCCGTAGAATGGATGTCTAAGTTTAAACGTGTGCGGTCTACACTAAAGCAGGTCTTTTTATCCAGTGTGTGTGTGTGTGTGTGTGTGTATGTGTGACCCCATATAGCAAGAGTGTCTTCATTAGCATATACAAGCCTATAAGTGTTACTGTGGGTGGGTGGATGTATGGATGAGCATTTTTCTACCAGGTTGTTCTTCATTAGAGTGTGTGTACAGTGTATCTATTACACAGTTCCGCCTTCATTAGAGTAATATAAATACTGTACGTGTGTGTGTATGTCCATCACCGTGGATCCTTCTTCATTAGAGTAATATAAATACTGTATGTGTGTGTGTATGTCCATCACCGTGGATCCTTCTTCATTAGAGTAATGTAAATACTGTACGTGTGTGTGTATGTCCATCACCGTGGATCCTTCTTCATTAGAGTAATATAAATACTGTATGTGTGTGTGTATGTCCATCACCGTGGATCCTTCTTCATTAGAGTAATATAAATACTGTATGTGTGTGTGTATGTCCATCACCGTGGATCCTTCTTCATTAGAGTAATATAAATACTGTACGTGTGTGTGTATGTCCATCACCGTGGATCCTTCTTCATTAGAGTAATATAAATACTGTATGTGTGTGTGTATGTCCATCACCGTGGATCCTTCTTCATTAGAGTAATATAAATACTGTATGTGTGTGTGTATGTCCATCACCGTGGATCCTTCTTCATTAGAGTAATATAAATACTGTATGTGTGTGTGTATGTCCATCACCGTGGATCCTTCTTCATTAGAGTAATATAAATACTGTATGTGTGTGTGTATGTCCATCACCGTGGATCCTTCTTCATTAGAGTAATATAAATACTGTACGTGTGTGTGTATGTCCATCACCGTGGATCCTTCTTCATTAGAGTAATATAAATACTGTATGTGTGTGTATGTCCATCACCGTGGATCCTTCTTCATTAGAGTAATATAAATACTGTACGTGTGTGTGTATGTCCATCACCGTGGATCCTTCTTCATTAGAGTAATGTGCTGGCCTGTGACTCAGCCCTCCTCTAGTCTCTTTGAGAGGGCGGAAGGGTACAGATTATACAAAGAGACCAACAACCAGTAATTATTTTACATAACATTTGCAACATTCAAGAGCTAAGGGTCTCAGTGAAGGAGAGGGACAAGGAGATAGGGAGAAGGAGAGAGTGAATGAGAGAGAGAAATACTGTCGATGGATGGATGGATGGATGGATGGATGGATGGATGGATGGATGGATGGATGGGCGGGCGGGCAGAGGGTGGGCGGATGGATAGATAGATACATATATAGAGGAGAGAAAGATAAAGAACTCGAACACAATCAACAAGGCCTTTGCAACTGCTGCTGAAAAGAGCTGTATAGTCGATGTATTAGGAAAGAGTAGTCATGAACGAAATACAACCGTATTAAATGGAGTGAAAAGCAAAGGTATTTTATTAACTTGTCCAATACGAAACGCTATGTTTTCCATTGCAAAATGTTTTGCAGCTAACAGGCCCCGAGATTAAGGTACAAGCTGGTTTTGGGATCACTCTCTCTGGGGTAAAGTCATCAGAGCTGAATGATGGGAATTAAGATAGATGATGCCTGACCCTCTCGCTTTCAGATGCCCAGCGATGGTTAATGTGCAGTGGGGGGAATCACCCGTGTGATGAAAATGACAGCCGAATGAATCGGGTCAGTGACTGACACAGTTTTAGTCCAAAGTGCCCTATTTTATGCAATCTTTAGGGAGGAATAGGGAGGGAGAAAGAGGAAAAATTAAGAAAGAGAGAGGGTGCAGTAGAGGAGAGGAGTGAAACCATGGGAAAGTGAGAAAGACCAAGGGAGAGAGTGAGGGGAGAATGGAGAGGAGAAGAAGAGAGTGAAAACAAGTAAAATAAAGTGAGAGAGAGGAAGAGGAAGAGCACAAACAGATATGATAGTTTGAGTTCACATTCTTGCAGTGTAAAATGCATTAAGGTTATTTTTCACAGGATGAAAAATTGCTCAAGGTTGATAGGTTTTTCCAACACCCAGACGTACACATGGGATCTGCATTGCTCTGCAAGATCTCTGCAATGTTGAAGTCCCATAGGAGGTTCTGAACTGTTTAGAATATCATGCAACGTTTTGACATTTTGGTGTCAGGGCAAAGAGATTTGTTCAGTGAGTTGAATCAAGTCTCGCTCCTTTAAAGCAGTTTCCAATGATAAGGGTAAAACTGGAATAGCTGAGGTAGTGCAATAATAAACTCTTGTTGTTTTTTTGAGTGAACAGAGTGGAGAGTACTCTAGTGTCTGGACACAACAACCAATCCAATTCACCGTGGCAACCAGGCAATCACAGAACTGCTGTGGAAGGTTGAATATTTATCCTCAATGCCTGTAACCTAGGTTGACCAGGAAGGTCCAAAACCACTGAATTGGTCTGTGTGTCTGATTAATACTGACTGTAGCAGTATCATAAATTGACCAAGAATAAAATACAGTGCCTTGCGAAAGTATTCGGCCCCCTTGAACTTTGCGACCTTTTGCCACATTTCAGGCTTCAAACATAAAGATATAAAACTGTATTTTTTTGTGAAGAATCAACAACAAGTGGGACACAATCATGAAGTGGAACGACATTTATTGGATATTTCAAACTTTTTTAACAAATCAAAAACTGAAAAATTGGGCGTGCAAAATTATTCAGCCCCCTTAAGTTAATACTTTGTAGCGCCACCTTTTGCTGCGATTACAGCTGTAAGTCGCTTGGGGTATGTCTCTATCAGTTTTGCACATCGAGAGACTGACATTTTTTCCCATTCCTCCTTGCAAAACAGCTCAAGCTCAGTGAGGTTGGATGGAGAGCATTTGTGAACAGCAGTTTTCAGTTCTTTCCACAGATTCTCGATTGGATTCAGGTCTGGACTTTGACTTGGCCATTCTAACACCTGGATATGTTTATTTTTGAACCATTCCATTGTAGATTTTGCTTTATGTTTTGGATCATTGTCTTGTTGGAAGACAAATCTCCGTCCCAGTCTCAGGTCTTTTGCAGACTCCATCAGGTTTTCTTCCAGAATGGTCCTGTATTTGGCTCCATCCATCTTCCCATCAATTTTAACCATCTTCCCTCTCCCTGCTGAAGAAAAGCAGGCCCAAACCATGATGCTGCCACCACCATGTTTGACAGTGGGGATGGTGTGTTCAGGGTTATGAGCTGTGTTGCTTTTACGCCAAACATAACGTTTTGCATTGTTGCCAAAAAGTTCCATTTTGGTTTCATCTGACCAGAGCACCTTCTTCCACATGTTTGGTGTGTCTCCCAGGTGGCTTGTGGCAAACTTTAAACAACACTTTTTTGGATATCTTTAAGAAATGGCTTTCTTCTTGCCACTCTTCCATAAAGGCCAGATTTGTGCAATATACGACTGATTGTTGTCCTATGGACAGAGTCTCCCACCTCAGCTGTAGATCTCTGCAGTTCATCCAGAGTGATCATGGGCCTCTTGGCTGCATCTCTGATCAGTCTTCTCCTTGTATGAGCTGAAAGTTTAGAGGGACGGCCGGGTCTTGGTAGATTTGCAGTGGTCTGATACTCCTTCCATTTCAATATTATCGCTTGCACAGTGCTCCTTGGGATGTTTAAAGCTTGGGAAATCTTTTTGTATCCAAATCCGGCTTTAAACTTCTTCACAACAGTATCTCGGACCTGCCTGGTGTGTTCCTTGTTCTTCATGATGCTCTCTGCGCTTTTGACGGACCTCTGAGACTATCACAGTGCAGGTGCATTTATACGGAGACTTGATTACACACAGGTGGATTGTATTTATCATCATTAGTCATTTAGGTCAACATTGGATCATTTAGAGATCCTCACTGAACTTCTGGAGAGAGTTTGCTGCACTGAAAGTAAAGGGGCTGAATAATTTTGCACGCCCAATTTTTCAGTTTTTGATTTGTTAAAAAAGTTTGAAATATCCAATAAATGTCGTTCCACTTCATGATTGTGTCCCACTTGTTGTTGATTCTTCACAAAAAAATACAGTTTTAAATCTTTATGTTTGAAGCCTGAAATGTGGCAAAAGGTTGCAAAGTTCAAGGGGGCCGAATACTTTCGCAAGGCACTGTATAAAATAAGTTATTGTCTCTCTGTGTTTCATAATTTTCCTTCCTTTCGCAAGAGGCTGAATGTATCTCGCAGAGAAATCATCCGAGCGAGTGAAACAGCGCCCCTCTGTCTCTGTATGTGTAGCCCATCTATCTGATGCTGTCTGGTCAAAAAGAGTATGGTACTGTTGCCGCCCATAGCATTGACTAGGAGCATCTGGCCTCCCTTGACAAAGCATAGCTGATTTGATGATGTTGAAATGTTTAAGTTGAAATGGTGCAGGAATAGTAGAGGCAGCTCCTGTTTTTTGCGACTTGTGGAACACCCTCCGGTGTTCTAAATAAATAGTTTTCCTAAAATTTCAGAAATATTAACTTGATTGACCATGGTGTAGACAGGTCATGTAACTGTTTGTTACATGAAATATGCTTTGTGGACTCCACAAGACAGATGTTGCTTTCCAGTTTAGTAATGAAACAAAGGCGTGGTTGAATTTATTCTGTCAATGTCTTGTTATTGTCTCGGCCTTAGGCCTATATATCATTAAAAAAAAATACATACATAATAAAAAAATAATTAACAAAAAATATCCCGGTGGCAAGGCATATGAACTAACAAGTTATAGAACAAACAACGCAATTATCAAAACACATAGGTTGCAAAATGTTTTATACATTTTTAGCTTGGCTTCCCCAGTGATTTTACCCAAGCACCCCTAATGCACTGCAGTACTAATGCTTATTTTATCACTGGCAGAAACCTGAGCAGTTGCCCATATATTTGCGATTTTACATTTTACTTTCTATCTCGCATCTTCCTTCTGACACAAGATTAAAAACCAGACTGCCCTGGCGAAAAACATAGGTTGAGGTCACCCTAGACTGTAAGCTATATGTTGGCTAAGGTTAATACTGTTCTAGTGCCCCTATTAGGAGGCTGCTGCCATCTGTTGGTGAGAAAAGTTAACATCAAGGACCAACTTCAGAGCTAAAGCCCGGGACCAGAAAGTATTTGTTTTCTTTCAAATATCTAAGGTGCATGGGCGGGGTTTGTACTTTTCCATTGATTCCATTCTGTTAAGTCAGGAAGCTATATGAATCAAGTGCACCTTAAGTATTTGAAAGAAAACAAATAGGCTGCCGCACGGCAAGAGGTGCTGGAGTGCCAAGTCTAGGTCCAAAAGGCTCCCCTGGACTGTTTGCATTGTCCCCACTCCCCCTCATTGTTTTTATTATTACTACTGCTACTCACGGTTTATTATCTATGTATAGTCATTTTACCCCTACCTACAGGTACATATTACCTCAATTACCTCGACTAACTTGCACCCCCACACATTGATTCGGTACCGGTACCGCCTGTATAAAGCCTCGTTATTGTATTGTGTTACTTTAGTTTATTTTGTAAATATTTTCTTAACTCTTATTTTCTTAAAACTTTATTGTTGTTTATGGGCTTGTAAGCAAGCATTTCATGGTAAGGTCTACTACACCTATTCGGCGCATGTGAAAAATACAATTTTATTTGATTTACTATTTCAAACCAGGTCGTGATATCTGTCAGTCAGCAACCAAGCTTTATGTTTGAAGCTTAACCAATGCTCACACATCATGACATTGTTAGGCTCTGTAAATAACTGCGGGTTTACAAAATAATTCTGAAGATTAGAATGGTTTCATAACACTTAACTACTCTCCAGTGAAATATGATCAATATATCTCACCTCAACACCAAATCGGTGCTGAAAGAGGTAGCTAGGATACATCTAGATGACCAACAGAGAAAAAGCCTTGACAGTATTGGACCTCAGCTGCTGGTCCAAAAACAAGATGCCCATTGGCCACACAACTTTACTGCATTAACTTACTGAGAGCTGTAGAATATGTAGCCTAATGTTTTCAGTGCTCGTGATGTCAGCTAAGATGTACGCTGCTCTAGAAAGGAACCTGCTACGATGAAAAGATCAAAGGCCTTTCCTTAGAACACTGTGATAGAATGGTTATAGCATGTGATCAAATTGAAAGCGGTCCTTATATATTCAATTTCGGTGTTAAACTGGAATGAAACATACATCTGCTGAAACGACATATCAACTCAAAAGCAATAAAGGGTAAGTTAATGGTTATATCCTTATCGTGGATCAAAGGCATGGACTACAATAGCTAGAATAGTCTTGATCAGACTAGGTCTGCTGGCTTGACTGACATCACACAGGTGCTTTTCAGATAAGGGGACTGTCAGGGGGGGAGGGGGCGACAGCTGTCACAGTGGAAATAGTTACCTGCTCTAAATACCCAGCTCAGGGGGAGATGCACACACACCCTCATGCACACACACACACACACACGTTTAGGGGGCAGGAAGGTCGAGTGACTCACAAAGAGAGCCTTTGGCTGGTGCCCCATACAGACAAACTGCTCACTGTGTGGCGTTGTGTGTGTGTGTGTGTGTGTGTGTGTGTGTGTGTGTGTGTGTGTGTGTGTGTGTGTGTGTGTGTGTGTGTGTGCATGAGGGTTGTGCTGCAGGCTGCTGCACTCGTTCTCCGTCACCTGCTCACACAGACGCACGTGTTGTCACAACTGTCAAAAGTAAACACACACAGTAACAGCATGCGTGTGAGTGAACACAGAACAACTGTGTAAGGACATAACATCAAACAAAATAGTTTTACAGTGCACCTTCAGGATAATTGATTTACTCTTTCATGTGCACTTCATCTGAATGTATTCAAAAGTGACAAAAGCCTACAGAGTATCTAACTACAGTTGAGGGTCTCAGATGGAAACCTTTTCATATAACGTAATATATGTAGATCCAATTTGCTGTATTTGTTTGCACCCTAAGACAATGGTTCCATGGCAACCATCCATAACAAACACACAAGACTTGAGCAACATGGAGATTGACATTTCCCATAATACTTTGAGACTGCGGCACCGCACACCAGATCCAGGGAGGGTTTAATAAAAAGGCTAAAATTACTATTTGGCAAAGGGATACATTTAGATGTAACTAAGACTAAGAATTTCTGACACTATGCTTTAGTTCTCCTCTGAGAATATATTGACGTATATGTGCAAACTTAGACCTCACTTGCCTATACTTCTTAAAGTATTGTAAACTACCTGACTTGCCTATACTTCTTAAAGTACTGTAAACTACCTGACTCGCCTATACTTCTTAAAGTATTGTAAACTACCTGACTCGCCTATACTTCTTAAAGTATTGTAAACTACCTGACTTGCCTATACTTCTTAAAGTATTGTGAACTTTGTTTTCTGAATATGCAAGCTTTGAAATATGTAATTATTATTATAGCTCTACAGGATAGGGGCATGACAGTCATAAGAAAAATGCTGAATAACAATTGTGTTTTCTTAACAGTGTTCTTATCATTAGGCTGCACTGTCTGCAAAAGTTCATTGTTAATAAGTTAATAAATTCTTGATTGCCTATGCCTGTCATAATAATTATTGATAAAAAATTATAATTAATAACAGAGAATAATGTATAATTATGTTACTTATTATTACTAATTCCATCATTCTAACAACCATCACCATCATTAATAAATCATTGTAAATGTCCTACATCTAACAATCACAACACACCTTACATCAGAAACACGAGCAAAACACCCAAATATGGCACTATTATGCAATGATTGCGAGGTGTTACAAATGGCTGTAGATCCTGCACAGATTCAAGTGAGGGTATGTTTACAGTAGCCATAGGTCAATTAATTTACAAACCCTACAGTTGGCGCATATGACTAGTGGTGATTCATTATGGTCTTCAAATAATCAAAGAATAAAGCGATGGATTCTGTTGACCCAACAGGCCGTCCGTCCATTGTTAAAGACGTCCCTCTGTCGGTGAAAGGAGGGAGTGGCCTTGTAGCGCGAGAAGTGCGTTTGGGTGCTGTTTTCAGCACCAAACCCTAGGCACAACCCCCGACGGAAGAACTACCCTTCTTCTGACACTTTTGAGTGTTCTGTGACCATAAGAAAATGGACAAATATCGATTAAGGAGGCCATGAACGTCCGAAAGAGGTCGACCACTGTTGGCACTCGTCAGCGTGAATACGAATTTTCACTACAAACCTAACGACAGTGCGCGCGCATTCATTCGTTCATTTAGCGCGCTCCCTCATGAACACTCACTCATTCACCCACTAACCAACACATACTGTCGCACACGCATTTATAGGCTACTCATCTGAGAGAGGGAGGAGGGAGAAGAGAAAGGGTCAGAGCGAGGAAGGAGAGAGAGAGCATACAGCAAAACTGTATAGTCGTGGTCCGTCTTTGTGCAGTCTATTCCATAAGAATTTGAATACATTTTTCATACGATTTTGAATACATACGCTATGATGACTAGTAGGCTATTGGCATAACTAGGTATCCTACGACTTGAATAATGGTCAAAATTGGAAACACCACCTGCTACAATTAGCCTAAACCTGCTTGACAGTGTTATGTCACGTTATGGACCAACTGCAAAGTATGACATAAAAAGTTGTGATTCGAATATATATATATATTAGGAAAAATAACACGTCACAATTACTTTATTGCAAACAGTCATAAATGCCTAATATCAGAAAATGAATTAAAAAGTAATATGACTTTTACTAAGGGATCCAAGATGGCGTTTGAGCTACAGGGCAAAAATATCAGATGAAAATCTGAAATAAAAACAAACAATTGCAATGTTTCCTGTTGTAACAAATGTAGCCTGTATCACTGCGCATTAAACATTTATAGCAGTGGGAAATATGTGTTGATCCACGCGTAGTCATGTTGTTCAGTCGACGCTCCTATAGACTACCAGCCACTGAACAAAAGAATGTCATCAATGCGCCCTATGTTAAATGATAGGTTTAGTTTTGTGTAGATAGTTGTCACTCACACTTGAGCGAATACCACGTCAAATATCAGATAATCTTGTTTCTTTGATGAAAATGTTGACAGATTCCGTGAATTATTATCTGAGAAGCAGATCTTTGGAGGTGTTGGCAACTTTCCTGACAATGGAGCACAGTCGCAAGAAGCATAGTGCCAGTTTGTTTATTCCCAATTCTGCCTTAAAACATCAAAGAAATTAAACGTAACCATTCCACTAAAGCCTATATAAATCTATATTAACAGCAGATGCTTTACCCATACATCAGATATCCTGTCATTTATTTATAGGAGGTTTAACAGTAAATAATCTCGACCACGTCACTCAAAGTCAATGGCCGGGCTGTGTTAGTTCGAAAACTATATCGGTGTATTAAAAGCAAAAACGAGCTGTTGCACGGGTCAAACCATGTGCATTCGTTAAAGTATTGATTCATTTTCATTATGCATTCGTCATTTGTATCGTCGGTTCTGTCTGTTTGGGTCAATTTAATAGGAATTCTTCAATATTGATAACAACGCGCAGTGCTTCGGGAAGGTTTTCATGAAATAAAAGTTTATCGGTCAGCGAATTCTATAAAAATATGAATATGCCCGTAAAGCCCAAAGTGTCTACTTTCAAGCCAGTCGATTTTGTAGACATATGCAATTCAATAGTTTTTAAATTTAGCAAGAGTTCGAGGATGAAGAAACACAAACGGGACTACGTGAGTTCCATGGAGCCTGCTGGATCAGCTGCTGGCGGTTGGTGTTCTCAATCACGTCCGCGCGTCCGCTTCATAAAGTCAGAGGAACGTTTGTAGAATAAGATGCCTTAATAGAAAATCAGCTGTGACGCGCCATCGTGTGTGGCAAATTTACATCAACTTTTTGTATTATAAAGCTCTGCGTTATAGCTAACCCGGACCTTTCCAGGACTATTACAAGTTAGGAAATATTTATTTAGCAGCTTTTGACGTTTTGTGACAGACGGGAATACTTGAACTGAACCCGCATATTCTCACAGAATTCAACAACTCTCACGAGTCAACTATGGCAGAGACGGCGGCAGCTCCAGCCCCAAAGGCAAAAAAGGCGAAGGCACCCAAGAAACCTGCTTCACACCCGAAATACTCGGATATGATTAAGGCAGCCGTCCATGCAGATAAAAGCCGTGGAGGTGCGTCCAGACAATCTGTCCAGAAGTACATCAAAAGCCACTACAAGGTGGGGGACAATGCCGATTCTCAGATTAAGCTGTCCCTGAAGAGGATGGTGAGTGAAGGGGTCCTGCGCCACACCAAAGGCATCGGAGCGTCAGGCTCCTTCAAACTGGCGAAAGCAGAGGACACCAAAAAGGCACCTAAAGTTAAAACCGTTGTGAAAGCAAAGAAGTCGCCTGTTAAAGCAGCCAAGCCCAAGAAGGTTGCAAAGCCCAAGAAGGTGGCCAAATCACCAGTAAAAGCTAAGAAAGCAAAAGTGGCAGTGAAGAAAGTGAAAAAGTCCCCGAAGAAAGCGGCACCAAAGCCCAAGAAAGTAGCAAAGAAAACCAAGGTGGCCAAGCCAGCCAAGGCAACGAAACCCAAGAAGGCCAAAGCTGCGAAACCTAAACCCAAGGCCGCAGCCAAGAAAGCCGCAAAGAAGAAGTAAATGGACATTTCAGAGAGACTTATTATAATAAAAGTCACTGTAAATACTTTGAGGAAATGTTTTTCGTATATGTAATATTATTTTTGTATGGTCTCATGGGAACTTATACGTTTTTACCTATTGTTTTCCACTCCATTGATGCTGTAAAAGAGGGTCTGGAATTAAAGTGTTGGTGTGTGACAGCATTAATTGTTGGGCTACTATGTACGCTATTAATCCTCTGTGATCTTTGGAAACCTGTAGCATATGGACCTGTTAGAAAATATATGTGACACTAATCTGGAATTATTATTGTTTAGGCTATTGGAACAAGTGAATAGTTATTGTTCTCTTTGCACGAGGTCATTCTGAAAACACACGTTTCAATAGCGAGCATTGTTAAACTATACAATGTATAGAACTGTGTAGGCAATGGACGTCAGCAAGATTTTCAAGTGATGCGCAATGGCTCCAAATGCGGACTCTATGCTACTACTTTGTAAAAAACCATGTTCAATTGATTAATGCTACTACTTTGAAAACCAACCATGTTCAATTAATTCAGTATATTTGTAATACACTGCGGACTATGTATTGCATTACTTTTGAAACTGTTTATAATACAATAAACTTTTCTCATCGAAATATGTGTCACAACTTCACGCGCATTTTAAGCATGCGTAGGCGTACATGTCTAAACGACCGTTTGCAACACTTATTAGAATAAATTGCACAGATTACGTAATCGAGGGGCGATTGAGGAATGAAACAATTATTAACAAAATTCTAAGCATATAAAACGAGTCAAAAGGAGAGCTTCCTTGACATCTGCAACCAGCTGAAAATGTTCGACTCGTATGAAGTTATGCGCCCCGGTATCCAAATTGGTAACATAATGAATACACGTTTTATGTGATTTATACGGTTTGACTGAAACTATTAGCTACCGTTGACCTAAAAATGCCATATTTGACAGAATTACCTAGAACTGGGGTCATAGAAAGCCCACTTCAAGGCCTTTTATTTTATTGACCAGATGTAGGCCTACGCTACAGTTAGAACATCACGTCTTAAGACAAAAACAGACATTAACCAACACTACAACCATACATAACACTACCTACACAAACTGACGAAGCTATTACAGTTTTAGAACATGTGCCAATCAATTACCAACAATGGCGGAGTATTAAAAAAAAACTGTGTTGTTAAATAAACTAGCCTTGTAATTTATGTTCTCAAGGTACACCTTTAAAGAAAGTACATTTGACAAATCCTGAACCAAGCCCATAAACCCGATCTAAAGGTCAGGAACTGAGTCAAGCTAAAGAAGCATCCTTCGCTAATTTCCTTGTATCATGTCTCTGTAATGTAGGCCTAAACTATAGGTGAAGCAACATTATTTGTTGAGCGGAGCATCTGTTTTAAGCCATCGCTTTTTTTCTGTCCTGCTGTACAGTGCAGATGGGATTTGGACAAGGAAAGGATGCAACCCCGAAAGAAAACAGTTTTTTTTCTACCTGGAGTTAACTCGACACTTCCATCTCCTGGTCGCTCTCCATATTTTCATGCGGTTTTCAGTGCAGTTAAAATGTTTCTAAAAGGACAAGAATATTCAAACGTTCATTTCTTCAAAGTAGTTTAGTATTTATTTTCTATTACTTTTGAACTTTAAATATCAATATTTCAGTTATTCAGCTATGCAACTTACTGCTTGTAAAAAAGGAAAAACTCTTGGTTGGCCTGGTAGGCCTCTCCTACCATTTCAACTTCACAGCTGCCTGTGCTCAAGGTAGCCTAAGTGAACAGCTATTTTGCGTTCAGTAGTTCTTCATGGCAAATATGCACTGGAGTCGAGACAGGAGTTAATTCCAAATATAAAATGTGTTTTAAAAGGTTGCCGTTTTTGAATTTGTGAAAGTTTTTGGTCACAATATAGTGACATGCCCATATAGTATTCCAAACCGCAAAGTTGCCTAATTAAATTCAGAGGATGACAACTGCTCACGTGCAAAATAGTTCGAAAAAAATAGGTGAATAAGCAGAGGGCAACTCAGAAACATTTTTTTTAAAGAGATCTGATAGCATAACCAGTCACACCATTCTGTTAGGCTATACCTTTTACCATATTATGCATTTATGTAAAACCTGTATAATTTTATGTGAAGTTTTGCAGAAAATCTATTTGATATTTAGCCATTTGCTTTTGGGTCCTCACATTAAACACACATTGAACCGGTGCACACTAGTGGTGTGTTTTAATGGATTCAAAGGGAAGCCAGGCTTCCCAAAGAAAGTGACAAATAAATAACAAAATAATTCATATTTTGTCTCTCTGTGTTTCATAATGTTCCAGCTGAATGAATCTCACAGGACAAAGCATTCGAGCGAAACAGCGCCTCTCTGTCTCCTCTCTGTGGAGGCGATCTACAGTTGAAGTCGGAAGTTTACATACTTAGGTTGGAGTCATTAAAACTCGTTTTTCAACCACTCCACAAATTTCTTGTTAACAAACTATAGTTTTGGCAAGTCGGTTAGGACATCTACTTTGTGCATGATACAAGTAATTTTTCCAACAATTATTTACAGACAGATCACAATTCCAGTGGGTCAGAAGTTTACATACACTGAGTTGACTGTACCTTTAAACAGCTTGGAAAATACCAGAAAATGTTGTCATGGCTTTAGAAGATTCTGATAGACTAATTGACATCATTTGAGTCAATTGGAGGTGTACCTGTGGATGTATTTCAAGGCCTACTTTCAAACTCAGTGCCTCTATGCTTGACATCATGGGAAAATCAAAAGACCTCCACAAGTCTGGTTCATCCTTGGGAGCAATTTCCAAACGCCTGAAGTTACCACGTTCATCTGTACAAACAATAGTACGCAAGTATAAACACCATGGGACCACACAGCCATCATACCGCTTAGGAAGGAGACGCGTTCTGTCTCCTAGAGATGAACGTACTTTGGTGCGAAAAGTGCAAATCAATCCCAGAACAACAGCAAAGGACCTTGTGAAGATGCTGGAGGAAACGGGTACAAACTTATCTATATCCACAGTAAAACGAGTCCTATATCGACGTAACCTGAAAGCCCTCTCAGCAAGGACGAAGCCACTGCTCCAGAACCGCCATAAAAAAGCCAGACTACGGTTTGCAACTGCACATGGGGACAAAGATCATACTTTTTGGAGAAATGTCCTCTGGTCTGATGAAACAAAAATAGAATTGTTTGGCCATAATGACCATCATTATGTTTGGAAGAAAAAGGGGTTGGCTTGCAAGCCGAAGAACACCATCCCAACCATGAAGCACGGGGGTGGCAGCATCATGCTTTGCTGCAGTAGGGACTGGTGCACTTCACAAAATAGATGGCATCATGAGGTTGGGAAATTATGTGGATATATTGAAGCAACATCTCAAGACATCAGTCAGGAAGTTAAAGCTTGGTCGTAAATGTTTCTTCCAAATCGACAATGACCCCAAGCATACTTCCAAAGTTGTGGCAAAATGCCTAAGGACAACAAAGTCAAGATATTGGAGTGGCCATCACAAAGCCCTGACCTCAATCCCATAGAAAATGTGTGTGGGCAGAACTGAAAAAGCGTGTGCGAGCAAAAAGGCCTACAAACCTGACTCAGTTACACCAGCTCTGTCAGGGGGAATGGGCCAAAATTCAACCAACTTGTCGAGGGAAGCTTGCGGAAGGCTACCTGAAACGTTTGACCCAAGTTAAACAATTTAAAGGCAATGTTACCAAATACTAATTTGGTGTATGTAAACTTCTGACCCACTGGGAATGTGATGAATTAAATAAAAGCTGAAATAAATAATTCTCTCTACTATTATTTTGACATTTCACATTCTTAAAATAATGTGGTGATCCTAACTGACCTTAGACAGGGAATTTTCACTAGGATTAAATGTCAAGAATCGTGAAAAACTGAGTTCAAATGTATTTGGCTAAGGTGTATGTAAACTTCCGACTATAACTGTATATGATGCTATCTGGTCCAAACGAGTATGACATTGTTGCTGCCCATAGCACTGAACGCAAGGGAAGCCAGAGAGCACCTGGTCTCCCTTGACAAAAAACCAAACTATACTAAACTGTGAATGGTCCTGGCGCACCAAATAAAGTGCCAGACTCAGCGGGGATTTGGAGTCACTCCTATCAAAGCCCATTGAGAGCATACATCTCTGACAGAAAAACACAAATTGTTGCATCTCGTTGTGTTGTTGTCCTCCAGTGTCTAGCTAGCTAAAATTGTCCCTTTCCTTAATTAGCCATGGATGGAGATAGGGATTGGGACTTGTGGTTTTACTTAATTCTCCATACTGGCCAATGATTATAGCAGTGATTCTGAACCCACCATTAATTCATACATTGTTGTGCTTCTGGCCTGAGAGGATGGAAGTTCAATATGTAGCCAGATGTAGAAGGCTAATGTTAACTAGCTAAGGTTACCCATGATTGGAAGGTAGGCTGGCAAGCAAGCAATTAGCCAGGTAGCATAGGACCATTTTTAAAAAAAAACATGTACTGTATGACAGAGTGATAGACTGTTTCATCAACATGAAAGAGAGAGGATGGCATTGGCATTTCTCTACAAGTAGGGTGAGTTAACATGTTTTTCTACTTCACAATGTCATTCACCAAAGCCCCATATACTACCCACCACTGCAACCTGTATGCTCTCGTTGGCTGGCCCTAGCTTCATATTCGTTGCCAAACCCACTGGCTCCAGGTCATCTTTTAGTCTTTGCTAGGTAAAGCCCCGCCTTATCTCAGCTCACTGGTCACCATAGCAGCACCCACCCGTAGCACGCGCTCCAGCAGGTATATTTCACTGGTCAACCCCAAAGCCAATTCCTTCTTTGGATGCCTTTTCTTCCAGTTCTCTGCTGCCAATGACTGGAACAAATTGAAAAAATCACTGAAGCTGGAGTCTCATATCTCCCTCACTAACTTTAAGCACAAGTTGTCAGAGCAGCTCACAGATCACTGCACCTGTACATAGCCCACCTGTAAATACCCCATACAACTTCCTCATCCCCATATTATTATTTTTTCTCCTTTGCACCCCAGTATCTCTACTTGCACATCTATCACTCCAGTGTTTAATTGCAACATTTTTAATTATTTCACCACTATGGCTTATTTATTGCCTTACCTCCCTTATCCTACCTCATTTGCACACACTGTATATATACTTTTTTTCCTATTGTGTCATTTACTGTATGTTTGTTTATCCCATGTGTAACTCTGTGTTGTTGTTCGTGTCGCACTGCTTTGCTTTATCTTGGCCAGGTCGCAGTTGTAAATGAGAACTTGTTCTCAACTAGCCTTCCTGGTTAAATAAAGGTAAAATAAAAAAATCATGTTTTCTACTTGCATGAACGCACACACACAGGAATCAGAACCATGGACAGCCACATATTTAGCCTATGTTGATTGGACTAAATAGTTTTTGGGTATATTTTAGTTGTCACTGTCTTAAGACTTAGCAGAGTTGATTTGATGATGTCGAAGTTCAAATGGTGCTGGAATAGCAGAGGCACCTCCTGTTTGCTTTGTAACTTGCAGTAACTCTAAATCAATACTTGTTCAGTGGTCCGAAAATGTCAGAAACATTAACTTGCTTGACCATGCTGTAGGTCATGTAACTAACTGTCTGTTGCTGTACAGGCAATATGCTTTGTGGATGTCACTGGACAGAGGTTGCTATCCAGGTTTTGGGATAAAACAAAAAGGTGTGATTGAATTTATTCTACCACTGTCTTATTATCTCTGCCTTTAGTCCTATATATCACTATCGCAGGGCATATGAATTAACAGGTTATAGAACAAACAATGCAATTATCACAACACATAGGTTGTAATATGGCTTATATATTTTTTTTTGGGGGGTGGGGGCTTGGCTTCCCTAGTGATTTTACTCACACACCAACAACACACTCTAATACTAAAACAGTCTGACAGTCAAGGATAGAAGTTTGGCAAAACAGTAAACAATCCTTGTTTTGTTTTATTCAGCATTTCACTTTAGTTGTTTTTATATCACTTTCAATCAATAAGATCCACATCATTTTTTTCTGTGGCAATAGCAGGTCCCCAACTAAAATAACCAACCAATAAAAATGTATGATTCCCATATTAAAAAAAAAATAAAAATAAAAGGGATAATTAATTATACAATCAAAATCTTGACACACAGGTCCATGTATGCACACATGCAAATATACATGTGCACCCACACACACACACGTGGATGATTTAGCAGAAATAACATTTGGGGCCTAAGTTCCAATTTATGGTGAATGCACATAAAAGCCAAGACAAGGGGAGGCAGATATTTTCCTTATAATGATCATTCAAAGCGTTAATTTGCACGGGGCAGGATTTAGTATTAACACCATAAAATAAAAATGATTTGGCTGTTTTAACATGACTGATTACTTTGAGTAAGGAGGATGCATTACAGAGTTCAGTGTTTCTTTTTCATCAGTCTAATACAATATAGTCACTTCTCTCAACAAGACATTGTTTCCTTCTCAATTCTAATCTGGCAAGCCACAACTACTGCTATTTTGTATTGTTATTATTTTTGACATAAATAAATGTATCTAGATCATTTCACCCACAACTGTAGTATTGTAGCAGAAGCTAATGGAGTGATAAGCATGTATTTTACTGGAACGGTCCGTAAGAGAGCGGCTTCTGTATTTGGCAAATCAGGTCTGAAAGTCTATCTCAGTGGCTTGGTCAATGGGAAGACAAGTCTTTAGCTTCTGCAGGGGACTTCCTGTGCCCGCTCAGAGTGTCTGTTGCTCGGTTACGTCCTTGCAGCAGGGTCCTCCATAACTTGTGCTCTAAGGCTTGTCTTCACCCCCCCCCCTTGCGATATGGACTGTTTGAATTTGCCATTTTGGTTTCTAACCAGCACCAGACTTTTTAAAGTTTGATATGTTCTTCCAAATTGCTATTACATTTTGAGATTATTTTCCTTAGGAAAGACCACACATTAAAAATAAATCTATCCATTCTCCTGAACACCATGTGGACACATGGAAAAGTCTTGGGTTTGAAATGTCTCTTCTTGTATATGTATATCCCCATTTAATAAAGCACCCACATATTCGTAGCAGCTCTTGGGGGAATCGTTGCGTTGCGCACAGGGAGGCTACCGCCTTAGCCTGGATTTTGACACCATAAGGCAGAGCGAGCAAAGGTGGTCAGGAGAGGGTGAGAGATATGGTCACGCTCCTCCATTTTGACTGAGATTATTACAGTCAGTCAAGAAGACGTGACTAACTGGGGTAGACTGGAAGAGCAGAGCAAAGACGAGGAGAGGGGAGGTTAGGGTATAAATCATGACAAAGTAAAATGTTTCTGTGTTTTGTCTGTCTGGTCTAGTGTGTCTAGGTGCTTGGTCTGGAGGATTGGTCTGGAGATTGGGGTTGAGGGAAAAAGAGGGAAGGCGGGCTCCGGTCAGGACCCTAGTCATTTCTGTCGGGCGAAAGCTCTGTACATGGCAAAGCCTAGGACCGCGACCACTGCTGCTCCTAGCGTCACTCTCAGCCAGAAGGATGTGTTGCTCATGTCGGAGCCGTTCAGGTGTCTGTGGGGGGGAGACAAAGGCGTCAATGAAAGGACATATGAAACCGCGTAGAGGTGCAGACATGAAAAAAAGTGACACGACTTTCCAGTTTCTCAACACTGAATCGCGAAACTATAGATTAAATGGTGAGTGAATCACAGAGGGACCAAAGGTTTGCCAAATGTGACAATCAAATAACTAATACGTACGGGAACATGGCGGCCCAGGCCAGCTTGGTGTAGATGTTCTTGCTGGTGGAGTCCAGGGACAGGCCGGAGAAGGGGAGTGGCGGAGGCAGTCGGTGTTTGTAGCAGAACTCTGCCGGAGTCATCCCGTGGAGCTGTCTCACCTCGGGGAGGTCCGCTTTGGAGGCCACCATCACACAGGGAATACTGCTGTCCATGTAGTGTTGCTACAGAAAGGAGAGTAGACAGATGTGGATGAAGACAAAATGGGATACGGCGAAGAGAAAGAGGATGTGGGGAAGAAAGAAGGGAGAGAAAAAGAGAAGAGTGAAACATTGAACAGATTCCTGATCATATCTGTGAAAACCAGAGACGCTCTGAAGAGGACATGAGATGCCACACACCTTGTAGATGCTGGCACAGTAGTCGAAGGAGTGGGGGTCGCTGACATCATACATGAGACAGGCTACGTCACACACCGCGTCCGATTCCTTTAGGAACTTTGTTTCCACGTCCACCTCGTAGAGCTGCCAGGGGAAGACGACAAATGAGAGGTGAGGCTAACGCACTCTACCAAAGGTCAGGGGTCAGAGTTGAGGTGAAAGTAAAAAGGTACGGAACTCACTATGAGGAACTTCTCCTGGTTGCTAACTTGGACAGTGTTTATGGTGTATAGGGAAAAGGCACCGGTGGAACGCTCCTCTCTCTGAAACAAACACACCGACTGTTAAGCTTATCATTAGTTGTAGCAATGCTAGTAGTTGGGGCTTTCAACATCATTTCTCAGCTCGAACACGTATTGACAAAGCGGAATGGTTTTACAATGAAGAGTTCAATGCGTACTACTAGTAACAAAGTACTAAACGGTTCCTCCAGGAATGTGTGATTCTGTATCGCTATTTAGTCTAAATAACAGGTCAACAGTGAGATGATCGTACCGCTGTGTTTCGGCCAAGGAAGGCCTGGAGGAAGGCAGACTTCCCAGTACCCCGTGGCCCGATCACCTTACAAAGGAACACTGACCGCTGAGTCTGGCCCTTCTCCAGGTCCACAGCCTTCTCCCGCGTCACTGCAGAGGAACACACAAGGATAGCGCCAACACAGACACACACACACCGAAATCACAGGGAGTACATACACACGGAGAAACAGACATGTCAGGACAGGGAACCATTGATTAATATGATGGAGTGCTATCAAAGCATTTCATTTCCCCATCGTATTTCCCCTTGTGGGTAACGCAGGATACATTTTTAATCTGATCTGAGGTGGTAGGACCTCTCCCACATTTAAAGCCGCGTGAGCTAAACCTTTTCGACTCTACGGCACAGGCTGAGTGGGTGTGAGACTTACGTCACCCTACCCTAATCCTGCTACGCCATGCAGCCACGCCCTCAGTTTTACACACACACATACCAACCAGCGTTCCTGAAGCACCCCTGTGGATGCAGGTTTTCGCTTCAAACAATCCCACTCGGTTTCACTGGATGATGGGGTGAGGTTAATTTACTAATTGAAGGAATGCGACTACGGCATTATTGGTACCCTCAAATAAATGTGTGAATTTTGTTTAATCATTGCATATAATAACTACACAACACACACTCTGGTAGTCTTCACACCAGTCAAATAGCATATTCAAAGTTGAACTTTCAGAGTCACTGCACATCCTCAGAAGGCATACATGTACTGGATATAATTCTGTCTGTAAGGCCTATAGTGAACCAGATTATAGTTCTAATCCTCTATGTACAGCGAGTGAGGTTTACTGCGGCACTAGGATTATAGGTTCTTGTTAACATACAGTCTATTTTCCTAGAGAGGCTACTTGCAGCAATGTAAAAAAAAAAAAAAAAAGATGTGTTGACATGCGTACAGACACAGACCTGTGACTGCAGTGGTTTGGGAGTCCTGCTCAGTGAGAATAGGGTAGCCCAGGTATCCCAAGTACTCTAGACAGCGATGGATATCAAGGTACGCTGAAAGCCTGTATATGGAGAGAAGTCACATTGGTGAAATTGGAGGAGGGAATAGGAACACTCACTGTCCTAACCAAAATCCCCTAACACATTCATTTGTACTCACGGACCTCCTTACACTGAAATTCTAAACATAAAAACCACCATGGCTGACATACACACAAAGCTACAGTGCCTTATTCAGACCCCTCGACTTATCCCACATTTTATTACATTACAGCCTTACTCTAAAATTGATTAAAAAGTTTTTTTTTCTTCCTCTCATCAATCTACACACAATATCCCATAATGACAAAGCAAAACAGGTTTTGAAATGTTTGCTAATTTCTAAAAATAAAAAAACTTAAATATCACATTGACATAAGTATTCAGACCCTTTACTCAGTACTTTTTGAAGCACCTTTGGCAGCGATTACAGCATCGAGTCTTCTTGGGTATGACGCTACAAAGCTTGGCACACCTGTATTTGAGGAGTTTTTCCCATTTTTTATCCCAGATCCTCTCAAGCTCTGTCAAGTTGGATGGTGAGCATTGCTGCACAGACATTTTCAGGTCTCTCCAGAGATGTTCGATCAGGTTCAAGTCTGGGCTCTGGCTGGGCCACTCAAGCACATTCAGAGACTTGTCTCGAAGCCACTCCTGCATTGTCTTGGCTGTGTGCTTAGGGTCTTTGTCCTGTTGGAAGGTGAACCTTCCCCCCCCCAGTGAGGTCCTGAGCGCTCTGGAGCAGGTTTTCATCAAGGATCTTTGTACTTTGCTCCGTTCTTCTTTCCCTCGATCCAGATTAGTCTCCCAGTCCCTGCCGCTGAAAAACATCCCCACAGCATGTTGCCACCACCATGCTTCACCGTAGGGATGGTGCCTGGTCTCTTCCAGACATGACGTTTGGCATTCAGGCCGAAGAGTTCAATCTTGGTTTCATCAGTCCTTGGTCTGAGAGTCTTTAGGTGCCTTTTGGCAAACTCCAAGCGGGCTGTCATGTGCCTTTTACTGGAGTGGCTTCAGTCTGGCCACTCTACCATAAAAGCCTGATTGGTGGAGTGCTGCAGAGCTAGTTGTCCTTCTGGAAGGTTCTACCATCTCCATAGAGGAACTCTAGAGCTCTATCAGAGTGACCATCGGGTTCTCGGTCACCTCTCTGACCAAGAACGTATTTAACCTTTATTTAACGATTCCTCAGTTTGGCCAGCTCAAAGAAGAGTCTTGGTGGTTCCAAACTTGGAGGCCACTGTGTTCTTGGGAACCTTCAATGCTGCAGACATTTTTTCATACCCTTCCCCAGATATGTGCCTCGACACAATCCTGTCTCGGAGCTCTACGGACAATACCTTCAACCCTAATGGCTTGGTTTTTGCTCTGACATGCACTGTCAACTGTGGGACCTTATATAGACAGATGTGTGCCTTTCCAAATGATCAATTGAATTTACCACAGGTGGACTCCAATCAAGTTGTTGAAACATATCCAGGATGATCAATGGAAACAGAAGCACCTAAGCTCAACTTCAAGTCTCATAGAAAAGGGTCTGAATAGTTACAGTGGGGCAAAAAAGTATTTAGTCAGCCACCAATTGTGCAAGTTCTCACTTAAAAATATGAGAGAGGCCTGTAATTTTCATCATAGGCACACTTCAACTATGACAGACAAAATGAGAAAAAAAATCCAGAAAATCACATTGTAGGAGTTATGAATTTATTTGCAAATTATGGTGAAAAATAAGTATTTGGTCACCTACAAACAAGCAAGATTTCTGGCTCTCACAGACCTGTAACATCTTCTTTAAGAGGCTCCTCTGTCCTCCACTCGTTACCTGTATTAATGGCACCTGTTTGAACTTGTTATCAGTATAAAAGACACCTGTCCACAACCTCAAACAGTCACACTCCAAACTCCACTATGGCCAAGACCAAAGAGCTGTCAAAGGACACCAGAAACTAAATTGTAGACCTACACCAGGCTGGGAAGACTGAATCTGCAATAGGTAAGCAGCTTGGTTTGAAGAAATCAACTGTGGGAGCAATTATTAGGAAATGGAAGACATACAAGACCACTGATAATCTCCCTCGATCTGGGGCTCCACGCAAGATCTCACCCTGTGGGGTCAAAATGATCACAAGAACGGTGAGCAAAAATCCCAGAACCACACGGGGGGACCTAGTGAATGACCTGCAGAGAGCTGGGACCAAAGTAACAAAGCCTACCATCAGTAACACACTACGCCGCCAGGGACTCAAATCCTGCAGTGCCAGACATGTCCCCCTGCTTAAGCCAGTACATGTCCAGGCCCGTCTGAAGTTTGCTAGAGAGCATTTGGATGATCCAGAAGAAGATTGGGAGAATGTCATATGGTCAGATGGAACCAAAAGATAACTTTTTGGTAAAAACTCAACTTGTCGTGTTTGGAGGACAAAGAAGGCTGAGTTGCATCCAAAGAACACCATACTTACTGTGAAACATGGGGGTGGAAACGTCATGCTTTGGGGCTGTTTTTCTGCAAAGGGACCAGGACGACTGATTCGTGTAAAGGAAAGAATGAATGGGGCCATGTATCGTGAGATTTTGAGTGAAAACCTCCTTCCATCAGCAAGGGCATTGAAGATGAAACGTGGCTGGGTCTTTCAGCATGACAATGATCCCAAACACACTGCCCGGGCAACGAAGGAGTGGCTTCGTAAGAAGCATTTCAAGGTCCTGGAGTGGCCTAGCCAGTCTCCAGATCTCAACCCCATAGAAAATCTTTGGAAGGAGTTGAAAGTCCGTGTTGCCCAGCAACAGCCCCAAAACATCACAGATCTGCATGGAGGAATGGGCCAAAATACCAGCAACAGTGTGTGAAAACCTTGTGAAGACTTAGAGAAAACGTTTGACCTCTGTCATTGCCAACAAAGGGTATATAACAAAGTATTGAGATAAACTTTTGTTATTGACCAAATACTTATTTTCCACCATAATTTGCAAATAAATTCATTAAAAATCCTACAATGTGATGTTCTGGATTTTATTTTCTCATTTTGTCTGTCATAATTGCAGTGTACCTATGATGAAAATTACAGGCCTCTCTCATCTTTTTAAGTGGGAGAACTTGCACAATTGGTGGCTGACTAAATACTTTTTTGCCCCACTGTGTGTAAATAAGGTATGTTTTTTTATTTGTAATACATTTGCTAAAATTTCTAACAACATGTTTTTGCTTTGTCATTATGGGGTATTGTGTGTAGATTTTTTAAACTTATTTAATCCATTTCAGAATACGGCTGTAACGTAACAGAATTGAGGAAAAGTCAAGGGGTCTGAATACTTTCCGAAGGCACTGTACATACCAAGATAGCTTCAAAGCGAACAAGGGTCAATACTCACGTCCATTGACACACGTAGCCATGATTGGAGATGTAACCCTCGTCTGTGGTTGAGACAGCCGTGTACACGTCTGCGCCCCAGGGCATGTAGGGAAACACACTAAAGAGATTCTTGAGCTCCGCGGGAGAGAGGGCAGAGTCCTTATCCTGGTGTAAAAATAAATATTGTTAGAGGGGTAAAACACACCACTAAGCCCTAACAAACTTTCAGCAGCCCTAAAAACAGCCATGCTGTTGGAGTGGGGGTACATTTCAATGCCTAAAATGAACTGGGGGCGTTCTACTTAAAAATGTGTATTCTCTTTACACTTAAAATATAACCTGCTTAGTGCATTGTTGACAAATAGACAGATGGATATAAATGGACTTCCTGATTGATGCCACTGAGGCGGTCACACACCTCGTCATACTTGTCAAACAGCCTCTGGAGAAACTGGTGACCCAGATGATTGAGCTCGGTGGTGCAGCCCACGGGCACCCGTAACCTGGCAACACACAACAAACAGCCATATAAATACCTGGGCTTACCGTACACACACACACACAAACCCACGAGACGTTACTTGCCTGAGGTTTAGCTAACGGAACGATCTATTGCTCTGGCTTGATAAATGAACATAAATCGTGTAAGGCCAGGATGTTTTCTGGAAAACACTGACTCACCAAAAACCTTTGAGACAATACTCATGCAGTATCATCTTCAATATCACATTACAACATGGGGGAGGTAACCAACTGTCTCTAACACGTCAGGGATTGGGTCAGAAACACAAAGTAGTGGAGCCAAAACACCTACTGTGGGTATAGGTAGTCATCCGTCAGCTCCAGCGAGTCATCGTAACCAAACTTCCTCAGGATGGTCCACGTGGTCTCGTGCCGACCCCTCTGGATGAACAACGTGTTGAGGAACAGGAAGCCTGGTGATAGAGGATACAATAGAATCATGTCTGTTATGTCGCAATCTTATCACGTCGGCTCCATACTAACTATTGGCGGTACTAGCAACACTGAATTTCACAAGAGGCTAAACCCAACAGGTCCTATATCATCAAAGGCTGAGCCATCTCACTGTCGGGTTCATCCCTCACCGTTCAGGGTAAGGCCGTTGTCCTGCACCCCGTCGCTCGTGTTCTTCCACACCACAGTCTTCACGTCCTCCAGTGCTTGAGAGGCTAGAGGGTTCCCGAAGCACGATTTCTGAGGAACCACACACACACAGAGTTGAATTATACCCGGCTGCTCCAATGACCATGCCAGTTTTACACCTTGCCTGCAATTTCTCTCTTAAGGATGTACGTGTGGTGCGCGCATGTACACTACCGTTCAAAAGTTTGGGGTCACTTAGAAATGTCCTTGTTTTTGATAGAAACACACCTTTTTGCCCAGTAACATCAAATTGATCAGAAATACATTATCAACATTGTTAATGTTGTAAATGACTATTGTAGCTGGAAATGGCTGATTTTGAATGGAATATCTACATAGGCGTACAGAGGCCCAATATCAGCAACCATCACTCCTGTGTTCCAATGGCACGTTGTGTTACCTAATCCACGTTTATCATTTTAAAAGGCTAATTGATCATTAGAAAACCCTTTTGCAATTATGTTAGCACAGCTGAAAACTGTTGTTCTAATTAAAGAAGCAATAAAACGGACCTTCTTTAGACTAGTTGAGTATCTGGAGCATCAGCATTTGGGGTTCGATTACAGGCTCAAAATGGCCAGAAACAAAGACCTTTCTTCTGAAACTCATCAGTCTATTCTTGTTCTGAGAAATTAAGGCAATTACATGCGAGAAATTGCCAAGAAACTGAAGATCTCGTACAGCGCTGTGTACTACTCCCTTCACAGAACAGCTCAAACTGGCTCTAACCAGAATAGAAAGAGGAGTGGGAGGCCCCGGTGCACAAGTAAGCAAGAGGACAAGTACATTATTAGTGTGTCTAGTTTGAGATACAGACACCTCATAAGTCCTCAACTTGCAGCTTCATTAAATAGTACCCGCAAAACACCAGTCTCAACATCAACTGTGAAGATGCGACTCTGGGATGTTGGCCTTCTAGGCAGAGTTGCTGTGTCCAGTGTCTGTGTTCTTTTGCCCATCTTAATTTTAAAAAATATTGGCCCGTCTGAGATATGGCTTTTTCTTTGCAACTCTGCCTAGAAGGTCAGAATCCCAGAGTCGCCTCTTCACTGTTGACGTTGAGACAGGTGTTTTTTGCGGGTACTATTTAATGAAGCTGCCAGTTGAGGACTTGTGAGGCGCATTTCTGATCAATTTGAAGTTATTTTAATAGACAAAATGTTTTGCTTTTCTTTCAAAAAACAAGGACATTTCTAAGTGACCCCAAACTTGAGTGTATATATTAGTAGTGTATATATTAATAGATTAATTGACGTATGGTGGATAGATTAAAGGATGGATGGGTGAGTGTTATTTGATTCTCACCTGGAAGCAGTTGAGTTCAGTGTCACTGAGGATACGGTCATGGTCCTGGTCTGAGATGCTGAAGACTCGGCTGAGTGCTCGGACACACATGGACTTTAACTGGAAGTAACATCAGCACACAGACACAGTTAACACTCAACAAAGCAAGATTCCGCAATAAAACCAGGTCATTCCAAAGGTATAAAGCGATCCTCAAAATGTCCTCCCTGACCTGTTTGTCTTCCGGGTCGTAGAGCGGGGCGGTGGGGTGGAGCACAGCCTTCTGAGCGTAGTAGAACAGTTCAGAGATGTTCTTCAGGTTCTTGGCAGAACACTTGGGAGAGAAAAGTCAAAACCTCAGGTTTGCCTAATCATAGGTGTGTTCAAACAAAAACAGTTAAACTAAATATTGTTTGCATAAGATTGGTGGGAGTAATTATTGGTGCGAAACCAGGTCCTCATTGCGCTGAGTGAGTGGGGAGGCCGCTGAAGAGAGCAGAGTGAGTTTGAGATGCAAGCCTTACCTCTACACAGGTCTCAATCTCAGAAAACTGGTTCATGATAGGTAGAATGGTCTCCATGGAGCTCCCAGAGCGAAGGTCCGATTTATTCCCCACTAGGATTATGGGAACTCTGTGACATCATAAGGAATGAATTTAAGATCAAAGATATCTAAATGTTCTATGACACAAAAGGCCAAAGAGGCTAGTTCAAGCACAGCACTTTTAGGCAAGGACGATGTACACAAGCTTCAAAGCAAATGTCATCGAAACAACAGTATGTACATACTTATTCCCCTTCTCTGCTTCACCATTTACCAAGGGGATCCATTTTGTTCGGATCTGAGAAGTGAGTAGCATAAGAAATTATAGCAAAACACTTATAAAATCTCTCATTTATCATATTGATAGCATGCTGTAGGCTACATTATACAAATGCTTGTTATACCATGCCAAATGCTTCCATATTGGATTCTCCAAGAAGGACATTTAAGATCTATAAAAGACAGTGTACATGTGTGAGAGAGGATACCTTGTCTATAGTTTCCTCCTGGGTGACGTCATAGACCACACACACCACGTTGGCCTACAGGAGTTGAGAAATCATGGTTGGAGTGCAAGGTCTTTATCATCAACTAAAGCACGCAATCGAACACATTCTCCAAATGAACTGAAATGATTGTGATTTTGTAAGGTACAGCTGGGAAAGGCTCACTCCAACACATGATTGAATAATGAGGCGAGATCAACTGTTGGTCATCTACAGATGCTTCTCCTGTTCATTAGTGCACTTTGATGTCTGTTAGGTTTTGGTTAGAATAGTAAAAAATGCACTATGCATTATGTGGGTTGAATGCTGTAACACAGAATAAAACCATTAAGAAAAGTCCCATGATGGTAGTGACTCCCCATTACAGCGTATCACCTATTAACCGTCAGTTAATAAGTGAGGGCACACAGTGTGTTGTGAATTCTGTAACGAATGAATTGTAATGTTGTTAAAATTGTATAACTGCCTTAATTTTGCCGGACCCCAGGAAGAGTAGCTGCTGCCTTGGCAACACAAAGTTATTCACATTACTTTAATAAAATATTTATGTTGTGTATATTTGTTTTATTTGATCACTATTATTTCATTCCAAGTCATCAGCTCATCTCTTTAGAGCTGCTGCCTATGCTGTCTGAAAGAAATCACTATTTTAGTAGTTTTCATTGTAAATAAGGCATACTTTTATGACGGCTGAATAACAATACCTCGCAAAGCAACTGCTCCCTATGTATCCCCTCTTGATTGCACATTCTTCTATCTCTTACGTGGCAGGCGTAAAAGAAACAGACCAGACAAGTAGCCACGCAATGGATTATGGTGATTGTAGTATGTTATCATGTTTTCTGTGCATTGATCTCACAGGAAAAAAAACAAAAAAATGACTTAACCGACATCAGTCAATTAGTTGTTTAAAAACAGAAAAATAACAGATATTTTGATTAATAGCTTAGCTTTGATTAATACCTGTTCAGCTAGGTGTAGTGTGAAGTTTCCCCTAGACACTGATCTTGGGTCAGTTTAGTATTTCCCCCACTAATGGTTAATGTTAGGATTGAGGGAGGGGAAGCTTATCCTAGATCTGTACCTAGGGGAAACTTCACCCTTGGGCGTTAAGCTAAGGAAGAGGTGGGTCAACACTGAGAACTAGCCTTACCTTGATAATCTCCTCTCTGAGGACCTCATCAGTCTGTTCCGTTTCTGTAGGGCCAAAACAATGCACTCAATTTAATCAACAGATAACCAGTTGATAACAGTTACAGCACCTCATCAGCAGCAGCACTGAATTGGACTGATAAGCAAGCAATTACACTTAACCAGCCATTCTGTTAGCTTGCAGACAAGACTTTCTGGCAGCTAGGAAGATATCCGGTCTTCATAGAAACGCACAGGCACATACACAGACTAGAGCGAGAGAGTTGTATTAGGCCACTGAGTGAGCAGCACCTCACCTGAGTAGTCCACTATGTGTGTGGGCACCTTCTCTGGAGTGACATCGGCAGGGATAGTGATCTCCTCAGCTCGGAGGGGCACCTAAGGGGGATTACACAGATTCAACAGTCTGACAGAGGGACTCCATTAACCTTTAATTAGCTTGGAACTGACAGGCTGAAATTAACTTCATGGTTAGAGTGTGAGGAGTGTTTAGGCATTACACTGTCTGAGACTGGGATAATGACTTGGAAATGTCCTCTTTTTTGGATAAGGTGAGGAGAAGTGGCATATTATGAGTCATTATCTCCCCTGTAACTATTCCCCAGGTCGTTGCTGTAAATGAGAACGTGTTCTCAGTCAACTTACCTGGTAAAATAACGGATAGAAAATAAATACAAAGAAAATATTACAATAACGAGTGCTTATAAATGCAAAGTAAAGAGGACGAGTGGAGGTTTATTTTCCCTACCAATCACACTTTCACAGTTGAATAGAGCCACCCTCTGTGTGCTGTGGTGTAGATAGCAGACAGTGTGTATGCAAACTTTGAATGTACCAAGTCAATGAGAATGCTGCTTTTGTACGGTGTAGCAGTAGCCAGTGGATACATATTTTATAAATAAGCTGACTATTTAGTCATCAATGTAGTGTTTGCATTCGGTGGGTATAATTTGTTAGACGTGTCAGCACTGCAGACAAAACTGAGAAATAAACCAGTGGGAATGTACAGTCATAGCTACACTTACATGCTCAGGAAACTCCTCCCCAACCAATGACATGATGAGTGATGTTTTGCCCACCTTGGCTGTTGACAGAGGGGCGAAAAGTGGAACGAGACATGATTGAAAAAGGAGGAAAATGAAACCTGGAAGAAGAGTATTTCTGGACTGCAAAACACACTTCACCTTGAGGTCATACCCTCAGGTAAATAGATCACATTCTCCAGCTCATAAGTAGCCAGAGCTGGATTACATGGGGGGCTAATACTTAAGCTGAACTATAACTAAATCCTAAATCTAAATGTAGTCTAAGTTTATTATAACTAGCTAGTTAAATGTCTTTATTTTATTAACCACAGAGTACGGCCTGATAAGGGGTTCTCACTGACATTCTCTTGTTGAGTTGCCATGAATAGGTCTGTTCATGAATAGCCTATTCAAATAGAGGGGCAAACAAAGTAGCTAAAGTTACAATGCAGCTAGGTATACAAAGATAATTATTAGGAAAATACTTGGTGGTAGTTACTTGTAACTTGTTTGCTAACTAGCTAGAATATATATATGTTTTTTCCTCAACAACCAACCACCAATATTGTCAGCAAAACGTGTCAAATAAGAAACATCTTCTTTAGCACACTTGGTGGCAAGGTTTCTAAGTTGGTTTGCTAGCTAACGCATGAGAAAAGATTTTGACAGTTAACTAGCTAGCTAAATACCTAGCTACTAACTTCTACCTAGCTACTAACTTGGCTAGCTAACGTAGGGCTAGTACTGTAAGTGCATGTGCAAAACAACACGTAACGTTACTGACTAACGTTAGTACTGTCAGATTTGGTGCTGTCTAACTCTCTAATGTTAGACTAGCTATGTTATATAGCTAAAACATAATGATGTGGTGGCTGCCAATGCTATAACATTGGGTAATTAGCTAGTAATTCACGGGGGGGGGGGGGGGGGGGGAATCCAGATTTATAGAAAACTGCAGGTTTCCATCAGGCAGTCTGTAGCTAACAACAAGGCGTTAGCTGTACAGTAGCTAACTAACGTTAGCGCGCTGAATATATGTGTGTCAATATTAAAACAGGATTTACTTACGTTCCCCCAATAACAGTATCCTGACATCTCGTTTCATGTTTCGCTCCCTTTTCCAATGAGTGTACTCTGCTGGGTCTTATGCGTCTAAATTATTTTGACTTTTTAACCGCAGTTCAGGTAGCTAGCTACCTCTCGGACCCATTCCAGCTAGCTAGTAGCTCCAGTTAGCTAGCAGCGCCCAAGGAGAAATCTAGTGGCTTCCGGTTCAAGAGAGCCAAAAATAGCGCCCACTGTCGTCGGTAGAGTGGGCGAACTTGTAGCTACTGTAACAATATCATGTGTACCAACAGTTAGTTAGAGGTTTTAAGAATGGCCTCTCTATAAGCCTGAGGCAAAAAAAGAACAAGCACACAACCAATTTATTGACTCCACAATGTCAGATTTCATTTTCTAATTTTCCCAATACTTAAATGAAATCAAAGTTTATTTGTCACGTGCGCCGAATACAACAAGGGTAGACCTTACAGTCAAATGCTTACTTACATGCTCTAACCAATCAGCCTGGAGGATAAAAGTCAGATGCTGTATTATACATTTCAAAATTGGTAATCAGTATTGGTAGTATGTTTATTGGTCTTACCAAACCCTCTTTAATGTAACCTAAGTGTTGTGGGCCATGGCGGCTATCACGTTACTTTAAATAACAATCATATCATCTGCACATTGTCGAACTAATCAAAGATTGGTCACTGTTCAAATGTATGGTCCAGGTCTCCAGGGAGCCAACTAGACCATTTCATATACGTAGGCACAGGCTAAAGTTATGCACATCATATAAAAAGGTTAAACAAAATCTGACAGATTGAAACCAATTGAAATAGTTCACTTTGCAATTTAATGTTATATCTATGTTGTAATACATGTATGTATGTATTTTGGGGGGTTCAGACTATATCCACAACTTTATCTTGAGCCATTATAGGTCAGGGTTGCCTCTAGTTAAAGCACAAGAAAGTAAATAAAATATTAATATTGGCATGAGAATCTTAGAACCAAAACAATGACCATCTTTGTGACAATTGAAATACATCAATAAAATGCCAAACATACAGAATGGTGTATTTAAAATAAATAAATATATATATATATATATATATATATATATAATTAACCTTTATTTAACTAGGCAAGACAGAATGGCGAATAATGACAAATTATTGGCAGACTATTGATAACATTTATGAATGTGTTCTAGTGCATGAAATTGCAGGAAAAAAAACATTGATTTAAGTTGAGGTTAAAATGCTGTTGCGACCGGTGACCTCCATTGCGTTTCGTGGCTGATAGAGCGACACCACAGGCCTTAAGCAGGGATAGGACCACACTGGCCAGCACCACAGAAATTCCAACCCACCCGCATCACCTGGCAACTTTTCTGTCAATGAGGAGTCAAACACAGAACGTCTAAACATGGATACTCAACTCACATTGAACACACAGCCGTCTAAAACAACATAAAAACATGACAAAACTATCACCAAGCATAAATCACACTCAAACTGACATAGATCTGTGACAGAAACACACTACAGCCTAAGACTCTGTCATGGATGACAAAGTAGGCAACGAGACACATTGAGATATGGTGCAAATATTAGGAGTTTTATTCGTTCAAATTGCAAAAAATACAAATTATGCCAGGAGAAGATAAACCAAAAAGTATTAAAATAGACAAATAAACTGAATTGAAATTAAAACAAACTGTGCAGAACCGAATGCAACATAAATAAACTCATGAATCAACTTCAAAAATAAAAGAGTGACAAGAGGGAGTTTTACCTCAATAATATACACTGAGTACACAAAACATTAAGAACACCTGGTCTTTCCATGACACACTGACCAGGTGAAAGCTATGATCCCTTATTAATGTCACTTGTTAAATCCACTTCAATCTGTGTGTAAATGAAGGGGAGACCGGTTAAAGGATTTTAAAGCCTGGAGACAATTCAGACATGGATTGTGTATGTGTGCCATTCAGAGGGTGGATGGGAAAGAAAATATTTAAGTGTCTTTGAACGAGGTATGGTAGTAGGTGCCAGGCGCACCTCTTTGTGTAAAGAACTGCAACGCTGCTGGGTTTTTAACACTCAACCGTTTCCCATGTATCAAGAATGGCCCACCTAAAGAACATTCAGCTAACTTGACAACTGTGGGAAGTATTGGAGTCAACATGGGCCAGCATCCCTGTTGAATGCTTTCGACACCTTGCCGAGTCCATGCCCCGACCAATTGAGGCTGTTGTGAGGGCAAAAGGGGAGGGTGCAACTCACTATTAGGAAGTTGTTCCTAATGTTTGGTATATCAGTGTATGGCGGTATACTCAGTGTATGGAGCTGTCCATTGTCAAGTAGAAGGTGAGTTTTGCAAGACATATATTTTCAATACACATGATCGTGATATAACGTTTCAGGGCACTGATCAGATTTGAAATACATACAGTTATTTTAGCATTAACAGTATCAATGTGTGAAAGGTACTTTGGAATGTCGACATGTGAATCAAAAAGTGTTCCTCCGCAGTGAACAGATGGGTTGCACTTCCCAACTCCCCTCCGGAACCATGCTTTAACAACGGAAATCCGGTCGGACCTCCTTCACCAGAACACAGCTGGCTTCCATGCTGCAGACATGGGGCCGGTAACTGAGACAAACGGAGACCAAGAGAAGACATTACCTAGAACTTTCACTGTTTGTTGATAAGGATATTAGTTCAATTATAACGTTAGATGATACCAGTGACTGTTACAATGTAATATAACACGTCGACTCAACATAGAGAAACGATAATAACAAATGTCAAGACTAATTGTGCATTTCTGCAATAAAGTATGGATGGGATATATGAAACCAAAACCAAGTGTCACGTCGTTATTTATATATTTTGTGTATAGCGCAAAGTGATTGTTAACGTGCATACGTAACGATATTTGTTAGGCAGGGGGTTTTACTGTGTGGGCCGCGATGTGGCTGTCAGACTCCTTTCCCTCTTAGTAGTTCGACAGTGTTGTTGTGCATCAACTTTCTCTCTTGGATTCCCCTGAACAGGGTGAAGCTGATGAGATGGGTGCAGGGAGAGAGGGAGCTGTGAAGTGAGACGTTTCACTCTCGCCAAAATCTGTCCAAAATAAGACCAGTGCGTTTCTATGGGCTTATTTTTGACCTAAGCTTACCGCCTTTGGGACAACACCACCCAAAGTTAGGGCGGAGGCATGTGCATCTCATCACTATATACAGATCTCTGGTGCAGGAGCATACAGCGTGGGTGGAGTTGGACACCATATTAGGTGCAACGTTGGCTTGACCTCTCCACCCTCTGACCAATTAACATAACGTAGCAGGAGAAAGAAACGCCTGAGTTGGGTCTTCATCAACCAGAATCATCTGGATTTTAGGCTTCGCCTCTTTAAGCCTGTAGTCACTAAGAAGCCTAATGCCACTGCTGCTGAGTGGGACTGTACTTGGGTAATTCCTGTCCTTGCTGATCGCTGTCTCCAAGGTGGTGTCAAGTAGGGCGTTCTCATTGGTCAGTCTGACTGGTCCTCGGGGTGGTGTCCTGTCCCTCTTCACCACAACCTCTATCTCTGTTTTACAAATATCAACACTTGGCCATTCTTTCTCATCAATGTCTCCTAAATATACAGTTGAAGTCAGAAGTTGACATACACTTAGGTTGGAGTCATTAAAACTCGTTTTTCAACCACTCCACAAATTTCTTGCTAACAAACTATAGTTTTTCCAAGTTGGTTAGGTTAGTACATTTACTTTGTAGATGTAGATCCAATTTTTCAAACAATTGTTTACAGACAGATTATTTAACTTATAATTCACTGTATCACAATTCCAGTGGGTTAGAAGTTAACATACACTAAATTGACTGTGCCTTTAAACAGCTTGGAAAATTCCAGAAAATTATGTCATGGTTTTAGAAGCTTCTGATAGGCTATTGACATCATCTGAGTCAATTGGAGGTGTACCTGTGGATGTATTTCAAGGCTTACTTTCAAATTCAGTGCCTCTTTGCTTGACATCATGGGAAAATGAAAATAAATCAGCCAAGACCTCAGAAAAAAATGGTAGATCTCCACAAGTCTGGTTCATCCTTGGGAGCAATTTCCAAACGCCTGAAGGTACCACATTCATCTGTACAAACAATAGTACGCAAGTATAAACACCATGGGACCACGCAGCCATCATACCGCTCAGGAAGGAGACTCGTTCTGTCTCCTAGAGATTAACTTACTTTGGAGTGAAAAGTGAAAATCAATCCCAGAACAACAGCAAAGGACCTGGTGAAGATGTTGGAGGAAACAGCTACAAAAGTATCTATACCCACAGTAAAACGAGTCCTATATCGACATAACCTGAAAGGCCGGTCAGCAAGAAAGAAGCCACTGCTTCAAAACCGCCATAAAAAAGCCAGACTACGGTTTGCAACTGCACATGGGGACAAAGATCGTACTTTTTGGAGAAATGTCCTCTGGTCTGGTGAAACAAAAATACAACTGTTTGGCCTTAAAGACCATCGTTATGTTTGGAGGAAAAAGGGGGAGGCTTGCAAGCTGAAGAACACCATCCCAGCCGTGAAGAAGCACGGAGGTGGCAGCATCATGTTGTGGGGGTGCTTTGCTGTAGAAGGGGCTGGTACACTTCACAAAATATAAAATTATGTGGATATATAGAAGCAACATCTCAAGACATCAGTCAGGAAGTTAAAGCTTGGTCGCATATGGGTCTTCCAAATGGACAATGACCCCAAGCATACTTCCAAAGTTGTGGCAAAATGCCTAAGGACAACAAAGTCAAGGTATTGGAGTGGCCATCACAAAGCTCTGACCGCAATCCTATAGAAATTTTGTGGGCAGAACTGAAAAAGCGTGTGCGAGCAAGGAGGCCAACAAACCTGACTCAGTTACACCAGCTCTGTCAGGATTAATGGGCCAAAATTCACCCAACTTCTTATGGGAAGATTGTGGAAGACTACCCGAAACGTTTGACCCAAGTTAAACAATTTAAAGGCAATGCTACCAAATACTAATTGAGTGTATGTAAACGTCTGACCCACTGGGAATGTGATGAAATAAATAAATCATTGTCTCTACTATTATTCTGACATTTCACATTCTTAAAATAAAAGTGGTAATCGTAACTGACCTAAGACATGGAATTTTTACTAGGATTAAATGTCAGGAATGGTGAAAAACTGAGTTTAAATGTATTTGGCTAAGGTGTATATAAACCTCCGACTTCAACTGTATAGCCTGCATGAACCATGTGCTCAGTTCATGTGTTCAGGGTATGGTTAGTTTCCTGCTCAGTGCTCACATTCTCTCTCAGCTGTGGGGTGAACAGTTCGACAGAGTAATTCACTGTCCTCAGTAGCGTAGTCACTTGACTGCTGATGCTGCCTTGACCATTGGACTGGAGTTGAAGAACATCAGTGAAGTGAACCAGGTTCCTTAGAGGAGACACAGCAAAGACAGGGGTAGTGTGTGTTCACGTCAGTTCAAGGTGGTGACTTTGTCAAAAGCAAGCACCTCTCCAGTTGGTCCGGGATGTCCACCAGGTGTAGATCCAGACTGTCCAGGAGGTCCACCAGATCCAGGAGGTCCAACCGGTGTTGGAGGTCCAGTGTTACTCAATGTCAAACAGTTGCTTCTCATGAGAGACAAGAAACTGTCAATACCTGGTAGAGTTTGAAAGATGAGAGCAATAGAAAAAGAGAGGCACTGAGGTGGGGGGGAGAACAAAAATTGGTAAACAAGATGAAGACGAGTACACTTTTCAGAGAGTAGTCATTTCAAAGCATAAGGAAAGTACCTCTCCAGGTGTACTCAGGTCACAATTAAGCTAAAGTCAAGAAAGTGAACACAGATGATCTCAGTTATATCCCAAACCATAATGCATCGGCCTGGTCATCGTAATTGCGAAACTGGTAGGCTGGGTGAAGGTTTCAACATAGATTGAATCTCAAGTCTTTGGTCACAAGGATAGGTCAACTAAGAGTACAGAATAGTGTTTAGAAACCACAGTTCTCAAATTCATTAACCTACCAACACAATCATCTTTCTTTCACCTTGACAGTTAGTTTGGTTTTTACCATAGGTAATGAATCCAGCGGGACACTGGATAATTTTTTTGCCCGTTTTGAGCACAATACAGTGCCACTGACACGGCCCGCTACCAAAACCTGCGGACTCTCCTTCACTGCAGCCGACGTGAGTAAAACATTTAAACGTGTTAACCCTCGCAAAGGCTGCAGGCCCAGACGGCATCCCAGCCGCGTCCTCAGAGCATGCGCAGACCAGCTGGCTGGTGTGTTTACGGACATATTCAATCAATCCTTATCCCAGTCTGCTGTTCCCACATGCTTCAAGAGGGCCACCATTGTTCCTGTTCCCAAGAAAGCAAAGGTAACTGAGCTAAACGACTACCGCCCCGTAGCACTCACTTCCGTCATCATGAAGTGCTTTGAGAGACTAGTCAAGGACCATATCACCTCCGCCCTACCTGACACCCTGGACCGACTCCAATTTGCTTACCGCCCCAATAGGTCCACAGACGACGCAATCACACTGCCCTAACCCATCTGGACAAGAGGAATAACTATGTGAGAATGCTGTTCATCGACTACAGCTCAGCTTTTAACACCATAGTACCCTCCAAACTCCCCATCAAGCTCGAGACCCTGGGTCTCGACCCCGCCCTGTGCAACTGGGTACTGGACTTCCTGACAGCCCGCCCCCAGGTGGTGAGGGTAGGTAGCAACATCTCCACCCCGCTGATCCTCAACACTGGGGCCCCACAAGGGTACGTTCTGAGCCCTCTCCTGTACTCCCTGTTCACGCACGACTGCGTGGCCATGCACGCCTCCAACTCAATCATCAAGTTTGCGGACGACACTACAGTGGTAGGCTTGATTACCAACAACGACGAGACGGCCTACAGGGAGGAGGTGAGGTCCCTCGGAGTGTGGTATCAGGAAAACAACCTCAGGAGGCTGAAGAAATTCTGCTTGTCACCAAAAGCACTCACAAACTTCTACAGATGCACAATCGAGAGCATCCTGTCGGGCTGTATCACCGCCTGGTACGGCAACTGCTCCCCCCACAATCGTAAGGCTCTCCAGAGGGTAGTGAGGTCTGCACAACGCATCACCGGGGGCAAACTACCTGCCCTCCAGGACACCTACACCACCCGATGTCACAGGAAGGCCATAAAGATCAATTGAGGTACATGTAGCCTAAATCGAGCTCCACAGTGGCAAGTATCCCTGACTGCAGTGTGCAGTTTTTTTTGTCCAACTGAGGTTTGAGTCACACACTGAATACAAATACACAGTTCGTGCAAGGCACATGTTGAATACAAACTCATTTTATTTTTGAAGCTCATAAAAAATATTATATAAAGTGGTACCAGCACGTGTAAACACTTTTTTCTTCATGCTATTTTTAAGACAAGCTACTGATATTGTTGCAGTGAACAACAAATGTGTTATGTATGTCATGTACTGTTAAAATTGTGTTGATAAATGTTAGAACTGTGTAATTATATTATTTAATTGAGCATATATATATATATATATATATATATATATATATATATATATATATATATATATGTATATATGTATATATGTATATGTATATGTATATGTATATATATGTATATGTATATGTATATATATACATATATATATATATGTATATATATATACATATATATATGTATATGCATATGTATATATATACATATACATATACATATATATATATATACATATACATATACATATATACATATATATACAGTGCCTTGCGAAAGTATTCGGCCCCCTTGAACTTTGCGACCTTTTGCCACATTTCAGGCTTCAAACATAAAGATATAAAACTGTATTTTTTTGTGAAGAATCAACAACAAGTGGGACACAATCATGAAGTGGAACGACATTTATTGGATATTTCAAACTTTTTTAACAAATCAAAAACTGAAAAATTGGGCGTGCAAAATTATTCAGCCCCTTTACTTTCAGTGCAGCAAACGCTCTCCAGAAGTTCAGTGAGGATCTCTGAATGATCCAATGTTGACCTAAATGACTAATGATGATAAATACAATCCACCTGTGTGTAATCAAGTCTCCATATAAATGCACCTGCACTGTGAGTCTCAGAGGTCCGTTAAAAGCGCAGAGAGCATCATGAAGAACAAGGAACACACCAGGCAGGTCCGAGATACTGTTGTGAAGAAGTTTAAAGCCGGATTTGGATACAAAAAGATTTCCCAAGCTTTAAACATCCCAAGGAGCACTGTGCAAGCGATAATATTGAAATGGAAGGAGTATCAGACCACTGCAAATCTACCAAGACCTGGCCGTCCCTCTAAACTTTCAGCTCATACAAGGAGAAGACTGATCAGAGATGCAGCCAAGAGGCCCATGATCACTCTGGATGAACTGCAGAGATCTACAGCTGAGGTGGGAGACTCTGTCCATAGGACAACAATCAGTCGTATATTGCACAAATCTGGCCTTTATGGAAGAGTGGCAAGAAGAAAGCCATTTCTTAAAGATATCCATAAAAAGTGTTGTTTAAAGTTTGCCACAAGCCACCTGGGAGACACACCAAACATGTGGAAGAAGGTGCTCTGGTCAGATGAAACCAAAATTGAACTTTTTGGCAACAATGCAAAACGTTATGTTTGGCGTAAAAGCAACACAGCTGAACACACCATCCCCACTGTCAAACATGGTGGTGGCAGCATCATGGTTTGGGCCTGCTTTTCTTCAGCGGGGACAGGGAAGATGGTTAAAATTGATGGGAAGATGGATGGAGCCAAATACAGGACCATTCTGGAAAAAAACCTGATGGAGTCTGCAAAAGACCTGAGACTGGGACGGAGATTTGTCTTCCAACAAGACAATCCTCCAAAACATAAAGCAAAATCTACAATGGAATGGTTCAAAAATAAACATATCCAGGTGTTAGAATGGCCAAGTCAAAGTTCAGACCTGAATCCAATCGAGAATCTGTGGAAAGAACTGAAAACTGCTGTTCACAAATGCTCTCCATCCAACCTCACTGAGCTCGAGCTGTTTTGCAAGGAGGAATGGGAAAAAATGTCAGTCTCTCGATGTGCAAAACTGACAGAGACATACCCCAAGCGACTTACAGCTGTAATCGCAGCAAAAGGTGGCGCTACAAAGTATTAACTTAAGGGGGCTGAATAATTTTGCACGCCCAATTTTTCAGTTTTTGATTTGTTAAAAAAGTTTGAAATATCCAATAAATGTCGTTCCACTTCATGATTGTGTCCCACTTGTTGTTGATTCTTCACAAAAAAATAAAGTTTTATATCTTTATGTTTGAAGCCTGAAATGTGGCAAAAGGTCGCAAAGTTCAAGGGGGCCAAATACTTTCGCAAGGCACTGTGTATATATATATATATATATATACACACATATACATATATATACATATATATATATATATATATATATATATACATACATACATACATACATACACACTTACTACCTATGCTGATTTATAATGCTATTTACTTTCCTCATGAGAATGGAAACAGACTATACCATATAGACAGTTATACCAGCTCCAGTAAAGAGACCAGAGACTCGGGTGACTGCTACGTCATCTTTACTAAACAACACAATTAACAATTGAAACAATTAACACAGCAGACAAAAACAAGGTTTGACCACTCCTCAAAAATAGCTTCACTCCTGCTCCTCAAAAGAGGCAAAGACGGTCAGTTCCTTGAGGAGAATATTTTCCTATTCATCCAGGCCATCATACAACCGTAGTTATTTAAGGGTTGTAAATGCGGTCTTCCCCGTCCATCCCAATTACACTAGGGAGGGAAACGGTGCCATTAAATGTTTGGCGTTCGCACCACCTTGCTGCCACTAGGGTGTCCCTTAGGAGAAAATCTGCTTCCTCAAAGAAAAAGGAAGAATAAATATTAAGAGTAGAGCCTCATTGGGTGATCAAGACAAACTACACCGCACTTTCACAATACCACCATGCAAACAAAAGCCACTATTACTAAAGGGATTTTCAGTGACATGTATAAATACTCAACAAGACATCACAACTAGTATATCTTGCCATGCATTAAGCCTTCAGCATTACACACAGTAGACTACATACCCAGTTCACAGCTCCCAGTTCGCCGTGCATTTCATTTTTAGTATGGTCTAGAAAGAAAATAGATTGTGGTCATTAAGTAATGTAAGGGAACCTCTAGGGATGTTTGTACAAGAATGCACCTTCCTTTAGCTAATGGCCTACACAGTACCTGCTCTTGCGAAGCTGGATGCTGATGTGACATGCTGTGACTTCTTGGGGGGAGTCATCTACATCATCCTAAAACATATTGGTCTTTAAACATTGGTTTCAGACTATGCCACTCATCATATGACTCCACCTACCTGTAGTGTGCTTTGTTTTTGCCGCCGTTTTCAATTTTTCAACCTGTCTTCTTCAGACCTTAACGAGTGAATGACATACATTACGTACAGTTGAATTTTGAAGTTTACATACATCTTAGCCAAAAACATTTAAACTCAGTTTTTCCACAATTCCTGACATTTAATCGTAGTAATGTCAGAATAAAAGAGGGAATTATTTATTTAAGCTTTCATTTCTTTCATCACATTCCCAGGTGGGTCAGAAGTTTACATACACTCAATAAGTATTTGGTAGCATTGCCTTTAAATTGTTTAGCTTGGGTCAAATGTCTCGAGTATCCTTCCACAATAAGTTGGGTGAATTTTGGCCCATTCCTCCTGACAGAGCTGGTGTAACTGAGTCAGGTTTGTAGGCCTCCTTGCTCGCCCATGCTTTTTCAGTTCTGCCCACACATTTTCTATAGTATTGAGGTCAGGGCTTTGTTATGGCCACTCCAATACCATGACTATGTTGTGCTTAAGCCATTTTGCCATAACTTTGGAAGTATGTTTGGGGTCATTGTCCATTTGCGACCAAGCTTTAACTTCCTGACTGATGTCTTGAGATGTTGCTTCAATATATCCACATAATTTCCCCTCCTCATGATGCCATCTATTTTGTGAAGTGCACCAGCCCCTCCTGCAGCAAAGCACCCCCACAACATGATGCTGCCACCCCCGCAAGCCTCCCACTTTTTCCTCCAAACATAACAATGGTCATTGTGGCCAAACAGTTCTATTTGTGTTTCATCAGACCAGAGGACATTTCTCCAAAAAGTACGATCTTTTTTGCAAAAAACTATTTATCAAGCAAGAATTTTGCTAGGACTATCTGGGATTGGTCTGAGTGGGTAGGGAAAAACTGAAAACAAGATGTTATTGGCAGAGGGGTTTGGAACTCTTTATTGGTCTATTAACCAATTTACTGCATAGTGATGTCACCATGGAAAGCCCAAAACTCCCACCCATGCAATCCTGCTGACGAGAATGTCCTGTGTATACTGTATTTTCAACCAACAACTATCAGGAAAAAAAAACACTTCATATTTTTTTCACACTTTTACGGTGTTAGTTTCATCAGCTGTTCTTTTGATCAACATGATACAAAAAACACAGAAAAATCCACATTTTGTCTGCACTGCGCCTTTAAAAATAAAAGGAAGTAGTGCACACAGAGAGATTAGTGTGATGACAAGGAAAGGCTTACACTTAAGACAAACGCATACATATTATTTCACAATTCTTACCCAAACATTGTCCAATTGCGTCAACCATGAACCCAGGTTGGCACTGACAGATGTAGTTGCCGATGCAAATGTTCTCCACAGATGGAGCTGTGACACTCATCGATATGATACATATGGCTGAAAGACAATGTATGTGTCAGCCAAAATCACAGGAGGTTGGTGGCACCTTAATTGAGGAGGACGGGCTCGTGGTAATGGCTGGATTGGAATGGTACCAAATACATTATTATGAGCCGTTCTCAGAAGCCTCCACTGGTCAAAATACATTAAATCTTCAATGATGCTCAAAAGCTATTTTTCTGGTTCGATGTGTTCCATAAATCTTATCACATTTTTATTGGGCACATACGCATATATAAAGACCAGCATCATGACAGATAAGTTGTAGAGAAGCACATTCTGAAACAGTTCTGAAACACATTCTGAAACAAACAAAACATTAAGAACACCTGCTCTTTCCATGACAGACTGACTAGGTGAATCCAATTGAAAGCTATGATCAGTTATTGAGGTCACTTGTTAAATCCACTTCAAATTAGTGTAGATGAAGGGGAGGAGACAGGGGATTTTTAAGCCTTGAGACGATTGAGACATGGATTGTGTATGTGTGCCATTCAAAGGGTGAATGGGCAAGACAAAAGATGGAAGTGTCTTTGAACAGGGTATAGTAGTAAGTGTCAGGTGCACCAGTTTGAGTGTGTCAAGATTTGCAATGCTGCCGAGTGACCAAAACATTAAGAACATCTTCGTACTATTGAGTTGACCCCCCTTTTGCCTTCAGAACAGCTTCAATTTGTCGGGGCAAGATCGTACCACAGGGATGCTGCCCCGTGTCGACTCCAATGCTTCCCACAGTTATGTCAAGTTGACTGGATGTCCTTTGGGTGGTGGATCATTCTTGATACACAGGAAACTGTTGAGCATGAAAACCCATCAGCGTTGAAGTTCTTGACACACTCAACCCGGTGCACCTGGCACCCACTACCATTCCTCGTTCAAAGGCACTTAAATCTTTTGTCTTGCCCATTCACCCTCTGGATGGCACACACACACACTACAGGTCTCAAAGGTTTAAACATCCTTCTTTAAGCTGTCTGCTCCCCTTCATCTACACTGATTGAAGGGGATTTAACAAGTGACATTAACAAGGGATCATAGCTTTCACCTGGATTCACCTGGTCAGTCTGTCATCGAACGAGCATGTTTTGTACACTATGTATACACACACACACTGTACAAACAGTGCCTCCAGAAACTAGTCACAACCTGTGTTTTTTTGGTTGTATTAATGCTTCTTTCTTACTCAGAAAGACTCACAGCTGTAATCACTGCCAAAGGTGATTCTAACATGTATTGACTCAAGTCAAGTCAAAGTAAATAAGATATTCCTGTATTTCATTTTCAATACATTTGCAACATTTTCTAACCCCCCCCCCCCCATGCTTGGATCCCATGCTGTCTTGATAGTACAAACCTGCTGTCCAAACCAAGGCATTAGTTATTAAGCTACTCAGTGAGCTCACGCCTGGAAGAAAGCGCAGGGTTCAAGTGCAAGAAGTTTTCTGAGTTGATGTGTGATCAACTATTGCATGTTCTCACACACTCTCTGTTAATATTTATCATTAGATCCATTCTTGTGTTTCCTCACCTTTCGCAATCATCCTGTTCATTTGTGACGATATGTACAGTATTTCAGTTAACAGCAGAATGCATAGCTACAGCTAATCAGTTGCTCTATCAACATTAGGGGAACAGAGATAACGGGTTAAAGCCATCCATTCACAAAACAAAAATAACTGATACACATGAGCTTTTGAGCATAACCCCAATTACAAAATCATAAATCATAAGCTTAAAAAAGATCCAGCAATACTATATTTCCCAACGAAAATAGCATTTGAGTGACTAAAACATCACCCATAATACCCCCCCACCTAGATTAAAATGCTCAGAATTGACCTTTTCTCTCATTTCCAACTATCAGTAAGGCTGAAGGACCAGTCTGAGTGGGTGGGGAGCTCACCTTGATTGACGGCAACTTGGATGCAATGCTGCAGTGAGATCATCTCAATGTGCTGATACACGAAGCTCAAACAAGATTCCAATCCTGTCATACATCACACCATGGCTTCACAAATTATTTCTCTATCCAACTGTTTGGTTTTTGTAACCGCATCGATATAGACAACATCCTGTCTCAGTTCATGTTGGACAAGTTCAGTTGAAACTGGTCGGAAAAAGCCTGGGTTGACTTCATCAATTACATTTGCTGACTGCCAGACCATGTACATAAACCATGCCTTGCCATGATGTCAATAATTATGTATACATCGTTTGGAATGTCTCTTCTGTTGCAGTTCATAGCAGCACTGACATGACAACTGAGTCGGTGTTCCAAACAGAATTCCTTCTGTAACTAGCCAACACCAGATACAGATGAAAGTGAAAACCTAGAAGTATATTTGCCACAGATAAATAGGGGAAACCTATAACACCCTGCAGTCAAATTTTGACACCTGTAGTCTAGCTAGCTAGCTATGTAAACCACGTCCCTCTGCGAACACGTCTTCTGCAATGATGGTTACAAGGCAGTACTTATTTAAATAGGGTATGAGAATAAGACGTTACTATTGGTGTATTAAAATGAGCGAATAAATGTGGATGTTTCACCGATCCCCAATAAGCAAACAGTATCTAGATTCCTGAATTCAAGATTTTGACATAAAGGAGGAAGCAAGTCAATTTATGATCTAACTTTATCAATGTACCAGCGACAGTCGTTTGTCATACTCTGATAGGGTTTAATCCAAGTCATCCAATTTGATGATAAACACAATTTTAACTGTTCAGGACCTTTAAAAGATGTTTTTCATTCTCTGACATTCTAACCAAAACAGAAACTCAACCTGGACCGTCGGTTCTTCACCTACCCGTTTCAGGAAAGCCAGGTTTTAGGAAGCTGCAGCTGATGGACTTGATGAGCTTCACTACACAGCACTCTAATTTGAGCTTTCCTACTTAGGAAGCCTGAAATATTGAAGAGGTTGCTGTTTAACGCATGTTTTGTTCTCCTCGTTTCATGTTCTCACACAATCTGCCTGATGCACTTGAACCCGTCTCCAGGCCACATAACAGTATGAATGTAATGTAGGTATGCATGTGCAGTTTGTCCCTTTCTACGTGTCCAGTATACACAGTGAGCGTAAAGGTGTGTGTTCAGTCTTTCATGAACAAACATCTACGTCCTTCCTTTGATTACAACAGAGTTGCTATTTAAACCTGTACAATAATACTATATGGTAAACTCGTCTACGTACAATTGAACAGTGATAAAAGTAAATTGACATTGATGGGAATTGAGAACAATCAATAATATCAAAATACATTTATATATTTCATGAAATCATGTTTATCAATTGACTGAGGTTGAAACTGAAACATCATATTTACATTTTCTAACAGTTTGTTCACAGTCTAAATAGTTATTTTACAGTAAATTGACATAGGGTGGGATTATATACAAAACACAGGAAATAGATTTTAGAAATCCCTGCTGTCTAAATTGAGGTGCTTTAGAGGTTAAAATGCTGTTCTGGTCGGCTCCCTCCATTGCGCTTTTTGCTGACAAAGCGACACCACAGGGTCATGAGCAGGGATAGGACCACACAAGCCAGCGCCACGGAAGCGCCCGCCCACATCACCAACTGTCTGCATTTCTGTCAATGTCAATGCGGAATAACAATAATCAAATATAGACCATACTACTGCCCCAAGGAAGGTATGCTTGGGGTGTGAGTTTGAAGGCAAAAACACCTTCTCACAGATCTAAGAACCTTTTCCCTCTTAGCAGTTCTACGGTGTTGTTGTGTATCACCTTATTCTCTTGGATTCCCCTGAGCAGGGCAAAGCTGCTGAGATGGGTGCAGGAGCACACAGTGTGGGTGGAGTTGGACATCACGGAGGCGCAGCCCTGGATTGACCAAGCCCCCTCACCATCCTCTGACCAATAAACACAGGTGGTATTCGCATCACTGGACTGGGGCACAGAGGAGATGAGACTCATATCATTTTATGAACAGCTAAGGTCTACTGCGTGCATATCTGTTAAACAAATGTTTTTTTTATTTTTTTAAATGTCTAATAAAACCTGTTTTAAAGGGATAGTTTACTTTATTTTGAAGTTAAATCCAGAATAATCTGGCTAGCATTTTTGTATCCGTTAGTGGTGCATTCAAAAGCATGGGGATGTAGACCACGCCGAGCTCTTTCCCCATGATTTTGAACACATCGCTAATGGATACAATCCAATTTCCACTAGCATTGCAACATTCCTCAAAAATTGTAGCTAGGAGATTTTAAACACTGCTAAATAACCAGCTAAACAAAAATGAAAAACCTGTTTGGAGCAAAACAATCACAGTCTAGGGAAGTCAAAGACAAGCGAAAGAAGTGAACTATCACTGTAACTGACAGTCAGCCTTTTAGAGAAACACAGTTGTTACCTTCAAGTGATTGAAGGTGAGAATGATCGGTTCAGACAGGTTTGTTGTGTTGGGGTTGCTAACAGATACAGTCACCACTCTGGAGGAGAGCTGCTCGGAGCTGTTGGTCAAAGTCTGCAGACTCTTGTAGCTGAGCAAAATGGCAAACGCAAAACCTGCAAACATCATAACACAAAATCAATCCACTTAAAACGTACAGAAACAAACCATATAAAACAAAACCAATTCACAAATCATCAAGTATACAAACCCATCAACCTAAAAGAAAACACACACGGTACACAACATATGCAGTATAATAAGCCCTGCACAAAACACAAAAGCCTCCACACAAATCCTACAAGATATAAAATATAGAAACGTATAGAAATGTCAGTAAATACTTGTCACTCAGAAACTCCCAATTACTTTGTTTTTTTAAAGAAGGCTAATGCCACTGCAGCTGAGTGGGAGTGTACCTGGGAAATTCGTGTCATCTCCGATCGCCGTCTCCCAGGTGGTGTCAAGTTGGATGTTTTCATTTGTCAGTCTGACTGGTCCTCGGGGTGGTGTCCTGTCCCTCCTCACCACAACTTCTACCTCTGGTTTTCAACATAGGGACAAAAATCTATACTAAGTAGAAATCCCCATTATTGAAAGAACAAGTGGTCACTTAGTGGTCAATGTAAGGTTAAGTTGTGGTACCGCTGATGTTAAAGTGATGACTAAATGCGGTTTCAGTATAAGTGTTACCTGTATGGCTTGTATTTATCCTGCTCACATTTTCTCTCAGCTGTGGAGCAATCAGTCTGATAGAGTTTTCTACTGTCCTCAGTAGCGTAGTCACTTTCCCGCTGTTACCCCCTTGACCATTGGACTGGAGTTGAAGAACATCAGTGACATTGGCCAGTACCTTTAGAAAAGACAGACAACAGAGACGTGATGTAACGTGTATGTGTGTGTGCGCGCTTGTGTGTAGCTCAGGGAGGCAACATACTGTCAAAAGCGCCTCTCCAGTCTTTTCTGTAGCTCCAGCCAACCCAGAGGAGTTAATCAACACCAAACAGTTGTTTCTCAGGAGAGACAAGAGGCTGTCAAAACCTGGTAGAGTCTGAGAGAGACAGAAAGTACACAGAAAGAGAGAAATATAAATGAGAAGAATATGGTGAATAATCAAGATGAAGAGAAGCACTTGAGAAAATAATAATTTAATAAAGGGAAGAATTTACCTGTTCAGGTGTACTCTGAGTTGCAAAAGGGTCACAATTCAGCTCTAAAAGGAAAACCATGAATGCAGATGACCTCAGATCGTACAAATACAACACAATACATCAGGCCGGTCATCGCGATTGTGAAACTGGTAACTGGGTGGAGGTTTCAACAGATGGCCTCAAGATCAGTGGTCACAAGCGAAGACAACTGAGGTCAGTAGAAAATGAAAAGGTAGAACAAGTATTTCTCTCACCTTGACACTTAGATTGGTTGTTGCCGTAGGTAGTGAATCCAGGGGGACAATGACACCTGTAGCTGCCCTCCAGATTCCAGCAGGTTCCATTCTCGCCACAGGGGTATTTGTTGCCAGCCCCTATACACTCATTTACGTCTGTGTGAGAGTGAGTGAGTGAGTGAGTGTGTGTGTGAGAGAGAGAGTGAGAGTGTGTGAGAGAGAGAGAGAGAGAGAGAGAGAGAGAGAGTGTGAGTGAGTGAGTGAGTGAGAGAAAGTGGGAGAATAAGAAAGACGATGACGACATGGATGTGTCGGACAGTGACCTAACAGAGTGATACTAAAGACAAAACACAATGTGGATAAGACGTTTCAAATAATTCTGGTCAATGCATTTAGTTTTGCGGTACTGTGAGGTAGTCATAGTAAAGTGACTACCTCACCGGTACCACACCTTAACCTTACACAGAACACATCGACCCAAGGAGAATGGGGTTTCTCTCACCTACACACATAGAACTTATATCTCCTTCCTGATGGAATCCCTGGAGACAACTGCACCAGTAGCTTCCCTTCCTATTGTGACAGGTTCCCCACTCCCCACAAATATGTCTGTCCTCACCACACTCATCAATGTCTGAAAGTAGAAGAGATTAGTGGGGGGGAAAGTGGTGGGGAGAGAGATGATGATGGTGTATGTGATGAAAATGGGAGTAACAAAAAAATACAACATTGCAATTGTCTGTATATACAATGCATTTGGAAAGTATTCAGACCCCTTGAAACCCCCCCCCCCCCCCCCCCCCCCCCAAAAAAAATACGTTACAGCCTTATTCTAAAATAGATGAAATTAAATCTACACAGTACCATAATGACAAAGTGAAAACAAAAAACAGAAATATTATTTACACAAGTATTCAGAACATTTGCTATGAGACTCAAAATTGAGCTCAGGGGCATCCTGTTTCATTGATTGACCTTGAGATGTTTCTACAACTTGATTGGAGTCCACCTGTGGTAAATTCAATTGATTGAACATGATTTGGAAAGGCACACACCTGTCTATATAAGGTCCCACAGTTGGCGGTGCATGTCAGAGCAAAAACCAAGCCATGAGGGCAAAGGAATTGTCTGTAGAGCTCCGAGACAGGATTGTGTTGAGGCACAGATCTGGGGAAGGGTACCAAAAATATTTCTGCAGCATTGAAGGTCTCCAAGAACACAGTGGCCTCCATCATTCTTAAATGGATGAAGTTTGAACCACCAAGACTCTTATTAGAGCTGGTCACCCAGCCAAACTGAGCAATCAGGGGAGAAGGGCCTTGGTCAGGGAGGTGACCAAGAACACAATGGTCACTCTGACAGCGCTCCAGAGTACCTCTGTGGAGATGGGAGAACCTTCCAGAAGGACAACCATCTCTGCAGCATTCCACCAATCAGGCCTTTATGGTAGAGTAGCCAGGCAGTAGCCACTCCTCAGTAAAATGCACATGACAGCCCGCTTGGAGTTTGCCAAAAAGGCACCTAAAGGACTTTCAGACCCCGAGAAACAAAATTCTCTGGTCTGATGAAACCAAGATTCAACTCTTCGGCCTGAATGCCAATCGTCACGTCTGGAGGAAACCTGGCACCATCCCTACGGTGAAGCATGGTGGTGTGTGATAAACAAATTACAAGATTATGTTTAATACTGTTTATGCATCAAATAGTTGTTTTATGCAATAAAATAGGTTTCTATTAGTACTTTCTCATGTGTCTGTGTGAACTAAGAAAACCCTCTGATGCTTAAAACGCATTAAAATGCTTAAAATAATCATTTATTTATGAATGGTTTGGTGATATGCATTTCATAGAATGAGTTGGTGTTCGTACCAGGGAGAGATGGCTCGGGTATGGATAATAATGAGAGGAACCTTTTCTTAGGGGTCAAACTCTGGTTTCTATACAATAACAACAGTCTTCACAGCAAATGCTATCTGGCTGGGGGATACTCCTTTCTCATATATCAAGTCTCACCGTTTGACCCATTCCACACATCTGTTTGTCATGTAGACTAAGAGGATGTATCTTGCTATAAAATATATTTGTATGTCAGAGATCTCGGCACATCACTCAAGAGTGTTGGGTCTCCTCACTCATTATTGATTAGAATTTCCACGACAGCGGGGATGTTTTTTAGAGGCAGGGACTGGGAGACCAGTCAAGATGAACAGAGCAAAGTAGAGAGAGATCCTTGATAAAAGCCTGCTCCAGAGCACTCAGGACCTCAGACTGGGTCTAAGGTTCACATTCCAACAGGACAACGACCCTAAGCACACAGCCAAGACAATGCAGGAGTGGCTTCGGGACAAGTCTCCGAATAAGCTAGAGTGGCTCAGCCAGAGCCCGGACTTGAACCCTATCGAACATCTCTGGAGAAACCTCAAAATAACAGTGGAGCGGCGTTCCCCATCCAACCTGACAGAGCTTGAGAGGATCTGCAGAGAAGAATGGGAGAAACTTCCAAAATGCAGGTGTGCCAAGTTTGTAGCGTAATACCCAAGAAGACTTTTATCGCTGCTTATGTAAATTGGATATGTACTGTTCTTTAAATGTATATATAAATTTGCTAAAAAAAAATGTTTTTGCTTTATCATTATTGGGTATTGGGTGTAGATTGAGGGGGAAAACTATTTAATTTGCTAATTGATTGAAAATTAAATACTTCTTATTTACTTAAGTATTTACACCTCAGTCAATAATTTGTAGAGTCCCCTTTGGCAGCGATTACAGCTGTGAGTCTTTCTGGGTAAGTCTAAGAAACTTCCACACCTGGATTGAGCAACATTTGCCCATTATTCTTTTCAAAATTCTTCAAGCTCTGTCAAATTGGTTGTTGATCATTGCTAGACAACTATTTTCAGGCCTTGCCATATATTTTCAAGTAGATTTAAGCCAAAACTGTCTTGGCCACTTAGGAACATTCACCATCGTCTTGGAAAACAACTCCAGTGTAGATTTGGCCTTGTGTTTCAGGTTACTGTCCTGCTGAAAGGTTCATTCATTTCCCAGTGTCTGGTGGAAAGCAGACAACCAGGTTTCCCCCCAGGATTTGACTTAGCTTAGTTCCATTCAGTTGATTTTATTCGTACCCATCTACCAATAGGTGGCCTTCTTTGTGAGGCATTGGAAAATCTCCCTGGACATGGTTGTTGAATCTGTTTGATTTCACTGCTCAACTGAGGGACCTTACAGATAATTGTATATATGGGGTAGAGAGATGAGGTAGTCATTCAAAAATCATGTTAAACACTATTATTACACAGAGTCAGTCCATGCAAATTATTTTGTGACTTGTTAAGCCCATTTCGGATTGCCATAACAAAGGGGTTGAATACTTACAGACTTGTGACATTTCAGCTTTCATTTTTTCTTAATTTGTAAAAAATTCAAAAACATAATTCCACTTTGACATTATGGGGTATTGTCTGTAGGCCAGTGACAAAAACAACTCCAAATTGAATCCATTTTAAAATCAGGCTGTAACAACAAAATGTGGAAAACGTAAAGGGGTGTGAATACTTTCGAAAAGCAGAGGATGTTGTTCAGTAACAGAATGATTACAAGGGATATTTAGGAATAGTTGATTAAGACCGAATTCCTTCATCCAAAAGAGGATATGACTCACCAACTAAGCACTAACGCAATAGATAGATTTGTAAAATTCCTGAGGTTTCTTATATGTCTTAGATATCGGACAGATAGTAAAAAAATTAAATCATAAATGTTTTGAACTGTCTGTTTTAGACTTTTAGAGGTTAACAAGTAATACAATAAAAATCTTTAAAAAGTTAGGGTCAAAATTATTGACACCCCTCTTATCAGTACCTTTCAGTACCTCACCTTGTGAGGATAGCAGCATTTTAGGGATCTTAGACCATTCCTCCATACAGAATCCTTCCAGATACTTGATATATCTTTTAACTGCACGTATGGACTGCCCTCTTCAATTTAAACCACAAGTTTTCAATGGGTTAGAAATGTTTCTTTTGTGGACAATAAACACATTTCTTTGTGGATTTTGATTTGTGCTTTGAGTTATTGTTTTGCTGGAAGATCCACTTGCAGCCAAGTTTCAGCCTCCTAGCGGAGGCAACCAGGTTTTTGGCCAATAAATTAACAAGGGCTCTAGGACCAGTGGAAGCAAAATAGCCCCATAACATCAAAGATCCACCACCATATTTTACAGTAGGTAAAGGGGGTTCTTATCTGCTAATGCATTGTCCTTTCCATGCCAAAACCGCCACTGTAGTGCAAGTCCACTGGTCCTGGGGCCCTTGTTAAGGTCAACGGCATCATGAACTTTACCCAGTACCAAGTAATTTAACCAAAAAACGGGTTGCCTCTGTCAGGAGGATGAAACTTGGGTGGATCTTCCACCAAGACAATAAACCCCAAGCACACATCAAAATCCAAAGAAATGGCTAATTGGCCAAAAATATATATTTTTTGGAATAGCCATCCATAGTCTCTGGACTTGAAAACCTGTGGTTGGAATTGAAGAGAGCAGTCCATAAGCGTAGACTGAAGGATCGAGAAGGATTCTGTATGGAGGAATGGAGGAAACATTTTAGAAAAAGACTGTGCCGTTATCCTTGCAAGGTGAGGTATTGAAAACTGGTGTGTCAATTGTTACCCCTACCTTTGAGGAAAAAAGTATTACTTGTTTAACAAAATCTCCTCTGAGCAGTTGCACAAGTATAAAATCACATAATTTCCCAACATTTCTGAGCATACAATATAGCTCAGTATTTGAATTCCGTATTTATTTTTTGCTAAATCTTTATCAAGGGTGTCAATCATTTCAGACCCTACTGTATGCTACAACATTATCATAATTGTAAAACTGACAGACAGTGGTAGCTTTTAATTATCCCGTTTTATTCATATTAGTGGTAAGGAATTAAAGCTATTATTATTAGTTATTAATAACATCTTAAAAACACAGTATTGACCTGTACATCCTCCATCTGCGGAGGTGAAATAAGCGATCCTAGATTCGAACCCAGGATGACACTGACAGTGGTAGCTACCAAGGGTGTTGAAGCAAGTAGAATGGTTCCCACAGATGGAGGGATCTTCCACACACTCATCTGTATCTACAGAACACCAAGTAAGTATCTGAGGTTAGGACAGATGTTAGGTATTAATCAGTTAGTTGGTTGGCTTGAAATGAGTGAGAATAGAGAATAGTTTCAGCTAATGAACAGTGAATGCATTATTTTGGACATCATCATTCTCACTCTAACCTCTTGGTAAGTCTGAATTCTAAACTTCTTATCCTAGATGTGAACCTGTAAAAAGGCACCCGTTAAATTCAAACAGATAGAGATGAAAGAAACAATACCCTGCTGTCTACACTTGCCATTCAAATGCAGTGATCTTTTTCATCACAAGGGTAAATCAGTTGATCTTACCAGAACAGCCACTTCCAATCTTAGAAATCGTATACCCTGTTTGACAGAGTGGAGGATATATCCCTTCCAAAGGTAGGGCCAGGTAGAGACCTGTAGGGGGAAAAAAAGAGAAGAAATATCAGACATAAACAAATGATGCCTCTATATACATGCAAGCATATCCTTTAGACCAGTGCAGTCATGCCATTGGGTAGCGTCAAATTACAAACAAACAGATATTCTCTCAATCTCTGAGACGCCCTCATCTTTATTTCAGGCAACAACAACAAACTCGTACAGTTGAAAGGCCCTCCAGTACCATGGAGAAATGAGCCAACTCACCAAGAATCCAGAAGCATAAATTCACTCCCATTACAAAGGCAGTTTGTCGTTTGTCAATTAACTGTGCGGGCCGTGTAACTGACAGAGTCGTACTTCAACACGGTCACGCTATTCTCTCTGCAAATGTCTCCCTTTTGTTACTTTTCTCAACACTGTCATCTGAAGAGATTTCATCTTGAAGTAGAAAATGGAAGTCACGATATCAGTTCTTCTCGTCGTCATCTCCACCTCCTCTATCAGTGATGGGGAAAGAGATAAACGGGTATAAAAAAAAATCCAGTCAAAGACATCACAAACATTAAGAGCTTTAGTGTGTCACCCTACCTAAGGAATACAAAATGAGACACTTTAAAAGATGCATTCTTCCCTCTCATTTCCCCCCTAAATAAAACAAAAAACACAACTTGCAAAACTATGCATCATCCCAAACCATGTTGTGTAATCAGAATGACACATTCAATAAACAAAAACAGAATTTCTCAGTACTGGCTAAAACGCACGTCACACAAGATGGTGAGCGATAATGAAGATTCCGGTACATAGCTGTCTAAATACTTGCAATTCAATGCCTCTCCGCCCCCTCAGCTCAACCAAAGTCACAATTTCATTTGATGACATAACATTAGTGGAAATATACTTACCTTGCAATTGCATCACAAAAAACAAATCACATTAATGACACAATTTAGGGTTTCATTTGAGGTGACAACCTTTATTGAAATGTCTTTGTTGAAAAAAAATATATATACAAGTGTATAACATTGATGGACAAAACATTTTAGTGCATAATTTAGACTGAATGACCGTATTGGCTGATGGACATAGCGCATTATAATTTTAAGAACATAACATGCAAAACAAAAATCACTCCCATGAAGTGTAAAACTACTGAACAGACAAAGGAGGCTCTCATATAAATAAAAATGAAATATTTTCTTCAAATATAAAAAGTAATTTACAGGACTGATAAAAACCTCAGAATTAAAATGACTAAAGTAAACAATTGATCAATTATTCAGTTAGCTTCGTCAGTTAAACTGAGGCACTTGCGTGCGTGAGTATTGAGGACTTTTAATCTACACCCAACCGAGGGTTGATGCAAACAGGAGAGCAGTGTTTCAATGAACCTACATTACCACTACCCAACACCTCATGTAGAAATCCATACTAACTAGGACCAATGGTCAAAGCTTGGGTCTATACAGTAGATCACCCTCTGATTGTCCTTTAATAATATAGTTCACAGTCTACTAATGTATAGTGGTCTACCTTGTTCTAAAGGCCCCGCACCTCCCACAGCAGGATCTCATTGTAGGCAACGGTAAAGAGGAGTTTCCCTGAGGGGGAGAATCGACAGGTCTGCAAAGAGTCACTGTGGTGGAGGAAGTCCTGAAACCTACCGCTGGATGATTTGATGAGCTTCAGCACTCGCTCTGAGAGAGAGAGACAAAACACACAGCAGCTTCATGCAACCTATTTACATACATACAGAATGTGTCATTGAGTACAGTACTGTGCAGAGAGACACACATGCTGGTGATTTGTCAAACTGATGCTGTATTGTAAATGTGAAAATACCAAGCATGCCTGTGCCAAGCTGGTCTGCTTTTGATGGGTTTTTATTGTAGTTTATTTTAATGCTTCATTCCTTGCTAGCAAAAAAAAAGTGCTTTTTACAACACAAAACACAACAGTCACATTGTAAAACTGAAATGAGAGAGGTAGAAGAGAAGTGACATGCACCTTTTGAGCCCACCGCTATGAGGCGACCCTTGGAGGAGAGGCTGAAGCACATGGCCCAATGGGACAGGGCAATCTTCTTTATGACCCGTTTCTTGGCCAGGCTGTAGAAGGACAGCTCTCTCTCCACTCCATAGCCTGTGTACACCACCAGGCCAGGGTCTATGGGGCTGAAAGCAGCCAGGCTGGGAGGAAGGCTGTCTGACTCCTGATGAAGACAGAGATAAAGAGAGAGAGGACTTTTTAAAAATACAGAAATGTTCACGGTAAAACTATTCCATGCTTGCAAGGTTGAGAAAGGTTTTTCAAGTAAAAAACAGCCATTGACTGATATCACGTCTCATCTTGCACTTCACGTCGGGGCCGATTCAGACTTTTTTTTACCCGTTCTGATTGAAGCTCTTCTCAGTATTCAGTCCTACCCTATGCACATGCGCAATGGGGGTTTGCAGGTATGGCTCCCTTGCAAGCGCTGAATAAATCACAGAAAACACACCCTATTTCCCACAGTGTAGTATAAAATGCTTTTAAAAAAAATGTATATACTTTTTTTACATTTTATATTTCATTGTGGGAAATGGGGTGGAAATACCTGTCATCTTGATATGCTTACCAGTTTGCTTCCATGACTGGTTTCACATTAGTCTCCAGCGAACAGAAGGAAAAATCATCTAAAACTATTGCTATTTTTATTTTACAATCGACTTCTCCAAACAGATTACTAATTTACCTAGCTCTTATCAATAGCTCTTATCAATTTGTAAATGAAATTGCATGGAGAGCGGTGTGTTATTTCAAATCATTTCTATAAAAAAATAATCCACTTGGAACAAACAGGTAAACTCAAACTTATTTATGATTTCCATATCTGTAGACACACCTCTGCCACACCTGCAATTTCTGTGATCTACCCCCCAAAGAAATACCTTGCTGGGACATGCATTTCCCCATGCTTAATAGGTGCAATATGCAGAAATCACACCGCCATTTCTTGGATGATAAAATTCAAATAGTTTGCCTAATTTCAGTTTATGGTGACAAAACAAGCAGTCATTATGTAGAGAATCATTGTACCAGCTAATCCGCTGTGAAATCTATTTTCTATAACCAAAAATATTGTATTTTCATCTGTTTGAAGCTGGTGTACAAAACTGAAATGAAAAGACGAAAAAAACGACACTTAAGAATGGGAAGCATAGAAATTACGCACATAGAACAAATCCACCAGTTTTTAGACTCGCTTTCAACGAGAATGACAGATCTATAACTTACTTTTCTATGTGAATTTGGTCGGGTCGCCTACATATTGCAGCTTTAAGTCCAAGTTCAGAATACATAGAGAGAAAAGCGCATAAGAAGGGAATGAAGTTACATTGATGCGGACGTGCATAACTTGGGTCTGAATTCCCACTATCCTGAATAAAATCCTCACCTGAAAGTGCTTGTCTAACAGACTGATTTCCATGCTATTTATTTTGCGTGCATGTGTGTGTATGCCTATGAAGAGAGGTTTACCTCAGGATTGGCAGGGGCTGGAAATGTGAGCCAGTCCAGGAGCTCACACTTGTCCTTCATCCAATCAGCTGCCCAAACGCTGACTCGTCTGTCTGCACTGGCAGCCAACCACATCTCGTTTCCTTCAAGCCCAAATTCTTTGTACTGATGGACAAAATGCATGACGACACAATTCCTTCATGTAGATTCTTAGTAGCTCCTCAAAAACAGTTACACTAGTAACCTCAGAAGACGTCACACAGAAGAAGTATGTTCTAGTCATTCTATGTATACTATAGGATCGGGTCTCCCCCTTTATACATTATAATTTGAAAGGCAAAACTGATCCTAGATCTGCACTCCTACTTAGATGTGTGAATATGGGCCCTGACCTGTTTCTTCACACACTGGATGGTAGTGATGGGTGCCCCCTTGTGGTCGCTGATGAGTCTGACGGTAAGCCCGGTTACTGGGCTGCTGACAGCCATCAGGCCGTCCCTCCCAGCAGAGAGGATCACCTGACCTGAGGGTCAGAGGTCACATATAGCCTCCGTTATATAACGTGTATTATTATACATCCCAGTGAAATGACATACAAACGGTGTCCCAACAGAAAGACTGCCATCACATCCTAAACATGAATAGTAAAGCAGAGTCGGCAGTGTCCGACTACCAAATTCACACACGAGACAATGTCCACAGGTAGCATTGACAGTGACCTTCCCAAACACACACACCGTTAGCAGAGTACTGGATGGCGGTGACGGCCACAGGGTGCGGGTGCAGCTTGAGTTCCATCTCTGAGGAGGCCAGGCGAAAGATCCTTAGGGTCCCGTCGCTGTACCCCCCCACCACACAGGCACCCCCTTTAGAGGGACTGACCGGGCTCCAGCACGCACTACCACAGCTCTGACAGACAAGACGGGGGGAAAGGGGGGGGATCAGGGGTGTAGATATTGACAGTCAGACTCCTAGGTTTATAACTGGTGCATGATGCGTTGGAGCTTCTCTCTCTCTCTCTCGATGTGGCATGTAGCCTTGTAAGTACCATGTCATAATGGAATTGCTACCGCATGTGATATACAGCCATTTAGCCTGTGTAAGGCGGTAGTTGAAAATAATAGCTCTGTTCATGTCATAGCTCTAATTATAACATGCTTCACAACATGTTGTTGTTTATAAGCGCTTTATAATATTTGCATTATAATACATATGGCTGCTTTTACAATGTATTAATGTATATAGGTGTAATCAGGGGTTAAAGCGACAACAAAAATCCCATGACTGAAACTTAAGTGGATCTCAGATCGATTGTCTGCTGGCCCAAGTCATCCTCCCCTTCCATTTATAAATGCCATGCCCATCCTGCTCTTAGGGAGAGAGGATCATTTTGTACATGTATTAAAACTGCGAGTTTCACCACTTTCAGTCCTTTTCAATTAGAAACAAACAATGACCCATATGAGTGGAAATACGTCACAGCGACTGAGCGCATTAACGTTCTAAAGTTTTTTTTGAATCCACACGGCCATCTTAGCTTTAGGGTTTCCTGTAGTTGTCTTGCAGTCTCACCTGGTTGAGCACCTGAAACTGCACCACCAGTTCGTTGTTGGGGGCCGTCCACACCCTCACACTGCCATCCTCCCCACACGTGGCAAAGTGGCTCTCGTCTGGGCTGAAAACCACGTCATTTACCTGAACACCGGGGGGGGGGGTCATTCAATGTACGGATAGAGGCGTCCACAATGAACGCTCATATAGGCTCCAAAAGTCAAACGCATGTACACGCTGGCAAAAACTCTATACTGTACCCTGCTCTTGTGCCCGCTGATGAGGCGGATGCTGGTGTTGTCCACCCAGTTGATGTACCACAGGGTACCCGCCGTGGTGCCCACGATGCCCATGTCCATGACGTCGTCAAAGGCCGCGCTCACCACCGTCCCGTCTAGCATCATCTCCTGCTCCAATAGCACCAGAGCACCTCTGATAGACAGAGGCAAGGACCAATGAGAGTAGACCATTCGATCAAATAAGCCAATTCATTGAATAAGAGTGGTTCTCTATATGAAACGTAATAGCCTCACAAGATCGCACTGATGCAATACATGTACACTGAACCAAAACATAAAACGCAAATAAACTGAGTTACAGTTCAGACAAGGAAATCAGTCAATTGAAATGAATTAACTAGACCCTAATCTATGGATTTCACATGACTAGGAATAGATATGAATATGTTGGTCACAGATACAGTTCCTTAAAAAAAAAAGTAGGGCCTTGGATCAGAAAACCAGTCAGTATCTGGTGTGACCACCATTCGCTTCATGCAGTGCGACATCTCCTTTGCATAGAGTTGATCAGGCCGTTGATTGTGGCCTGTGGAATATTGTCCAACTCCTCTTCAATGGCTGTGTGAAGTTGCTTGATATTGGCGGGAACTGGAACATGCTCTTGTACATGTCGATCCAGAGGATCCCAACCATGCTCAATGGGTGACATGTCTTGTGATTATGCAGGCCACGGGAAAACTGGGACATTTCAGCTTCCAGGAATTGTGTACAGATCATTGTGACATGGTGCCGTGCATTATCATACTGAAACATGATGTGATGGTGGTGGATGAATGGCACGACAACGGGCCTCAGAATCTCGCCACGTATCTCTGTGCATTCAAATTGCCATTGATAAAATGCAATTGTGTTGGTTGTTCGTAGCTTATGCCTGCCTGCCCATACCATAACCCTACCATGGGGCAATCTGTTCACAATGTTGACATCAGCAAACCACTCACTAACACGACCATATACAACGCTGCCTGCCATCTGTCCAGTACAGTGAAGAGCACACTTCTCCAGCGTGCCAGTGCCCATTCAAAGTGAGCATTTGCCCACTTAAGTCGGTCACAACACCAAACTGCAGTCAGGTCAAGACCCTAGTGAGGACGACGAGCACGCAGATAAGCTTCCCTGAGACGGTTTCTGACAGTTTGTGCAGAAATTCTTCTGTTGTGCAAACCCACAGATGGTTAGTCTCAGACAATCCAGAATGAGAAAAAGCCAGATGTGGAGGTCCTGGGCTGGCTTGGTTACACGTGGTCTGTTGGGCATACTGCCGGTTGGGCATACTGCCAAATTCTCTAAAATTACGTTGGATGAGGATTATGGTAAAGAAATTAACATTACATTATCTGGCAACAGCTCTGGTGGACATTCCTGCAGTCAACATGCCAATTGCCCTCTCCCTCAAAACTGGAGACATCTGTGGCATTGGGTTATGTGACAAAACTGCACGTTTTAAAGTGGCCTTTTATTGTCCCCAGCACAAGGTGGACCTGTGTAATGATAATGCTGTTTAATCAGCTTATTGATATGCCACACCTATTTAACAGGGATGTTAGACAGGTGTGACTAACAGGGATGTAAACAACACTTTACATGTTGTATGCTGAAATTGCTCCGCCGTATAAGACAAATAAAGTAGAAACATAGAAATAGCGGACATAGAACAGATCTACCGCTTCTTAGACTTGCTGTCAATGAGAATGACAGATCTGTAACTACCATTTCTATGTGAATTTGATCAGGTCCCCTCAAAAAGTTACATATTGCAGCATTAACTAAATACCACATTTTCAAGGAATATAAATCAACAGGACACAGAGATGAATGGGCTTTAAAGACATGTGATGAGAAGATACACTATGTAACATAGGAGGATGAGGGAAAAGGTATGTAAGGAGTAGAATGTGTAGGCTGAGAAGGAGTGTGCGGTGAGCAACAGACCTGTCCTCTGTGTTAGAGGCCTCTCCTCCAGGCCTCATGCCCTGTACAGCTGCCACGCCCCACAGCCTCAGCCTACGAGTGTTACTGCCCGTCAACAGACGGTTCCCCCGACACAGCAGCACTCCTAGGAACACACACAAACGTACACTAATACTGTACATACAGACTCACAAACCTATTTTGGAGACGGGTTTATTTGCAAGGATTGTGATGTGTGTTTATTTACCAACTTTAGTTGAATGAAGTCTGGATAAGCTTTGGATAAGAGTGCCTGCTATGAGTAACATTGTTAAAAATGTAACTGACCGATCTCCCCTTGGTCAGCCTCCCAGGTCATGAAGCAACGCTGGGTGTTGCAGTCCCAGGCACACACATGTCCACTGTTGGTGCCCGTGAAGAGGATGGAGTTGGCGTTGTAGCACAGAGCCGTCAGCTCCACGTCACCCACCTCCTCTGGCACACACACTCTCTGCACCTAGAATTTGAATTAGAAAAACATTATTGTCCACACAACATGGACATTTTTCTTCAAAGTCTTTGTGAAAGAAAAACGTTGTTGTCCTCGTTATGTGGAAATATGTCTTCCTATGAGGGAGGACATGTTGAACATACCTGGTGCCGGCCTGATTTTTATCCAAGCAGAGGGGCTCTAGTTAGCTAGACATGCCCAGCCCAAACCAGGCAGGAAATAAGCAGTGTTCAACAAAAGAAGGCTGGTATTATACTGAAACATATTCTCTAGAAAGCAGGCCAAAAGAGCATAGTTTGGGTCGGTACGATAGTGTAAAAAAAGTATCAGGGCTACCTTCTTAGAAAAACAATTCATTAGAAATTCACTCTAATTCTATTGTTACCTTGAGCTCCACGTCCAGGCCCTGTGTGTGGGTGTTGCAGAAGTAGAGTCCATGGCTGCCCACACAGGCCAGCTGGCTGGCTGCAGAGGGGCAGAAGGCCACGTCGTGGAGCGGGCCGGACACACTGATCCTGGACAGCAGCTGGTAGGTCCTGGTGCTCCACAGCGCCACCTCCGGGTCGGTGAAGTCCCCTGCAGGAGGGCGGATTCAAATACCATTAAAAAACATTTTCCATCTCTCATCCTTGAGGTAATCATTAATCTGTATGTGACTGAATAAGTGAACACTATGTAGTGAAACTCCACTTGTCCTTGAAGGACTGTTCCACTGACCCACAGTGAGGAAGAAGAAATCATCCCTGGAGAAGGACAGGGCCTGCACTGCCCCCCGGTGGTATGAGATGGTATTACCGCAGGTTCCATCCTGAACGTTCCAGATGCAGATGAGGCTCCTGGAGCCACCGCTGCCCCCTGCCGCCGAGGCCACAGTCTGAAAGAGAACAACACACCGTCAGAGACGTGCAATGACTCATAAAATCACCTGTCTAGTTTGATCCCTTCTAAGTCACAAACACTTTAAACAGGATAATTCAGACTTAGCACAACTAGTCACAGAGAGAAACCACATTCAGAAAGTGGTTGAGACGCAGAGAATGCATCATCCTTATTGGCACCAGCACAGTCCACCACCTTCATCATCATCGCTCATGCTAGAGAGGAGACTGGAGGCCTACCTGCGCGTCATTGGTAACAGCCAGACAGGAGATCTCCTCAGTGTGGCCCAGCCAGTGTCTCTGGGAGCCAGTGTGTAGGTTCTCCACCACCACCACACAACCACAGGAGTATGCAAACAGACCTGCAATCAGTCAACACAACTAGGGCTGTGGCGGAATTTTGTCAGCCGGTGATTGTCAAGCAAATAACTGTCGGTCTCACGGTAATTGACAGTTAATTAATACAAACACATCTCCTGGCATCCACACATAGCCTAAAATACATTTTTTTAAAGTCTAATAAAGCCATGTAATATAGCCTACACCTTCACAATAAATCCATGATTTATTTTAGACAGGTCTAAAGAAGCATGGTATAAAGAAAATGTAGTCCATTTCAGAAGAAAATAATTGCATACTCTGAGTTCTCCTTAGGTTAGATCCTAATGTGGCTGTGGGCTACACTAGTTCATTTAGCAGACAAGATTTGTGGCTGTGGCATTATTTTATAGAATGAAGAATACAACTGAACAAAGCTGAATAAAATATTAATATTTTCTCCAAACGATGAGGGAGTGTGCACATTTGACTATTCTGTGTTAAGCGTTAAGTTAATTTATAGTTATTAATGTAACTTTAGTGGTTCTGTAAACTTTGGGCTATATGTTTTGATTTTTAATACATTGTAAGGCTGCATGAGACTAATGATGATTTGAAGAAAGTCGCTTGAAAGGCATGAGCTGTTTTTGTTTTGCACAGGCTGCACACACCAATAGTCTCTCACAATTTGACAAGCACTTGATGATGCCTCGAATTTCATGGCGACATCCCCTTTGTGGTCATAATGCACCATTAAAACAAAACCATGCCTTTTGAAGCCCGGAGTGCTGCGTTGTGCCCTTCTCCCCGAGTGTGCTGCGCAATCCGAAACATCTCTCACTCACACGGCTCTCTGTCACGTGATCGAGTCTTTCTCATAGGCTACAAGTGAAGACGGACACATCGGGGACGCAACTGCGCGAGTCATTATTCAATTCTGAGGTGCATATTGAAAACATCGGATGAACTGTCCACATTTAATTTGTCAGCCAACAAGATGAGTAGGCCTAACGAACAGCAAAAGCACTAGCCTATGTCAATCTACTATACCCACAAAAGTCGACCAATTCTATTCTGTGTGAGAAATAAATATTCCAAACATAGTCTGGGACAGTTGTGGGATGCGATAGATCCCAAGTTAATACAACCACTAGCATCAAAAAAACTTTTTTTATGCAATGTGGCTGACGCAACAGATCAGAATGTTTAGCTTAAAATGTTGATTAACTATTAGACTATTTCTTCACATTATAAGCGCACATGGTAGTAGGCATTAAGCGCGAATGTTCCATTTGTGAAAAACACCATTATCAAGTGACTGCAAACGCGATTATGCATGTAATGTTTTTATTATAAAGGTGCATTTATGGTGAAAATGATCTTCCCCAAACTTGAAACTCACGCGCTGCGTAGTTAGGCTCTACACCCTTTGTAAAGTGGATGGATGTGCATCATTTTAAGAAGTTATTTGGCCACTTCAGTTGTGATACAAACCTTAAAATGCAATGAAATAGCCTATAGAAATGTTGCGCAACATGAACTCATGGGTTCAAATGAAGTGTTTGATTAGATTTTCGAAGACATTTGCATTGATGTCAGACTGATTAGAGAGACAATAGAGTGCAGAGTACCAGGCAGTTAGCAAGTTTGGTAGGCTACTAATGACCATCAGCAGCATCAGAGCTTGGAGAAGCCTAATTGCAGTGACTAAAACGGTCATGTGGAATTTGACTGCCTTCATGACTCGTGACCGCCAGTGTGGCGGTAATACGGTCACCGCAACAGCCCTAAAGAAAACCACCAGACAATCACAGGAGCACGCAAACAGACCTGCACTCAGTCAAGTTTCAAGTTTTAATGTCACGTGGACAAGAAACATAACATCCCTTTCTTGCAAGCTCCAAATCCAACAATCAATATCAATGTAGTACTAATAATAACATAAGATAGAACCAAAACACAAGAGAAATAAAAATAAAGACACGAGAAAGTAAGAAGCTATATACAGGAAAGTACACAACTACCACACAACCACAGCAGTACACAAACAGACCTGTAATCAGTCAACACAACCACATAAGATAAACAAACAGCGATGAAACTGTAAATAAGAAGGAAAGAGACAAGGGTTTGGGTCATACATGCTTACGCCAAGTCTTATAATGCATTATAACTTGCATCATAATATTTGCTGTATTCTATCAGTATATTTTAGTCAGCCAATGAAATCAGCTGAACAAGCGCAAGGTTTTACCTGTTTCTGGATTCCACACCATGTTGGCCCGCCCATTGCCATTGTAACCAATTACAGCCTTCAGACTCAGGCCCTCTTCGCCCAGTTCAGGAGTTGCAGTACTCTGAGATGGAGACAAGCAGACAGAATGCTTGGAAAGCAAGCCTTAATAAATGCAGGTTTCCTTATTTCTCAATGACGGGACTTGAGCTGGCGAGAGGTGCTCTCTACCTGGTCGAGGGTGGAGGTTTTGAAACGTGGGGTGAAGTGCTTGTAGCAGTCAGGACGCACTGGCTTCTCCACCTTCAAAGAATCTGTATAACATACAACACACATACATACATATATACACATACATATATAGCGCATTCGGAAAATATTCAGACCCTTTTACTTTTTCCACATTTTGTTACGTTACAGCCTTATTCTAAAATGGATTGAAAAAAAAAAACTTCAATCTACACAAAATACCCCATAATGTCAAAGCAAAAATGTATGTTTTTAGAAATGTTTGCTAATTTATTATTATTAAAAGCAGAAATACCTTATTCAGACCCTTTGCTATGAGACTCGAAATTGAGCTCACGTACATCCTGTTTCCATTGATCATCCCATACCATCCCTACAATGAAGCATTGTGGTGGCAGCATCATGCTGTGGGGATATTTTTCAGCGGCATAGACTGAGAGACCAGTAAGGATCGAGAGAAAGATGTACAGAGAGATCATTGATGAAAACCTGCTACAGAGTGCTCAGGACCTCGGACTGGGGCAAAGGTTCACCTCCAACAGGACAACGACCCTAAGCATACAGCCTAGATAATGCAGGAGGGCTTCAGGACAAGTCTCTGAATGTCCTTGAGTAGCCCAGCCAGAGTCCGGACTTGAACCCAATCAAACATCTCTGCAGAGACCTGAATATAGCTGAGCAGCGGCGCTCCCGACTGACTGCAGGAATGTCCAACAGAGCTGTTACCGGATAAATGAATGTCAATTTCTCTACCATAAGCCGCCTCCAACGTAATTGTTATAGAATTTGGCAGTACATCCAACCAGCCTCACAAACGCAGAACACGTGTAGCCACGCCAGCCCAGGACCTCCACATCCGGCTCCTTCACCTACCGTCTGAGGGGGGTGCTGAGGAGTATTTGTGTCTGTAATGAAGCCCTTTTGTGGGGAAAAAACTCATTCTGATTGGCTGGGCCTGGCTTCCCAGTGGGTGGAACTGGTGACCAAGTGGGTGGGCCTATGCCCTCCCAAGCCCACCCATTGAAGCATCCCTGTCCAGTCATGTGAAATCCATAGATTAGGGCCTAATGAATGTATTTAAAATGGACTGATTTCCTTCTATGAACTGTAACTCAGTAAAATCTTTGAAATTGTTTGCGTTTATATTTTTGTTCAGTATGTACAGTACCAGTCAAAAGTTTGGACACACCTACTCATTCAAGGGGTTCTCTTTATTTTGACTCTTTTCTACATTGTATAATAATAGTGAAGACTTCAAAACTATGAAATAACACATGGAATGTAGTGTGCAAAGCTGTCATCAAGGCAGAAGAAGAATCTCAAATATAAAAATATATATATATATTTTTATAATTTTTGGGGGGTTACTACATGATTCCATATGTGTTATTTCATAGTTTTGATGATTTCACTATTATTCTACAATGTAGAAAATAGTACAAATAAAGAAAACCCCTTGAATGAGTAGGTGTCCACACTTTTGACTGGTACTACATGCATGGCGATTATCTTTGCCACTGAATTTATAAATTAATTTACCATTGTCCGCTGCTCTCTTCAGACTAGACTTCAGGGTTGATGAGTCTCCGCCTGCTGCCATCTCAGTGACTTTGAGAAAGGAGCCAGACGGAAGGCGAGGGGAGGGGCCTGCCAGGGGGGCAGGGAGGGGGGCAGCGCGGGGAAGAACCTCGTCAATGTCCTCCTCACACAGAGACAGGTGGCTCAGAGCTTAAGAAGGAAAGAGGGAGACACAGGAGAAGGGCAAAGTGGGGGAGAACATGATACTTTAGGTCGGTTGTAAAACAATACCTTGCTCCTTATCTTTGCAGAAAGTCATAAGAAAAATGGTGGAAACCCATTGGCGGGCTAGGTGGAACGATCACCATCGTTTTTTGCACACTTTTCCAGGGGTTGGTGCTAGGGGTAATTTTACAAGTAAGGGTGAGAGATAAAAACAAAGCGTAAAAAAAGTGAATGAAAAAAGGAGCAGCGATTCTCACCTTGTCCAATCCTGTCTATGGAGCTGATGTCCAAACAGGGCGGAGGTGAGGTGGGAAGGGGCGCTGTCCGTCGAGGCATTCCATTGGATAGCAGCCTACCGTTGACCTCTGACTCTGAAGGACCTTTAAGGGCTACAGTAGAACCCCCAAATTCTGAATATCTATTGATAGCCAGAACTAGAAGACTTACTTCTTTCTGTACATGGTATTCTATTTACTGGCAACCTTTTCAAATATGGTGCGAATGACATAGAAAGAAATGATGATTCATCATCTGTTTTTGTATTTACCTGGTTTAGGAGGGGAAACAGAGGCTGCCTTTGGTGGTGAACTGCGAGAGAAAAATGAAAACTGATAAATTACACACAGATGCATGAATACAACCTACTTATACAATTTACAACAGTACAGTAATGCAATGCAATACCACTGTGGAGAATTCTTTGGGGGACAGACAGACAGGCAAGACTCTCACCATCTGTCAGTTCCAGTCTCCTGAGGGTGGGCCAGGAAGTCCCAGAAGAAGATGGCGTCTCCTACTGAGACCACAGCCATCTGGTCTGGGGTGAAGTTCACCTGGCGAATAGGCTGGCTGTGGCCTATGAACATCTGGGATGGAATGGCGTCTTCAAATCAACACATTTCAAATGAATAACGTCACAACTTTTAAAAACTACTTGAAATTTGGTAAGATCACAATACTGAAATCCATAAATTGCTAATACAAAATGCCGGTTGGCATGGTAACCGAACCCAATCAACTTTACCTGCGAGTTGACATGCAGCTGCATGCTGTAATCCCACACCTTCACAGCATTGTGTCCTGCTGTCAGTAAGAAACGTCCATCCTCACTCACAGCTAGAGAGGAACACTGGTGCTTGTGTACCTTAGACACCTGGCAGGGATACCATACACAAAACACTGAAGAACTCCACCAAAACAATGTAGATATATTAAGTACCTTGATTAATAAAACAAATGTAACACCCACGCTTTTCTTTTCCCACTAGCTCTGACTTTGCTGATAAGTTGCTTTGTTGAGGAAATGGTTTACTTAATATCATCGTGATATATGGTTGTCTCACCGAGCTACCTTATTAAGACGAATGCACTAAGTCCCTCTGGTTAAGAGCATCAGCTAAATGACTAAAATGTAAAAACATCTCTTTAGGTCAGTGGCAAAGACAATCAGCACCTTCATTACAACACACATCACTGTATTATGCACATCAACATTGTCACACACACACAACCACACTATATACACAAAGGTATGTGGACACCCCTTCAAAATTTGTGGATTTGACTATATCAGCCACACCCGTTGCTGACAGGTGTATAAAGTCGAACACAGTCATGCAATCTCCATAGACAAACATTGGCAGTTGAATAGCCTTACTGAAGAGCTCAGTGACTTCCAACAAGTCAGTTCATAAAATTTCTGCCCTGCTAGAGCTGTCCCGGTCAAATGTAAGTGCGGTTATTGTGAAGTGGAAATGTCTGGGAGCAACAACAGCTCAGCTGCGAAGTGGTAGGCCACACAAGCTCACAGAACGGGGCCGCCGAGTGTTGGAAAAAATTGTCTGTCCTCGGTTGCAACACTCACTACCAAGTTCCAAACTGCCTCTGGAAGCAAAGTCAGCACAAGAACTGTTCGTCGGAAGCTTCATGAAATGGGTTTCCGTGGCCGAGCAGCCACACAAAAACCTAAGATCACTAAGCGCAATGCCAAGCGTCGGCTGGAGTGGTGTAAAGCTCGCTGCTATTGGACTCTGGGGCGGCGGAAATGCATTCTCGGGAGTGATGAATCACGCTTCACCATCTGGCAGTGCGACGGATGAATCTGGGTTTGGAGGATGCCAGGAAAACACTACCTGCCCCAATGCATAGTGCCAAATGTAAAGTTTGGTGGATGAGGAATAATGGTCTGTGGCTGTTTTTCATAGTTCGGGCTAGGCCCCTTAGTTCAAGTGAAAGGAAAATGTAACACTACAGCATACAATGACATTCTAGATGATTCTGTTCTCCCAACTTTGTGGTAACAGTTTGCGGAAGGCCCTTTCCTGTTTCAGCAGGACAATGCCCCCCCCGCCATGACAGAGCACAAATTGAGGTCCATATAGAAATGGTTTGTCGAGATCAGTGTGGAAGAACTTGACTGGCCTGCACAGAGCCCTGACCTTAACCCCATTGGACACCTTTGGGATGAATTTGAACGGCGACTGAGAGCCAGGCTTAATTGCCCAACATCAGTGCCCGACCTCACTAATGCTCTCGTGGCTGAATTGAAGCAAGGCACCCGCAGCAATGTTCCAACATCTAGTGGAAAGCCTTCCCAGAAGAGTGGAGGCTGTTATAGCAGCAAACAGGGGACCAACTCCATATGAATGCCCATGATTATAGAATGAGATGTTCGACGAGCAGGTGTCCCCACACACTACAAAAGTATCTCCCACACTAAAACGTAGACACACACACCTCAAAAACAGAAAGACGGCATGCATATCAGTACCACTACCTCTCTGAGCAGTCGTCCGGTGTTCGCGCTAATCCACAGGATCTTGTTGGCGGAGGTGGTGACCAGTAGGTGTCCGGTGGAGGCCGGGGAGAAGCACACCTTCAAGGCCGAGTCTAGAGTGGTGCTCTCCACATCCAGGATACTCACGTCCACACGCAGCAGCTGGGTGATGCAAAGTAGAGCATCATGTTACCTCGGCTCAGATACACATCCGAACTTGTTCAAATCTAATTTTAAATTGTCACATGCTTCGTAAACAACAGGTAAAGACTAACAATGAAATGCTTACCTTCCCAACAATGCAAAGAGAAAGAAAATATACAGATAATAGAAAAGTAGAACACATAATAAGTTATAATAAATACACAATGAGTAACAATAACTTGGCTATATATATATATATATATATATATATATATATATAGGAATCCAGTAGCGAGTTGATGAAGGGTAATTGAGGTAGATATGTACATTTAACATATACAGTTGAAGTCAGAAGTTTACATACACCTTAGCCAAATACATTTGAACTCAGTTTTTTACAATTCCTGACATTTAATCCTAGTAACAATTCCCTGTTTTAGGTCAGTTGAAATTCACCACTTTATTTTAAGAATGTGAAATGTCAGAATAATAGCAGAGATTATGACTTATTTCAGCTTTTATTTCTTTCATCACATTCCCAGTGGGTCAGAAGTTTACATACACTCAATTAGTATTTGGTAGCATTGCCTTGAAATTGTTTAACTAGGGTCAAATGTTTCAGGTAGCCTTCCACAAGCTTCCCACAATAAGTTGGGTGAGTTTTGGCCCATTCCTCCTGACAGAGCTGGTGTAACTGAGTCAGGTTTGTAGGCCTCCTTGCTCGCACACGCCTTTTCAGTTCTTCCCAAAAAATGTCTATGGGATTGAGGTCAGGGTGTTACGGTGCGTGAATGAGGACCCAAAAGCGAATTAACGTAAACAGAACTTCTTTAATAACAAAACATAGGTAGGCTCAGATGGACCGGCAGATTCCGACAGGACAGGACAAGGTTGCAGCAAACATGACGATAGTCTGGTTCAGGCATGAAAAACACAAACAAGAATCCGACAAAGACAGGAACAAAAACTGAGAGAGATATAGAGGACTAATCAGAGGGAAAAAGGGAACAGGTGGGAAAAGGGGTGACGAGGTAGTTAGGAGGAGACAAGGAACAGCTGGGGGAAAGAGGGGGAGAAAAGGTAACCTAATAACGACCAGCAGAGGGAGACAGGGTGAAGGGAAAGGACAGAAACAAGACACAACATGACAATACATGACAGTACCCCCCCACTCACCGAGCGCCTCCTGGCGCACTCGAGGAGGAAACCTGGCGGCAACGGAGGAAATCATCGATCAGCGCACGGTCCAGCACGTCCCGAGAGGGAACCCAACTCCTCTCCTCAGGACCGTACCCCTCCCAATCTACTAGGTACTGATGACCACGGCCCCGAGGACGCATGTCCAAAATCCTACGGACCCTGTAGATGGGTGCGCCCTCGACAAGGATGGGGGGGGGGGGGGGAGACGAGCGGGGGCGCGAAGAACGGGCTTGACACAGGAGACATGGAAGACCGGGTGGACGCGACGAAGATATCGCGGAAGAAGAAGTCGCACTGCGACAGGATTAATGATCCGAGAAATACGGAACGGACCAATGAACCGCGGGGTCAACTTGCGAGAAGCGGTCTTAAGGGGAAGGTTCTGAGTGGAGAGCCAAACTCTCTGACCGCGACAATATCTAGGACTCTTAGTTCTACGCTTATTAGCAGCTCTCACAGTCTGCGCCCTATAACGGCAAAGTGCAGACCTGACCCTCTTCCAGGTGCGCTCGCAACGTTGGACAAAAGCCTGAGCGGAGGGGACGCTGGACTCGGCGAACTGAGATGAGAACAGCGGAGGCTGGTACCCGAGGCTACTCTGAAAAGGAGATAGCCCGGTCGCAGACGAAGGAAGCGAGTTGTGGGCGTATTCTGCCCAGGGGAGCTGTTCTGACCAAGACGCAGGGTTGCGAAAAGAAAGACTGCGTAAGATGCGACCAATAGTCTGATTGGCCCGTTCTGCTTGACCGTTAGACTGGGGGTGAAAGCCGGAAGAGAGACTGACGGAAGCCCCAATCAAACGGCAAAACTCCCTCCAAAATTGAGACGTGAATTGCGGACCTCTGTCCGAAACGACGTCTGACGGAAGGCCATGAATTCTGAAAACATTCTCGATGATGATTTGTGCCGTCTCTTTAGCAGAAGGAAGCTTAGCAAGGGGAATAAAATGAGCCGCCTTAGAGAACCTGTCGACAACCGTAAGAATAACAGTCTTCCCCGCTGACGAAGGCAGTCCGGTGACAAAATCTAAGGCGATGTGAGACCACGGTCGAGAGGGAATGGGAAGCGGCCTGAGACGGCCGGCAGGAGGGGAGTTACCGGACTTAGTCTGCGCGCAGACCGAACAAGCAGCCACGAAACGACGCGTGTCATGCTCCCGGGTGGGCCACCAAAAACGCTGGCGAATGGAAGCAAGCGTACCCCGAACGCCAGGGTGGCCGGCTAACTTGGCAGAGTGAGCCCACTGAAGAACGGCCAGACGAGTAGGAACGGGAACGAAAAGAAGGTTCCTAGGACAAGCGCGCGGCGACGGAGTGTGAGTGAGTGCTTGCTTTACCTGCCTCTCAATTCCCCAGACAGTCAACCCGACAACACGCCCCTCAGGGAGAATCCCCTCAGGGTCAGTGGAGGCTACTGAAGAACTGAAGAGACGAGATAAAGCATCAGGCTTGGTGTTCTTAGAGCCCGGACGATAAGAAATCACGAACTCGAAACGAGCGAAAAACAGCGCCCAGCGCGCCTGACGCGCATTAAGTCGTTTGGCAGAACGGATGTACTCAAGGTTCCTATGGTCAGTCCAAACGACAAAAGGAACGGTCGCCCCCTCCAACCACTGTCGCCATTCGCCTAGGGCTAAGCGGATGGCGAGCAGTTTGCGGTTTCCCACATCATAGTTACGTTCCGACGGCGACAGGCGATGAGAAAAATACGCGCAAGGGTGGACCTTGTCGTCAGAGAGGGAGCGCTGAGAAAGAATGGCTCCCACGCCCACCTCTGACGCGTCAACCTCGACAACGAACTGTCTAGTGACGTCAGGTGTAACAAGGATAGGTGCGGATGTAAAACGATTCTTGAGGAGATCAAAAGCTCCCTGGGCGGAAACGGACCACTTAAAGCACGTCTTGACAGAAGTAAGGGCTGTGAGAGGAGCTGCCACCTGACCGAAATTACGGATGAAACGACGATAGAAGTTCGCGAAGCCGAGAAAGCGCTGCAGCTCGACGCGTGACTTAGGGACGGGCCAATCAATGACAGCTTGGACCTTAGCGGGATCCATCTTAATGCCTTCAGCGGAAATAACAGAACCGAGAAATGTGACGGAGGAGGCATGAAAAGAGCACTTCTCAGCCTTCACAAAAAGACAATTCTCTAAAAGGCGCTGGAGGACACGTCGAACGTGCTGAACATGAATCTGGAGTGACGGTGAAAAAAAATCAGGATATCGTCAAGGTAAACGAAAACAAAGATGTTCAGCATGTCTCTCAGGACATCATTGACTAATGCCTGAAAGACAGCTGGAGCGTTAGCGAGGCCGAAAGGAAGAACCCGGTATTCAAAGTGCCCTAACGGAGTGTTAAACGCCGTCTTCCACTCGTCCCCCTCCCTGATGCGCACGAGATGGTAAGCGTTACGAAGGTCCAACTTAGTGAAAAACCTGGCTCCCTGCAGGATCTCGAAGGCTGAAGACATAAGAGGAAGCGGATAACGATTCTTCACTGTTATGTCATTCAGCCCTCGATAATCTATGCAGGGGCGCAGGGACCCGTCCTTCTTCTTAACAAAAAAAAACCCCGCTCCGGCGGGAGAGGAGGAGGGGACTATGGTACCGGCGGCAAGAGCTACAGACAAATAATCTTCGAGAGCCTTACGTTCGGGAGCCGACAGAGAGTATAGTCTACCCCGGGGGGGAGTGGTTCCCGGAAGGAGATCAATACTACAATCATACGACCGGTGTGGGGGAAAGAGAGGTGGCCCTGGACCGACTGAACACCGTGCGCAGATCGTGATATTCCTCCGGCACCCCTGTCAAATCACCAGGCTCCTCCTGTGAAGAAGAGACAGAGGAAACAGGAGGGATAGCAGACATTAAACATTTCACATGACAAGAGACGTTCCAGGAGAGGATAGAATTACTAGACCAATTAATGGAAGGATTATGACAAACTAGCCAGGGATGGCCCAAAACAACAGGTGTAAAAGGTGAACGAAAAATTAAAAAAGAAATGGTTTCGCTATGATTACCAGAAACAGTGAGGGTTAAAGGTAGCGTCTCACGCTGAATCCTGGGGAGAGGACTACCATCCAGGGCAAACAAGGCCGTGGACTCCCTTAACTGTCTGAGAGGAATGTCATGTTCCCGAGCCCAGGTCTCGTCCATAAAACAGCCCTCCGCCCCAGAGTCTATTAAGGCACTGCAGGAAGCTGACGAACCGGTCCAGCGTAGATGGACCGACAAGGTAGTGCAGGATCTTGAAGGAGAGACAGGAGTAGTAGCGCTCACCAGTAGCCCTCCGCTTACTGATGAGCTCTGGCTTTTACTGGACATGAAGTGACAAAATGACCAGCAGAACCGCAATAGAGACAGAGGCGGTTGGTGATTCTCCGTTCCCTCTCCTTAGTCGAGATGCGGATACCTCCCAGCTGCATAGGCTCAGCACCCGAGCCGGCAGAGGAAGATGGTAGTGATGCGGAGAGGGGGGCAACGGAGAACGCGAGCTCCTTTCCACGAGCTCGGTGACGAAGATCAACCCGTCGCTCAATGCGAATAGCGAGTTCAATCAAGGAATCCACGCTGGAAGGAACCTCCCGGGAGAGAATCTCATCCTTTACCTCTGCGCGGAGACCCTCCAGAAAACGAGCGAGCAAAGCCGGCTCGTTCCAGCCACTGGAGGCAGCAAGAGTGCGAAACTCAATAGAGTAGTCTGTTATGGATCGATTACCTTGACATAGGGAAGACAGGACCCTGGAAGCCTCCTCCCCAAAAACAGATCGATCAAAAACCCGTATCATCTCCTCCTTAAAGTCCTGATACTGGTTAGTACACTCAGCCCTTGCCTCCCAGATTGCCGTGCCCCACTCACGAGCCCGTCCAGTAAGGAGAGATATGACGTAGGCGACACGAGCAGTGCTCCTGGAGTAAGTGTTGGGCTGGAGAGAAAACACAATATCACACTGGGTGAGGAACGAGCGGCATTCAGTGGGCTCCCCAGAGTAACACGGCGGGTTATTGATTCTGGGCTCCGGAGATTCGAAAGCCCTGGAAGTGGCCGGTGGATCGAGGCGGAGATGGTGAACCTGTTCTGTGAGGTTGGAGACTTGGGTGGCCAGGGTCTCAACGGCATGTCGAGCAGCAGACAATTCCTGCTCGTGTCTGCCTAGCATCGCTCCCTGGATCTCGACGGCTGAGTGGAGAGGATCCGAAGTCGCTGGGTCCATTCTTGGTCGGATTCTTCTGTTACGGTGCGTGAATGAGGACCCAAAAGCGAATTAACGTAAACAGAACTTCTTTAATAACAAAACATAGGTAGGCTCAGATGGACCGGCAGATTCCGACAGGACAGGACAAGGTTGCAGCAAACATGACGATAGTCTGGTTCAGGCATGAAAAACACAAACAAGAATCCGACAAAGACAGGAACAAAAACAGAGAGAGATATAGAGGACTAATCAGAGGGAAAAAGGGAACAGGTGGGAAAAGGGGTGACGAGGTAGTTAGGAGGAGACAAGGAACAGCTGGGGGAAAGAGGGGGAGAAAAGGTAACCTAATAACGACCAGCAGAGGGAGACAGGGTGAAGGGAAAGGACAGAAACAAGACACAACATGACAATACATGACACAGGGCTTTGTGATGGCCACTCCAATACCTTGACTTCGTACGTCCTTTTGCCACAACTTTGGAAGTATGCTTGGGGTCATTGTCCATTTGGAAGACCCATTTGCAACTAAGCTTTAACTTCCTGACTGATGTCTTGAGATGTTGCTTCTATATATCCACCTAATTGTCCTACCTCATAATGCCATCTATTTTGTGAAGTGCACCAGTCCCTCCTGCAGCAAAGCACCACCACATGTAAACTTTCGACTTCAACTGTAACTATGAATAAAGTGTCAGATAATAAACATTAGCAGCAGTGTACAGTGAGGGACAAAAGTATTTGATCCCCTGCTGATTTTGTATGTTTGCCTACTGACAAAGAAATGATCAGTCTAATTTTAATGGTAGGTTTATTTGAACATTGAGACACAGAATAACAACCAAAAAATCCAGAAAAACACATGTCAAAAATGTTATAAATTGATTTGCATTTTAATGAGGGAAATAAGCATTTGACCCCCTCTCAATCAGAAAGATTTCTGGCTCCCAGGTGTCTTCTATACAGGTAACGAGCTGAGATTAGGAGCACACTCTTAAAGGGAGTGCTCCTAATCTCAGTTTGTTACCTGTATAAAAGACACCTGTCCACAGAAGCAATCAATCAATCAGATTCCAAAATCTCCACCATGGCCAAGACCAAAGAGCTCTCCAAGGATGTCAGGGACAAGATTGTAGACCTACACAAGGCTGGAATGAGCTACAAAACCATCGCCAAGCAGCTTGGTGAGAAGGTAACAACAGTTGGTGCGATTATTCGCAAATGGAAGAAACACAAACGAACTGTCAATCTCCCTCGGCCTGGGGCTCCATGCAAGATCTCACCTTGTGGACTTGCAATGATCATGAGAACGGTGAGGAATCAGCCCAGAACTACACGGGAGGATCTTGTCAATGATCTCAAGGCAGCTGGGACCATAGTCACCAAGAACACAATTGGTAACACACTACGCCGTGAAGGACTGAAATCCTGCAGCACCCGCGAGGTCCCCCTGCTCAAGAAAGCACATATACATGCCCTTCTGAAGTTTGCCAATGAACATCTGAATGATTCAGATGACAACTGGGTGAAAGTGTTGTGGTCAGATGAGACCGAAATGGAGCTATTTGGCATCAATTCAACTCGCCGTGTTTGGAGGAGGAGGAATGCTGCCTATGACCCCAACACCACCATCCCCACCGTCAAACATGGAGGTGGAAAAATTATGCTTCGGGGGTGTTTTTCTGCTAAGGGGACAGGACAACTTCACTGCATCAAAGGGATGATGGACGGGGCCATGTACCATCAAATCTTGGGTGAGAACCTCCTTCCCTAAGCCAGGGCATTGACAATGGGTCGTGGATGGGTATTCCAGCATGACAATGACAGAAAACACTTGGCCAAGGCAACAAAGGAGTGGCTCAAGAAGAAACACATTAAGGTCCTGGAGTGGCCTAGCCAGTCTCCAGACCTTAATCCCATAGAAAATCTGTGGAGGGAGCTGAAGGTTCCAGTTGCCAAATGTCAGCCTCGAAACCTTAATGACTTGGAGAAGATCTGCACAGAGGAGTGGGACAACATCCCATCTGAGATGTGTGCAAACCTGGTGGCCAACTACAAGAAACGTCTGACCTCTGTGATTTCCAACAAGGGTTTTGCCACCAAGTACTAAGTCGTGTTTTGCAGAGGGGTCAAATACTTATTTCCCTCATTAAAATGCAAATCAATTTATAACATTTTTGACATGCGTTTTTCTGGATTTCTTTGTTGTTATTTTGTCTCTCACTGTTCAAATAAACCTACCATTAAAAGTATAGACTGATCATTTCTTTGTCAGTGGGAAAATGTTCAAAATCAGCAGGGGATCAAATACTTTTTTTCCCTCACTGTATGTGATGAGTCAAAAATGGTACAAAAAGGGTCAATAGTCCAGGTACCTATTTGGTTAACTACTTAAATAACTATTTAGCAGTTTTACGGCTTGGGGGTGGGTATAAGCTGTTTAGGGTTCTGTTGGTTCCAGACTTGATGCATCGGCACCGCTTGAGGTGCAGATGCAGAGGAAATAGTCTGACTTGGGTGGCTGGTGCCTTTAACAATTTTAGGACCTTCCTCTGACACCGTCTGGTATAGAGGTCCTGGATGGCAGGAAGCTTGGCCCCAGTGATGTACTGGGCCGGACGTAGTACCCTCTGTGGCGCCTTGCGGTCGGATGCCAAGCAGTTGCCACACAAAGCAGTGATGGAGCCAGTCAAGTTGCTCTCAATGGTGCAGCTGTGGAACTTTTTCAGGATCTGAGGCCCAGTACCAAATATTTTCAGCCTCAAGAGGTGTTGTGAAGACTGTGTTGGTGTGTGTGGACCATGATAGATCCTTAGTGATGTGGACCCCTAGGAATTTCCACTCCACTAGAGTCGTGCCGATGTCAATGGCGGTGTGCTCGGTCCTCGATTTCCTGTAGTGCATGATCAGCTCCTTTGTCTTGCTGACGTTGAGGGAGAGGTTGTTGTCCTGGCACCACACTGACCTCCTCCCTATAGGCTGTCTCATCATCATCGGTGTTCAGGCCCATCACTCTCGTGTCATCAGCAAACTTAATGATGGCGATGGAGTCGTGCGCGGCCACGCAGTCCTGGGTGAACAGGGACTACAGGCGGGGACTAAGCACACCCCCCTGAGGGGCCCACGTGTTGAGGGTCAGCGTGGTGGATGCATTGCCTGCACTCACCACAAGGGGCAGCCCGTCAGGAAGTCAAGATACAGACGGAGGTGTTCAATCCCAGGGTCCTGTATCTTAGTAATGAGCTTGGAGGGCACTATGGTGTCAATGAACAGCATTCTCACACAGGTGTTCCTCTTATCCAGGTGGGAAAGGGCAGTGTGGAGTTCAATAGAGATTGCATCATCTGTGGCTCTGTTGGGGTGGTACGCAAATTGGAGTGGGCCCAGGGTGTCTGGGATGATGCCGTTGATGTGAGCCATGACCGGCCTTTCAAAGCATTTCATGGCTACAGATGAGAGTAGTACGGGGCAATAGTCATTTAGACAGGTTACCTTGGCGTTCTTGGGCACAGAGACTATGGTGGTCTACTTGAAACATGTAGGTGTTACTTTATCTCTGCCAAAATTACTGCAGAGACACACCAGTTGGTCCTGACCTACCATTTGGGAAGTACAGAGTAAATCACTATTTTTTTACACTATAATTTGAACAATAAAGTTGTTCAAGCCACATATAGGAAAACAAAGCTCAAAGACTAATTGATTGACACAATAACAGGGGGCAGAGATTTTGTTGATCGTAAGAGAACCAACAGCACCTCATCCAGGGAGCGGGCGGCCATGATGGTGACGGTGTACTCAGACGGCCCGACGAAAGCCAGACAGCGATTGTCACTGCTTACAGTGAGGGCGTCAGGAGCACGTTCAGTCCCTCGAGCAACCACATTACCTACACAAAAATAGAATGAGGGAGGGTGTGTTGGGGCATAAAATTAACTTATTGGTCTACCAGCCACTGTTGCAGGTAGATTTAAAAATCTACAAGCCACTCAGATTTTATAGCAGCCAAAATCAAATAGTCATTAAAATTACACCAACAAAACACACACACAAAAAATATGCTTTGTAATGTTTCTAAAACCAATGTATTACAAATGTATTACTAGTATGAGATAATGTGGTATGATGTTTAATTTCATTTTTTGTGACCGGAGTATTTCAACCAAAATATCACAGCCCCCAGCCAGGCAGTGTTTCAGCGCGAGGTGGAATAGGCTATAGTAGGATTCGTAGTTCTTTGACTTTGTGCGATTCATTTACCAGCTATGAAACAAAACGTCAGAAATACTTTGAGAACAGCTACTGCAGCATTTATTTTACTATAAATGTGATCATACTTGACTACTTTTATTCACAAATCCGAGTGAAATGCTCTCACTGTGGAGCCCTGACAACCCGCCATTGTGGCTAGTGAAATGGACATCTTACCCGCAGATGCCAAAATCTACCCACATTTGGCTAGTGGCGGGTGTTAATATTAGGCCCTGCCTGTAAGTCATTGAAAATTGAAGATACAGTACCTCCACTGGAGATGGAGCTGTCTGACAGGTAATATCAGAACAATGCAATACACTGAGTGCAGTCCTTGTATTTCTGAAGGTGAAAGGTTCCATCTTCCATTCCATTCATAACATACCAGCTAATTCAACCAGCTCCAGCTGTATTGTATATGTGTGGTTGTCAGTGTTAACTCACCCAGTACTCGGAGTACATGGTGGTCTTCCTGAGAGGAGTTGTAGAGCGCCAGAGAGCCCAGGGAGCCAGCGCTGTACATGAACTCGCCATCTGGTGAAAAGGCCAGGCCCACCACCTCCCCTCTGTGCTGCCTGCAGAAACAAAAAAAACACAGGAGGACTCGAGGTGTTCTGAAAGATGAGACAGCGAGGATTATAATAAATAGCACTTTGATGTCATAGAAGCAAACCACACACACCTGTGAGCCCAAATGCGCACTTCACATTTCCATTTCAAACTCATGTAATTTACAGTATGATGGATTCTATCGAAATGTAACACGTTTCAAGTTAAACTGCAGTTTGTGAGTATTGTGTTTAGTGAATGACTACTGTGAGTATTAATGGAGTTTAGGCCATGGCCGTGTGTACGCTAATTTAGAAAGGTTGACCTCATCAGATAAGAGGACATTGCCCAGGATCAGAGAGCAGGGAACAGAGAACAGAGGATGGTCGGGGTGCGATTCTGACATCTGGCAAAACAAAGAGAGAACCATGGACATTCCACAGCGGAAAGGAGGGGAACTCATTGGGGTCATAAAATGTATAGCTTGGGGAAGTGACGCCTACAAAGGAAGAGTATAAAATGTGTTGTGCGCTTTCTAAAACGTATGCACTCAGCTGACTGTCTCCTCGGTAGTAAACACTTCCTTACTGCAAAGAGTTTGCAATGGCTTTTTTCTTTTTAACAAGTATCAACGTTTATGATCGCTATGCTTGATGGACAGTTACAAGGATACCATGGCCTCATAGCCTAGGTTGCCCTTAACAGAATGAGCCCCGTTTGTTTACAGTGAAGAAAATAAGCAGCGGAGCCACGCACTTAAATGCCCTCCTGACTCCATTCTATAAGCACCAAAATGACTATCCGTTTCTATGAAGAGCCTGCCTTGTGACAACCTAATTTAGCTAGTCATGTTGGCAATAGAACAAGCTTTCAAATGATGCCCGCCCTAACCCAGATTGAGATTTAAATTTAAAAAATAACAACAGTAATTGTGTGATGTTGTAAATAACAACAGTCATTGTGTGATGGTGTAAATAACAACAGTAATTGTGTGATGGTGGGGACGCAGGGCTGTGTTCCAAACAAACATCTACAAGTCTGCTTCAGTTACTAAACGGCACAACTAAGAGCTCAAAAAAAGCACAGAAATGTTGAAAGCGCTTTCCTTTGAGTCATAAAAGCGCATTGAAAGTACTTAGAAACTGTGCACACTGGAGAGATGTGTGGCCATCAGTTAGACCCCTCACTCAAAACCTTCTCATTTCATTTTGTCTTACATTGCACCTACCCCCACAATCTTCATGAATATTCTTACTACGTTACTGAATGTATGCAGAGTATTTTCAGATTTCATTGTCGATAAATGTTGCGAAAAGTACAGTAAAACGTCAAATGCACGTAAAATCAACAGTTATTTTGGATTCAGTCGTGTCAGGTGAACAAGTGTCCTCACCCTAATCTCCAAATTGTTCCCTTTCAATTCCTGCCATGGTTATGCATATGCTTCTCACACTGTAGTTCTTCAGTTAGAAACATTTCAATTGGGCCCGATCCATATAGGCCAATTCCCACGATTGTAAAGGTGTAAAGGTTAACAAACACCCAAATACAGTGAGTCACAGAGCGAGAGCCAAAAACGACACACTAATCATATATTTAATAAAACCATTTCCATTCTCCTTCTCTCTCTCTCATTCTCTAAACCTTTACACGGGTTAACACTGAAGTGTTCAAACTGCGGCAGTGGTCTCGGCATTCATACAAGACCTTATTAAATGTGTCTATAATAGCCTTGCTGCCAACTCTGTCCCACAGACTGTGTGTGTGTGTGTGTGTGTGTGTGTGTACAGTAGGTGTGCGAGCGAGTGTGGCTCAGTCACGAATCACAGATTCTCTCATCTCCAGAAGGCCTCCGCTTGATTCCTCTATAACGAGATACCACACTGGTACCAACTGACAGACTGTGACAAGAGCCAATTCTCTGTCACCCATCCTACACCGCCATCGCCCATGCCTGTAAGAGGGTGAAAGATAGAGGCACAGCAGATGTCACAGGTGTGACACTTCCTTGTGAGGGGTGGTGGTAGTGTTCGAGAGGTTTATGGTAGGTCACAGTAATGACATGACTCAGCTGGCGGGATAAACAGTCACTGACTTAACCGGCTATATATTCAAATCAGCACCAAGACGTATGATCCACTGACAGCTAGTCACGTCCGGCAAATTGGCCGTCGGGTTACGGCGTCTTACAGCACGAGATCAGAATTGAAAGGATTATTGCGAGTCAAGGCAAAACTGTGCTGAAGGTCTTTCGCTGCTCAGAGACAGTATCTAGATTCTACTGTATCAAGGCACCACATAACTTCTGTTGTTCATTAATCCATCAACTCCAGAACCCACTATGTATACGACAGTATCTCCTCTAATCTGGGTCTACCTACCTGTGCTCTGCCAGTAGTTTGGCGCTGGCGATGTCAAAGACCCTGACGAGGCCGGAGCTGGATCCACAGGAGAAGACTTGCAGGCTGGGGTGGAAGGCCACGGAGCAGGGCGTGTCTTCAGAAACAAAGTCATACAGCTGGAGAAGGACCAGAGGACACATAGCAGTCATGAGGTTACAGCGATTCAGTCAGATAAGATCACGGTGGAAGAGTCAGAATTCTAAGGAGGAGAGGTCAGTTATTTCAGGTGAGAGAAACCTTACAATAATTCTCGAAAAACATAACACTTACCATTTTCTTACTATCGCGTCGACCTGTACCAAACCGTGGCATTATCATTATCAACACTGTTCAAGCAACTATGGTGGACACATGACCAGGCCAGCTCAGTTTGCCTCAATTCGGCTCAGCAGTGCGAAAACAATATGTGGGTTTGAAAATGAGCCTTGTAGCTTTGAGCGTCAGTGTGTGCTCAGTTCCAGAGCTCGAGTTCCCACCTGCTGCATGGAGTCCATGTCCCAGACGCGCACGGTGCGGTCGCAGGAGGCGGTGGTGATGCGCCGACGGATACCGTCCACGCTGAAGCCCAGCACGCCGTCCGTGTGTGACCTCATCAGGGTGCTGTAGCCTCGGCTGCTCACGTCCAGGTAGCCCAGGTTACCGCTGGTGGTGGCCGCCATGACGCTGAGGCCGTCGTCGGACACGGACACAAGGCTCACAGGACCCTCGTGTTCTGGGGAGGAAAGACGGGGGGGGGGGGCTGAGGAACACTGGAGTGTGTGTCTGTGTACTGTAGGCTGAGAAAGTGCGTTGGCTGAGGAAATGGGAGGCAGCGTGCGCGGAATGTGGGTTTGTGATTAAACGGCAGCGATTACATTACTCTAAAATCCCATCAAGCCTCCTTTGAAACCCTTCATACGAGCAATACGATTTTAGCTCTTTGATAGGTGCTTTGACTGGGATTCAACCTGGAAACCCGTTTGATATGAGTTGTCTTCAAACACCTTCAGTTAATCAGAGACATTTACTTCAAACAAGTTGCCAATTCTTTAGATGCCAGTCAATATTGACACGCTGAATGCGGCAGATGTACTGAATAAAACAAATGACTGTGGCTGAGTGAGATGTCTTTTCTTCCTGCCACTGGTTTTGCAGATGACTTTAGGACTGAGTGATGTGGTTGTTTTTTTAACCTATATTAGGGAAAGGGAGATACCTAGTCAGCTGTACAACTGAATGCCTTCAACTGCTTTCTTCTGTATTTAACCCAACCCCTCTGAATCAGAGAGGTGCGGGGGGCTGCCTTAATCGAACTCCACGTCTTTGGTGCTCGGGGGAACGGTGGGTTAACTGCCTTGCTCAGGGGCAGAAGGACAGATTTTTAGCATGTCAGCTCGGGGATTCGATCCAGCAACCTTTCGGTTACTGGCCCAACACTAGGCCACCTGCCGCCGAAATCACTCTGGATTAGAGTGTCTGCTGAATGACTAAAATGTTCAATGTAAATGTAGATGATTGACAGACCGAGCAGGGATGGAGCTGAATGTTAAAATAATGTTGAACTGTGCCTGTTCTCACCAGCCTCCAGGAACACGGTGGAGAAGTCTAGGGGCCAGAGCCGCAGGAAGCCGTCCTCAGAGCCTGTGGCGCAGAACGCTGATGAAACGCTGATGCTGTTGACAGCGATGCCCAGACCTGGTGGGAAGGATAACATTTTTATTGTTTAGCACAGTTTAAAGTGATCTCATGTCTCGCCTCAAATTACCTTTCTCTATCTCTCTCTCCCTCCCTCCCTACATCTCTTCCCACCCTCCTCCTCCACCGTCCTCTCACCCATGCCGAAGGTCTGTTTCTCACGGCGCTGAGAGTGGGGCTGCTGGGCAGGCAGCAGTCTCCTGACGTTCTTGATCGCCACGCTCCCGTAGTCTATCTCCAGGATGTGGCCACTGCGGCTACTGGCAAATCTATTGGAAACAAGGAAACCGAGGCTCCATAATGGCTCAAAGTCTTCTGAATTAGAAAATTGAGCACTTATGGCCTCCTCTCCGGAGAGTGGGCGGGATTAGGTACTTTAGATTGGGTTATTAGGGGATTGAGTGGTGTGGCTCCAGCAGGTGCGGTATCAGTCACTCAGAGGCAGTGATGTGTGGATCTTTTCAAACCTTTCATAGGCTCAGCGGGAGAGAAGTAGAGAGAGAGAGAGAGAGAAGTAGAGAGAGAGAGAGAGAGAGAAGTAGAGAGAGAGAGAGAGAGAGAAGTAGAGAGAGAGAAGTAGAGAGAGAGAGAGAGAGAGAGAGAGAGAGAGAGAGAGAGAGAGAGAGAGAGAGAGAGAGAGAGAGAGAGAGAGAGAGAGAGAGAGAGAGAGAGAGAGAGAGAGAGAGAAGTAGAGAGAGAGAGAGAGAAGTAGAGAGAGAGAGAGAGAGAGAAGTAGAGAGAGAGAGAGAGAAGTAGAGAGAGAGAGAGAGAGAGAGAGAAGGCACTGGGTTCTGATTCCACGAAATGGAACTACGCAGGGCTTGGAGGAAGACATAAGTAAGCTCACAGTTTGGAGAGCCAAATTTGCACATGAAACAATTTAAAAATGTTCTTCCGCCATGTATTAAGGTCAAGGTAATTTATCTTAGATGGTCAAATGCTTAGTGGGTCAGATTTAGCCTCGTAAACACCAGACAGAGTCACGCTGCGCTATCAGCAACATTCATGTAAGCTCGTGGGATCAGACAGCTTTGCGAGGCTTGGTCAGATTTACTGCAGAAGGGTTTCTAGATATACTGTGACATTTACACCCTTCCAGAAGTTATAGACTGCATCTCAAAATGGTACCCTGTTCCCTCTGTAGTGTACTACCTTTGACCAGAGCCCTGCACTATTTGGGATGCAGCCATAGCCTACCTACAATATATGAAAAGGTTAAAAAAGCTGAAAGGAGTGTGTGGACTCACAGCGTGCGGTCCTCAGGCTCGCGGTCAGCAGAGTGACCCTCCTCAAAGGCCACGTCGGTGAAGTCCAGGGCATGGTACTCCCCCAGGTTGACCGGACAAGACCGCAGGGCCCCGCTCCGCACACGCCACAACCGAACGTTATCCCGACCACAGGACACCATCCTGGAGCGTAAATACACAAAATAACATATTTACATTTTGGCTATTTAGCAAAGGAAAAAAAAAATATATATATATATATATATCTATCATAGTGACACAAACTCAAGATGACAGAATGAACACATTCCTACACCCATTTATTTGAACCTCTATTGAATCCTGAATGAAGCCTTACATATTTGTATTGATTATGGATCCCCATTACTCTTTCTGGGGTCCAGCAAAATTAAGGCAGTTTACACACTTAAAACATTACATTCACAGATTTCACTGCCTGAGGGCACACAGAACACACTGTGTGGCACCAGGCCCCTACTCCACCACTACCACATATCTACATGACTAAATACATGTGTATGTATAGTGCGTATGTTATCGTGTGTGTGAGTGTGTGTGTGTGTGTCAATGTTTGTGTTGCTTCACATATTGAAGTATGACAGACTAACGTTACCGTGTGTCATCAAAGAAGGAAATCTTCATGGTCTGTATGTCCACGTCGGTGTGTGCTTTGGCCAGGACAGACACCTCTCCTCCTTTAGTGACACGCAGGGTGTTCCACACAACCACCATCTGTGGAGGAGCGTTAAAAGAGTGAAAAGATTTGACATGGGCCCGCAGGTGCTCAGAAGTTCTATAGCTGCACCATTGAGAGCATCATGACTGGCTGCGTCACTGCTTGGTTCGGCAACTGCAAGGCACGACAGAGGGTAGTGAGTATACCCACTGCTGCTACCGTCTATTATACATCCTGTTCCCTAGTCACTTTAACCCGACCTAAACGCAGCAAAAAAAAGAAACGTCCTCTCACTCTCAACAGCGTTTATTTTAAGCAAACACGTGTCAATATTTGAATGAAACAAATACAAGTTCCACAGACATGTGACTAACAGAAATTGAATAATGTGTCCCTGAACAAAAAGGGGGGGGGGGGGTTAAATCAAAAGTAACAGTCAGTATCTGGTGTGGCCACCATCTGCATTAAGTACTGCAGTGCATCTCCTCCTCATGGACTGCACCAGATTTGCCAGTTCTTGCTGTGAGATGTTACCCCACTCTTCCACCAAGGCACCTTCAAGTTCCCAGGCATTTTTGGGGGGAATGGACATAGCCCTCACCCTCTGATCCAACAGGTCCCAGACCTGCTCAACAGGATTGAGATCCGGGCTCTTCGCTGGCCATGGCAGAACACTGACATTCCTGTCTTACAGGAACTCACGCACAGAATGAGCAATATGGTTGGTGGCATTGTCATGCTGGAGGGTCATGTCAGGATGAGCCTGCAGGAAGGGTACCACATGAGGGAGGAGGATGTCTTCCCAGTAACGCACAGCGTAGAGCTTGCCTGCAATGACAACAAGCTCAGTCCGATGATGCTGTGACACACCGCCCCAGACCATGACAGACCCTCCACCTCCAAATCGATCCCGCTCCAGAGTACAGGCCTCGGTGTAACGCTCATTCCTTCAACGATAAACGCAAATCCGACCATCACCCCTGGTGAGAGAGAACCGCAACGTGTCAGTAAAGAGCACTTTTGCCAATCCTGTCTGGTCCAAGTGACGGCGGGTTTGTGCCCATAGGTGACGTTGTTGCCGGGGATGTCTGGTGGGGACCTGCCTTACAACAGGCCTACAAGCCCACAGTCCAGCCTCCCTCAGCCTATTGCGAACAGACTGAGCACTGATGGAGGGATTGTGCGTTCCTGGTGCGTTCCTAAACTCAGGCAGTTGTTGTTGCTATCCTGTACCTGTCCTGCAGGTGTGATGTTCGGACGTACCAATCCTGTGCAGGTGTTGTTACACGTGGTCTGCCACTACGGGGACGATCAGTTGTCCGTCCTGTCTCCCTGTAGCGCTGTCTTAGGCATCTCACAGTACGGACATTGCCCTGGCCACATCTGCAGTCCTCATGCCTACTTGCAGCATACCTAAGGCACGTTCACGCAGATGAGCAGGGACCCTGGGCATCTTTCTTTTGATGTTTTTCAGAGTCAGGAGAAAGGCCTCTTTAGTGTCCTAAGTTTTCATAAATGTGACCATAATTGCCTACCCTCTGTAAGCTGTTAGTGTCTTAACGACCGTTCCACAGGTGCATGTTCATTAATTGTTGATTGAACAAGCATGGGAAACAGTGTTTAAACCCTTTACAATGAAGATCTGTGAAGTTATTTGGATTTTTACAAATTATCTTTGAAAGACAAGGTCCTGAAAAAGGGACATATTTTTTTGCTGAATTTATATGTACATAGCTACAACAATTACCTTGTACAACTGCACATCGACTCAACACGGGTACTTCCTGTGTATAGCCACGCTATTTTCCACATCCTGTGTATAGCCACGCTATTTTCCACATCCTGTGTATAGCCACGCTATTTTCCACATCCTGTGTATAGCCACGCTATTTTCCACATCCTGTGTATAGCCACGCTATTTTCCACATCCTGTGTATAGCCACGCTATTTTCCACATCCTGTGTATAGCCACGCTATTTTCCACATCCTGTGTATAGCCACGCTATTTTCCACATCCTGTGCATAGCCACACTATTTTCCACATCCTGTGCATAGCCACGCTATTTTCCACTCCCTGTATATAGCCATGTTATTTTCCACTCCCTGTATATAGCCATGTTATTTTCCACTCCCTGTATATAGCCATGTTATTTTCCACTCCCTGTATATAGCCATGTTATTTTCCACTCCGTATATAGCCATGTTATTTTCTATTCCCTGTATATAGCCATGTTAATTTTCACTCCCTATATAAAGCCATGTTATTTTCCAATCCCTGTATATAGCCATGTTATTTTCCACTCCCTGTATATAGCCATGTTATTTTCCACTCCCTGTATATAGCCATGTTATTTTCTATTCCCTGTATATAGCCATGTTAATTTTCACTCCCTATATAAAGCCATGTTATTTTCCACTCCCTGTATATAGCCATGTTATTTTCCACTCCCTGTTAATTTTCCACTCCCTGTATAAAGCCATGTTATTTTCCACTCCCTGGAACATGTTTTTTTTTTTTGCAAAAGGATAGATTTGGAGTTCGATAAACTTGGATTTTTCAGCAGGTACATACACAGGATGGTACCCTCCACAGCATGGCCTTTGCTCCAGATCAAAACTCTAAACCTACAACCTAATTTTGACTAAAATTAACCAGAGAGATTACTGCTTCCAGGGTTATTTTTCCAAGCCTTATGGAGGGTGCTCTAGCAAACAAACAGCAGAGACCTGAGGACACCATCCAACCTGGAACTGAGTGAGCAGTGTTTGGTCTGATGCTATTTTGAAAGCCAAGAAGAAAAATAGAAAATGAAAAGTACATACCCAATGATATATTTTATATGGACTGAATGCTGCGTTAAGGCTCCCAGGCTTGCAAGGACAGACCAGATTCAAATTCAATTAGCATGAATGTGTGAAGTAAAGGGTGTCGAGGCCTTTGGGCCCAACAAGTGGCAGGAGTCTTTGAAGCATCCTCTGAAGCCCCCTCCTGCTGTTCAAAGACCATCCACTGGCATTTCCTACTAGAAATTTGCCTCCAGAAATAAAAGCTTCTCCCAAGTGGGCGTGACACCTACTCCCGTTGCCTGTTGCACTGCTGCTTGGATTCCACCTGGCGATCTGTTCACCGTCTGCCCTGGCCTGTCTCCCCCTGTCTGGTACAGGTACCCCCACCACACTCACCCCTCTCTCCCGAGCTTTTGCTCACCTCCAGCACTCATGCACTGTTGGGCGAGTGACTCTGAAGTCAATATATATTTTATTTGTTTCTTGTGCATTTTGCTATTTGCCTCATGACTCCTGCATACTTTGTTGACTACAAACTTTATTTACCCAACCGTGGGATAGACTGTTTGTTCCCATACTCGGGACTCTAACCCTCTACTGGTTACACTGACTTTTGGCCTCCCATCCTATTCTAACCACCTCTCACCGGCTTTGTATTCATGTTACCTGATGGAATTGCTGTTCAATATGATCTTGTTGCCATCTGATGCACATTCAGATGTCATAAATCAGCACTGCAGAGCTCTCCCTGCAGAGCTCTCCCAAATTCTGACTTGTGCTCTGATATCTGCATCACTGATTTCTACACTCGTAAAAGCCTGGGTTTTCTGCACGTTAACACTAGAAGCTTATTACCTAAAATGGATCAATTGAAAGTGTGGGTTTACAGCTCCAATCCAGATCTGTTGGTCATTACGGAGATGTGGTTAAAGAAGAGTGTTTTGAATACTGACGTTAACCTTCCTTGTTATAACCTTTTTCGGCAAGACAGATCTTCCAAAGGTGGGGGAGTGGCAATCTTTACCAAGGGTCACCTTCAGTGCTCGGTTGTCTCCACCAAATCTGTCCCCAAACAATTTGATTTGCTGGTTTTAAGCATTCAACTTTCAAATAGCTCTTTGTTGACTGTTGCCGGGTGCTATAGTCCTCCATCAGCACTGGTCTGTACCCTACCTGCCCTAAGCTCTCTCCTGGCCCCTTACACTAAGTCTGAACTTGTCCTGCTTGGTGACTTGAACATGCTTAATGCAACCGCTGTGTCAGATTTGTTTTTTACTTTACGGAAAAAGCATAATCTGAGAACGGTGCTCAGAGCCCAAACCAGCCAGAGAAATATCCTCCATGTTGGGTAGTCAACATTATTCATAAACAGCATTATAAATATTCACTTACCTTTGATGATCTTCATCAGAATGCACTCCCAGGAATCGCAGTTCCACAATAAATGCTTGTTTTGTTCGATAATGTCCATCATTTATGTCCATTTATGTCCAATAGCTTCTTTTGTTAGGGCGTTTGGTAAACAAATCCAAATGCGCAATCTGGTCCATTCGGACGAAACGTTCAAAAAGTTATATTACAGGTCAAAGAAACTTGTCAAACTAAGTATAGAATCAATCTTTTAGGATGTTTTTATCATAAAAGTGCAATGTTCCAACCGGAGAATTCCATTATCTTTTGAAAAGCAATGGAACGACAGCTACCTCTCAAGTGAAAGCGCGTGACTGAGAACGAGGCTGTAGGCAGACCAGACTCAAAGAGCTCCCATCCGGCTCCACATCACAGTAGAATCCTCAAGTTTCTAAAGACGGTTGACATCTAGTGGAAGCCTTAGGAAGTGCAACAACCAATATCCAACTGTGTTTTCAACAGGGGTGAGTTCAAAAACTACAAACCTCAGATTTCCCACTTCCAGTTTGGATTTTTTCTCAGGTTTTTAACTGCCATATGAGTTCTGTTTTACTCACAGACATCATTCAAACAGTTTTAGAAACTTCAGTGTTTTCTATCCAATACTAATAATAATAATAATAATAATAATAATAATATGCATATATTAGCATTTGGGACTGAGTAGAAGGCAGTTCACTCTGGCCATGCTATTCATCCAAAAGTAAAAATGCTGCCCCCTATCCCAAAGAAGTTAAGGGGATGTGCATCTATATTTCCATGTCTAAAAATTGTATTTATCAACATTTATGAGTATTTTTGTGAATTCACATGTCTCTCTGCAATATCACTGCATGTTTTGGAACTAGTGAACGTAACACGCCAATGTAAAATATGATTTTGGGATATAAATATGAACTTTACCAAACAAAACATACATGTATTGTGTAACACGAAGTCCTATGAGTGTCATCTGATGAAGATCATCAAAGGTTAGTGATTACTTTTCTCTCTATTTGTGCTTTTTGTGACTCCTCTCTTTGGCTGGAAAAATGGCTGGGTTTTTCTGTGAGTTGGTGGTGATCTAACAATCGTTTGTGGAGCTTTCACTGTAAAGCATTTTTGAACTCAGACACTGTGACTGGATTAACGAGAATTTTATCTTTAAAATGGTGCGGAACCCCAGTCCTAGACAGGTTAAACCACCTGACCAAGTCCTAAAGCAAATGGGACTCCCTAAATCCTTCTCAGATTATCACCAATCCCACAAGGTATGACTCCAAACACCCAGAAAAGGCTACTCTCCTCGATGTTATCCTCACAAATAATCCTGATAAGTATCAGTCTGGTGTTTTCTGTAATGACCTTAGTGATCCCTATTTTACAGCATGTGTTCGTAATGGCTGCTCAGTGAAACGATCTATCCTGATTTGTCATAGACAATTGCTAAAAAAAACTTTAATGAGCAAGCTTTCCTTCATGAACTAGCCTCTAAAATGGTATAGAATTCGCTTGATCCCCTCTGTTGAAGACACTTGGACCTTCTTATTTGATATTTTCAGTGGTATTGTTAACAAACACACCCCTGCCCGTCCAACATTTCCTCATCTCCCACACTCTTCTAATGTGACTATCCCCGATGCTTCTCCCTATTTTTCCCCTGCCCCGCAACAAAGTTTCTCCCTGCAGGCAGTCACTGAGTCCGAGGTGCTGAAGGAGCTCCTTAAACTTGACCCCAAAAAACATCTGGGTCAGATGGTTTAGACCCTTTCTTCTAAGGTTGCTGCCCCTATCATCGTCAAGCCCATCTCTCCTTTCTGGGGAGGTTCCCATTGCTTGGAAGGCAGCCACAGTCCGTCCTTTATTTAAAGGGGGAGATCAAGTTGATCCTAACTGTTCTATTTCGCCCTGTTAATCAAAAGTGTTGGAAAAACATGTCAATCAACTGACTGGCTTTCTTGATGTCAATAGTATTCTCTCCGGTATGCAATCTGGTTTCCTCTCAGGTTGTGGATGTGTCACTGCAATCTTAAAAGGTCCTCAATGATGTCACCATTGCCCTTGATTCTAAGCAATATTGTGCTGCTATTTTTATTGACTTGGCCAAAGCTTTTGATACGATAGACCATTCCATTCTTTTAGGCTGGCTAAGGAGTATTAGTGTTTCTGAGGGGTCTTTGGGCTAGTTTGCTAACTACCTCTCTCAAAGAGTGCAGTGTATAAAGTCAGAAAATCTGCTGTCTTAGTCACTGCCTGTCACCAAGGGAGTACCCCAAGGCTCGATCCTAGGTCCCAAGTTCTCATCAATTTACATCAACAACATAGCTCAGGCAGTAGGAAGATCTCTCACCCATTTATATGCAGATGATACAGTATTATCCTCAGCTGGCCCCTCCACAGATTTTGCGTTAAATGCTCTACAACAAAGCTTTCTTAGTGTCCAAAAAGCTTTCTCTACCCTTAACCTTGTTATGAACACCAAAACAAAGGTCATATGGTTTGGTAAGAAGAATGCCCCACCTCCCACAGGTGTGATTACTATCTCTGAGGGTTTAGAGCTTGAGGTAGTCCCCTCATACAAGTACTTGGGAGTATGGCTTGACGATGCATTGTCCTTCTCTCAGCACATATCAAAGCTGCAGGGCAAAGTTAAATCTAGACTTGGCTTCCTCTATCATAATCGCTCTTCTTTCACCCCAGCTGCCAAACTAACCCTGATTCAGATGACCATCTTACCCATGCTAGATTACAGAGACATAATTTATAGATCGGCAGTTAAGGGTGCTCTCGAGCGGCTAGATGTTCTTTAACATTCAACCATCAGATTTGCCACCAATGCTCCTTATAGAACACATCACTGTACTCTATACTCCTCTGTAAACTGGTCATCTCTGTATACCCTTTGCAAGACCCACTGGTTGATGCTTATTTATAAAACCATCTTAGGCCTCACTCCCCCCTATCTGAGATATCAACTGCAGCTCTCATCCTCAACATACAACACCCGTTCTGCCAGTCACATTCTGTTAAAGGTCCCAAAGCCTCCCGAGTGGGAGGCAGTGCCACCAGAGACTCTGGGTTTGAGCCCAGGCTGCCGCGACCGGGAGGTCCATGGGGCGACGTACAATTGGCCTAGCGTCGTCCGGGTTTGATTGATTTTAGTCCCCATTTGGACTAATCTTCCAAGAGTGCTTAAACATTAAAATACGAAAACATTTTCACATATAACACACTATTACAAACATACATAACACACTGACCCAATAAATACTCAATCTAAAAAAAATATTGATTCTTCATCTACTATAGTCCCACAACATTTCTATGTATTATATTCCAATTGTTTTAAAATCATGTTTAAATGTATATATTGAAAAGGATTCTAGTTTGCTCAGTTAATTTATTCAATTTCTTTATTGCTCTAAATCTAAATGTTCTTTTGCCTATTTCTCTTTTCTGACTGGATAACGCATAGATGGTGGACAATCTATTCCTAGTATTTACGGAATGTATGTCTCTTACCAACTGAATACCGTTATAGATAGAACTTGGTCGTTTTAAATGATGTATATTATCAAATAAAATAAGCATGTTTTTTTCAATTATCCTGTCGATTGATGACCAACCAAGAACACTGCGCATGACTGCAACAGAAGAACCATATCTCCCACTTAAAACAATCCTTGCTGATTTGTTCTGTGCATTCTGCAGCCTCCTAACTTCACTTAATGATGCATTTCCCCAGACCACAGAACAGTAGTTCACCTGACTCTCAATTAATGCTTGTGTTATTTGCTGAATAATTTTTCTTGGTAAATATTTAGCTATCCTTCTGATTATGCATGCTGTTTTAATAATTTTTTTAATATACATAGATTAGTTATTTGAGATGATCATGATAAGCAGTTGTCTAGCTGCACTCCCAATAGTTTGGTTTCTGCCACTTATTCAATTTGTACTCCTCCCATACTTAATTGTATCCCATGCTGTTTTGGCATTTTCCTAGTTGAACAGATCAACATAACTTTGGTTTTCTTGATGTTTAAAACAAGTTTGTTTTGGCAAACCCACTCCCTGATGTTCTCCAAATCTCCTTGTAAAGCTTGCTGTACCTGTTTAACCGATTGTCTTGCTGCATAAATTGTAGTATCAACTGCAAATATAGTAGCTTAAGTTTCAGCTAAGGCATAGGGAAGATCGTTGGTATATATTAAATAAAGAAGTGGCTCAAGGCAGCTGCCCTGTGGTATTCCACAGTTTAACACGAGGGGAAGAAAATGAACCATTGATATAGGTTTCCTGTCAGTTAGATACAGTGGGGCAAAAAAGTATTTAGTCAGCCACCAATTGTGCAAGTTCTCCCACTTAAAAAGATGAGAGAGGCCTGTAATTTTCATCATAGGTACACTTCAACTATGACAGATAAAATGAGAAGAAAAAAAATCCAGAAAATCACATTGTAGGATTTTTAATGAATTTATTTGCAAATTATGGTGGAAAATAAGTATTTGGTCACCTACAAACAAGCAATATTTCTGGCTCTCACAGACCTGTAACATCTTCTTTAAGAGGCTCCTCTGTCCTCCACTCGTTACCTTTATTAATGGCACCTGTTTGAACTTGTTATCAGTATAAAAGACACCTGTCCACAACCTCAAACAGTCACACTCCAAACTCCACTATGGCCAAGACCAAAGAGCCGTCAAAGGACACCAGAAACAAAATTGTAGACCTGCACCAGGCTGGGAAGACTGAATCTGCAATAGGTAAGCAGCTTGGTTTGAAGAAATCAACTGTGGGAGCAATTATTAGGAAATGGAATACATACAAGAGCACTGATAATCTCCCGCTATCTGGGGTTCCACGCAAGATCTCACCCCGTGGGGTCAAAATGATCGGTGAGCAAAAATCCCAGAACCACACGGGGGATGACCTGTAAGAGAGCTGGGACCAAAGTAACAAAGCCTACCATCAGTAACACACTACGCTGCCAGGGACTCAAATCCTGCAGTGCCAGACGTGTCCCCCTGCTTAAGCCAGTACATGTCCAGGCCCGTCTGAAGTTTGCTAGAAAGCATTTGGATGATCCAGAAGAAGATTGGGAGAATGTCATATGGTCAGATGAAACCAAAATATAACTTTTTGGTAAAAGCTCAACTCGTGTTTGGAGGACAAAGAATGCTGAGTTGCATCCAAAGAACACCATACCTACTGTGAAGCATGGGGGTGGAAACATCATGCTTTGGGGCTGTTTTTCTGTAAAGGGACCAAGACGACTGATCCGTGTAAAGGAAAGAATGAATGGGGCCATGTATCGTGAGATTTTGAGTGAAAACCTCCTTCCATCAGCAAGGGCATTGAATATGAAACCTGGCTGGGTCTTTCAGCATGACAATGAGCCCAAATACACCGCCCGGGCAACGAAGGAGTGGCTTCGTAAGAAGCATTTCAAGGTCCTGGAGTGACCTAGCCAGTCTCCAGATCTCAACCCCATAGAAAATCTTTGGAGGAAGTTGAAAGTCCGTGTTGCCCAGCAACAGCCCCAAAACATCACTGCTCTAGAGGAGATCTGCATGGAGGAATGGGCCAAAATACCAGCAAGTGTGTGAAAACCTTGAAGACTTACAGAAAACGTTTGACCTCTGTTATATACCCTTTGTTGGCAATGACAAAGTATTGAGATAAACTTTTGTTATTGACCAAATACTTATTTTCCACCATAATTTGCAAATAAATTCATTAATCCTACAATGTGGTTTTCTGGATTTTTTTTTCTCATTTTGTCCGTCATAGTTGAAGTGTACCTATGAGGAAAATGACAGGCCTCTCTCATCTTTTTAAGTGGGAGAACTTGCACAATTGGTGGCTGACTAAATACTTTTTTGCCGCACTGTATGACTGTACCCAATTCAATGCTACCTCCTTAAAACCATAACGCATACATTTTGTCAAAATGATTTCATGATCCACTAAATCAAATGCTGCACTGAAATCTAAAAATAGTACACCCACCAATCTGCTATTATCCATAGCATTGTGCCACTGGTCAGTCATGTCAACCAATACAGTGATAGTGGAATGGTTTCTACGATAAGCATGCTGATTAGCTGTAATCAGATAATTATTTTCCATGTACTCCCACATTTGTCTACTCACAATACCCTCCAATATCTTACTGAGTGTAGGGAGTAGACTAATTGGTCGACTATTGGAAGGAGTAATGGGTTCTTTGCAGTCTTTCGGAATAGGACACAGTTTCGCATGCTTCCATACATTTGCAAACATCCCCTTTTCAAGTGACCAATTAAATATGTATTTCAGTGGAACTGCAATCTGGGGAGCAGCACAGCGAAGCAAAAAATTGTCCATAAGACCATAACCTGTAGATTTACCATCAGGTAATGACTTCCAATAGGTTTAACACCTCCTCCACTGACACTGTTTGAAGACGAAAAGAGCAGATCTTATTGCTCATAATATGATCATCAATCCATTGGACAATTGCTTGTTTGGAAGAATGTATGTTTACATTTACATAACATTTTCTTTGTAAAAAAATCTGCAAAATGATTGGCAATATCAACTGGTTTTGTTATTATTCTTCAATCAACATCCACACTAGATGGGCATGATGAGATAGATGTACCAAGTAAGCCCTTAACTGTGTTCCATACCTTTTTAGAATCGTTTTTACAATCAATAAACGCATCGTTGTAAAATAAAAAATTTAAAAGTGTCTTTCGATTCAATTTAACTGCATAATTACGTAATGTTCTATAATTCTGTTCATCAATTTCTAATTTTGACTTGGCTGCTTAGACTCATTTCTTTGAGAAAAAGCCTCACCCAGTTCATCATCAATCCATGGAGATGGACAGGCACCAACTGTACTCGTTCTTATAGGGGCATGATGATCCATTACCTCAGTGAGCAAATCAATAAAACATTTCTGTAGCGTTATTTAAATCATCCCCTAGATAAATCAGCTCCCAGGGTACAGCAGCCAAATCATTTAGAAATAGCTCATGATTAAATGTTTTAAAATGTATTTTGACCACAATCCTAGGGGTGGTGTTCATGGTTATGGTCACAATATTATGAGACCACTGGCATTGATCTGGCTTTTGAGCATTGCAATGGTATATTACAGAAAATCAGATCAATGCATGTGTCTGAACGATGCCCCAACTTAATTGAAGATCTAGTAGTATCATTAACCATTTGTTTCAAACCACAGTTATTGGCATTTCTCATCAATTTTGTTCTATTCAAATTATTGTGATCCTTCCAATTTATATTAAAATCACCCAAAATAAATACATCTCTGTTGCCTGGTCAAACCCAGTACATAAGTCATCCACAGAGGACACCTTAGAGCTAGGAGGTCTATACACACATCCTACCAATATGGGTGCCTGGTGAGGCAGATGTACTTGAGCCCATAGTTTGACATACATTAAGATCATCCCTCCTCTTAAAAGGTATATGATTCTGAATACAGTGCTACACCCACACCATTCCTATTCCTGTCCCTTCTCAGTAGACTATATCCTTGAATATTAATTTGCCCATCATTTACAGATGCATCAAAATGCGTTTCGGTCAAAGCCAAAATATGAATATTATTTATGTTGACCAAGTTAAAAACCTCATGTATTTTGTTAGGAAGGCTACATTCATTAACCTGAGCTATATGCAACCCTTTCCTTATCAAGTGAAGATCAATAGAGCATGTATTCGTTGTAGTTGAAGTTGTCATGATACACCACAACACATTAACTCAGATTTGAACATTAAATTAAAATAGCCAGGGAGTTACTCCAGAGTCCCGATACAATTGCCCGTTGATATAAAGTTTATCCATCACCATGGAGACTCGTTAATTCAGGCAACGCTTTTCCTTCATGATGGGATATAGTCTTTCTCTTTTAATTGATCTCGGTGGGGAAGTGATCATTCATTCCAAAATCAGTGTTTCTGAGTTCTCTGCCCATGTTCTTCGTCATTTCCTTTTGCTTAAATTTGTCAAAACATGCAATAATAGCCTGTGGCCTATTTCCAGAGGCCTTGCCTATTCTATGGACTCTGGAGAAAGTGGCATTACGCACAACATCCGTGGGCAGTTTTAGTTGAGTTGACATAAAGTCTCGGACTGTGTCCTCACTGCCTCTGCTGTTGTCATTCTCCGGGATCCCTGAGAATATTAGATTGTTCCGTATTGATCTACACTGTACATCAAGCAAGGTTTCTTTAAGTTGTTTGTCCTCCCTTTGCACCACCTACACCTTGCAATGAATAGAGTCTACAGTACCTTTCAGCGCCGTGTTCTCTTTCCTTAGAATCATCCAGCGTGTTTACAGGCAGAGTTAATCACACAAACTAACTGTTCAGCCGCAACTGATGAAACTAAAGTTGAGTGACAACAAACACTTAATTGAAGAAAAAAACGAGATTGTATGAGGTGATGAAAAAATGTGGTCTTTCCAAAATCTATAAATTGCACTGATGAAAGAAATGTTGTAATTAGGGAGGGTTGGGTTTGGCAGGTAGGGAGGGTTTGGCCAGTAGGGATATCCTTGTCTCATCGGGCACTAGCGACTCCTGTGGCGGGCCGGGCGCAGTGCACGCTAACCAGGTCGCCAGGTGCATGGTGTTTCCTCCGACACATTGGTGCGGCGGGCTTCCGGGTTGAATGCGCGCTATGTTAAGAAGCAGCCCGGCTTGGTTGGGTTTCGGAGGACGCATGGCTTTCGACCTTCGTCTCTCCCGAGCCCGTACGGGAGTTGTAGCGATGAGACAAGATAGTAACTACTAACAATTGGATACCACAAAATTGGGGAGAAAAGGGGGTAAAATTCAAACAAAAAAAGGTCCCCAAAGCACACACATCCCTGAGTCGCTCCTCTTTTCAGTTCGCTGCAGCTAGTGACTGGAACGTGCTGCAACAAACACTAACTGGAATGTTTTATCTTAATCGCTTAATTCAAAGACTCAATCAGGAAAACTCTTACTGACAGTTGTGACTGCTTTGTGTGATGTATTGTTCTCTACCTTCTTGCCCATTGTGCTGTTGTCTGTGCCCAATAATGTTTGTACCATGTTTTGTGCTGCTACCATGTTGTTGTTATGTTGCTACCATGCTGTGTTGTCATGTGTTGCTGCCTTGCTATGTTGTCTTAGGTCTCTCTTTATGTAGAGTTGTCTCTCTTGTTGTGATGTGTGTTTTGTCTTATATTTATATCTTATTTTTAATCCCAGGCCCCCGGCCCCGCAGGAGGCCTTTTGCCTTTTGGTAGGCCGTCATTGTAAATAAGAATTTGTCCTTAACTTACTTTCCTAGTTAAATAAAATGTTTTAGCCATGTTATTTTCTACTCCCTGTATATAGCCATGTTATTTTCTACTCCCTGTATATAGCCATGTTATTTGCTACTCCCTGTATATAGCCATGTTATTTGCTACTCCCTGTATATAGCCATGTTATTTGCTACTCCCTGTATATAGCCATGTTATTTGCTACTCCCTGTATATAGCCATGTTATTTGCTACTCCCTGTATATAGCCATATTATTTGCTACTCCCTGTATATAGCCATGTTATTTGCTACTCCCTGAATATAGCCATGTTATTTGCTACTCCCTGAATATAGCCATGTTATTTTCAGCTCCCTATATAAAGTTATTTTTACTGGTCATTGTTATTCAATCTTATTCACCATTTTTTATCTTTAACTCTGCATTGTTGAAAAAGGCCCCGTAAGCATTTCACTGTTAGTCTACACCTGTTGTTTACGAAGCATGTGACAAATAATAGTTTTTTTTTTTTTAAGTTAGGCCCCCACCGCCACACAACAAGCAATTAACTTTCTGTTCACAGTCACAGCAATCAGTCAACCAAAAGGTAACTAACACTGATTGCGAAGCCATGGTAAAAGTCATGATGATGATAATGAATTGCTTTTTCCCCCCCAGAGCGTTTCTCATTAGGTCCCTAAGCAGTGCGCTGAAGTGTTTTTCTATTGACCTTGGTTGCTCCCTAGCTGGGTAGCCATGGTAAACAGACTGTTTTGTTTTCAGGTAAGAAAACAGCTAGAAGGCCAAAAGAAAGATAATTGTTTAACCTGAAACAAACTGAGTTTAAGACTGAATAAGGTCATCTTGGCTGTAGCCAAAAAAGTGACTAAGAAGAATTGTTTCGACAGAATTGTATATATGGATTATATTAAGAATACAATCTGGATACCATTCTTCCTAGTCATGGACTGTATCCTTTGAATACAGTATCTGCAAACAATTCTTCCGAGTCACGCATCATATCATGGCTGTTGGCTGTGGCGCTTACTGTTTTACTGTGGCCGTCTTTCCCCACTCCACATAGAACCCCACCGCTGTAGGAGAAGCTGAGGACAACAAGAAGCACAAGTCATGAACAGAGTGAATATTTGTCCTTAAAGCGAATGTGTGTGTGTTGCATTATACTGTATATGCGTGTGGTTAACTCAATGAGGACAATGGGACAGGAACACATAGGGGAAAGTCAAATGTGAAGAGGAGTTACATAAGAGTGGAGATGTGAGGTGAAGAGGTGTATGCGTTTACATGTGAAGGGTCACCTTAGTGAGGTCAGCAAGTGAGCATGGGTCTTGTGGCTGAGCGTGTGCGTGTGCGTTTGTGTGTGAACGGTCACCTCAACGAGGACAGTGAGTGAGCGTGGGTCTTGAACATGGCCAAGCAGTTGGCCTTGAGGTAGTTCCAAACTCGCACCACACTCTGAATGCCGGTCTGGGCCGAGGCCAGCACTGTGCTGTTCCCATTGAACGTGAGAGCAGACACCTGACAGCACACAGAGACAACACACTGTGAGGTGACATTGATGCCACCTTGACAGTGATAAAATGCAGCGCTAGTGTCAAAAAAGACTACGGAACTCTCATTACCTGCTGTGGCATTTCATTCAAAACCTGTTATAGTACAACGTCTACAGCACCAGCCAGGCCAAGTATTTGAAGTGGCATGGCCTACTATGACAACAGCGGCGCTATTTGTGAGTGTGTGTTGTGTGTGTATTCAGGATTTTTCATTAAACTGTGTGTTACACCTTATCAGTGTGGCCGATGAAGAACCTCTGCTGTCCGGAGGAGATCTTCATGGAGACGATGATGGCGTGACAGGGATACACCACCGTATCCCCAGACTTAGTCCATAGAGCCTAAAGGGAGAGCGGTAGTAGATTTGGTATTTATAAACCAAGTAGTTTGAATCCTGGGTGCTGATTGGCTGAAAGTCGTGGTATATCAGACATTATAAACTGGGCGGTTCAAGCCCTGAGTGCCGATTGACTGAAAGCCGCGATATATCAGACCGTATACTACGGGTATGACAAAATTTACATTTTTACTGCTCTAATTACGTTGGTAGCCAATTTATAATAGCAATAAAGCACTTCGAGTCTTTGTGGTATACGGCCAATATAGGGCTGTATCCAGGCACTCTGCGTTGTGCATAAGAACAGTCCTTAACTGTGGTATATTGGCCATATACCACACCCCCTCGGGCCTTATTTCTTAAATATACAGTACTTGTGTATATGATATATAGTTTTGTCATATATGATCTCACAGAGAGAGAGAAACTCATATCTGATATTATATTTATAACATATAAAAATGGTATGATATCGAATATACGGCAACGATGGATCATAAGTTTTCCTTTACTTATTTCACATGACTTTATAACCCCCTTTTTCTATCTTGTCTCATCGCTGCAACTCCTCAACGGGCTCAGGAGAGGCGAAGGTCGAGCCATGCGTCTGCCGAAACATGAACCGCCAAACCACGCTTCTTAACACCTGCCCGCTTAACCCAGAAGCCAGCTGCACCAATGTGTCGGAAGAAACAGCGTTCAGCTGACGACTGAAGTCAGCCTGCAGGCACCAGGTCAGCCATAGGGAGTCGCTAGAGTGCGGTGAACCAAGTAAAGTCCCCCCGGCCAAACCCTCCCCTAACCCAGACTACGCTGGTCCAATTGTGCGCCACCCTATGGGACTCCCGGTCACGGCCGGTTGTGACACAGCCCGAGATCGAACCAGAGTCTGTAGTGACGCCTCAAGCACTGTGACGCATTGCCTTAGACCGCTGCGCCACTCGTGAGGCCCCCGTGTGAAAACATATCTCATAGCGTAAACAAACACAGTGCCAACTTGAGACTTACACATTTCATAGTGGCTCCCCCAAAACCAATTATTCTGTTGAGCCTGAGGATGGGGTCAGGATGCAGCTTCTGAGTAGACAGAAACAGAATTCACACCAATAACTAACTGTATGGGTTCACACAATATTCTGTACGGAACCTAACAAAGTCGTCAGGTGTTTCAAAATCTGAAGTCAATCTCTTTTTTCTTGTCTTTTCTTACCCGCTGTTGGGATTCCTTGGCTATGGGAAGAGTGACAGGTCTTGAGACTGCTGTACAAACAATCTGGAAATGCAAAGAGACGAATGCGGAAAACCTTCAACAATACAGAAACAAAGCAGTGTGTAGGAGCAGGGAAAGCACAGGAAGTGGCTTTGTGAAAGAGATCTGTTACATGAAGGTGGAGTGTAAATTGAGAGGTGTGTGTGTGTAAGTGCTAAATGGTGTGTCTCACCTCCTCTATGTCACTGTCGTCTCTGTGGGTGTTGATGTCATCCTCGGTGTGGGCGTAAACGTGCACGCCCCCATCGTCCGTGCACGGTATCCTGACAGCCGAGCGGTGCGACCTGGAGGTCCTCGACCCCTGACCTTTTCCCAGGTTGTCGCCAGGGCAATGCCAGTCATCCTGTGATGTGTCTTGGCCGTTCAGGCCAGATGTGACCACTCCCAGCTCAGCAATACTGGACGTCTCCAGAGTGGTGCGATGCCTTGGGTGCTGGGGGAGGAAACGGCACATCAGGTTATGACAATGCGAAATACAGCCGTTTGTAATTGTACACAGAACAGACAGTCTGACACAGACAGTATACAGAAAATGGGACGACCACAGATATACACATATATTTAGAGCATGAAAATACAATTTCAGACACAAAGAACACACACACACAAACCAACCAACCACCCACCCAGGCTATTGTCTTACTAGTTTGGGGGTGGTGATCTGCTGGATGAGTGACACTCTGTCTTGCACTGGTTTGCTGATGTTCACACTGCGAGACATCTCTCTCATGGGACTCCTCTCTGCTGGGGAACATGCTGGGGCAAGACAACAATAACGTGCTGTTACCACAGAATTTGTACTGTGCAATTAATGTTTTCATTCTACTGTAATTATACACTAACATAGTAATCACTGCATTTGTCACAATTGCTGCTTAGGCACATCTATTCTTAACTTCATAGGAATTAGAGGTAAATCAAACATTCATAGGTGTTATAGTGCTGTCCACTTACTAGATACAGCGCTGGGATAGCCTTTCTGAATGGAGTCAAAGGGCATCTTGGCTCCGTCTGATGGAAACCTGTCAGAATAAACAAAGTAGCAGCTCAAAAGTTTTAAACATAAGAAGCAGTTGAAAGGCAAGTTGACACTTCAATACCGACTGAAACTAGAAAATGTGCATAGCGTCAGCAATTGATTGAATTGTGACAGCAGCTCGATTCACCCTGTCTACGGTAACTGGATAGCAGTTCATTAGGGCATACCGGTGCAAAAAGTTTGAAAATGTTATTTAACAGACAACGAAAACAAGCAGTTATTTTTGGACAAGTCCAGGTAGTCGCTCGCTTTTTCAATTAAGTTCTCTCCCCCATTTGAATACCACCCTGGTGAGGCCACCCACCTGATGTAGTCATAGAGGTCATGCCAGCTGCCTCCCTTGGGCACAGGGAAGGACATCTCCCTAGGCATGGGGCCTGTGCCCAGAGATGACGCCAACCCGGCCTGCTTTGCCTCATTGAAGGACACTCCTGGAGGGAAATGAACAAAGGATAAAAAGATGAGGAAGTATATTGAAGAGATAGATTTGCCTTGGAGCCGGGCTAGAACCTTGAGGGAGGCACAATGAATGAACACAATTGATTGAATTGATTGCACCCCCACACAGCCTGGTCAATTGCACTGTGGTTGAATTGAATAATTATTTTTGAAATAAAAGTAAGTACTTCAAACTCAGGAGATGGCCATGAATAAGTAAGTGAGTTCAACTGTTTTTGAAAAATTTCAAGTACAAAAAAATGCACTTCAAATTCAGGAAATGGTCTGAAATAAGCAGGTTGAAGGTTCAGCTGTTAAACATTTTATAAACTAAAAACAAATATGCCAAACTAAGGAAATGGTCTTGTAAATAGGCTTAGCTTGAAGGATTCTCTGCATTTGAACTATTTCTATAAAAATGCCCAGGCTTTTGAACATCCTGAAGAAAATGAGCCCTTAACCTAAATATATTTTTGTTTAACTATGTGGTAGTTATACACCCACCGGACAGTTTATTAGGTACACCACCCCGTTCATGAAAATGGATTGCTCCTACAGACAGTGAGTCAACGTGGCCATGGCTTGCTATATAATGCAGGCAGACTGGCATCGAGGCATTCAGTTACTGTTCGATTTAACGATTGAACAGGCAAAACGAGTGACCTAAGCAACTTTGAGAGCGGTATGATCGCTGGTGCCAGGTGTCCCGGATCCAGTATCACACTTGTTGCTGAGAGGTCAAATGAAAATGGTGGGCCTCCCGGGTGGCGCAGTGGTTAAGGGCGCTGTACTGCAGCGCCAGCTGTGCCACCAGACTCTGGGTTCGCGCCCAGGCTTTGTCGTAACCGGCCGCGAAAGGGAGGTCCGTGGGGCGACGCACAATTGGCTTAGCGTCGTCTGGGTTAGGGAGGGTTTGGCCAGTAGGGATATCCGTGTCTCATCGCGCACCAGCGACTCCTGTGGCGGGCCGGGCGCAGTGCGCGCTAACCAAGGTTGCCAGGTGCACGGTGTTCCCATCTCTCCCGAGCCTGTACAGGAGTTGTAGCGATGAGACAAGATAGTAGCTACTAAACAATTGGATACCACAAAATTGGGGAGAAAAAGGGCTACAACTCTTTTTTTTAAAAAGGAAAATGGCAAGAATTGAGCAAGCTAACAGTAGGGCAACAAACAGACAAATAACACAGCAGCGGAGAACGGCATCTCGGAACGCACAACTCGTCGATCCTTGTCACAGATGGTGTGGTCATCTGCTGTAAAAGCCAGAGTTCCACTCCTATCAGCTAAAAACCAGAAGAAGCGGCTACAGTAGGCACACGATCACCAACAATAATTGCAATAATTGAATAATATAGATTTTTTTATATATATTGCAACGCGAGCGGTGTAGTCAGCATGTAAAATAGAAGTCAGTTCTATTTGTGAAGCAGATTGCACTGCAAGTCCTGCCTCTCCCATCTCAGGGAACATTCTTCCTCAATGACAAAAGCTGACACGTTATTACTAATAAAAAAGGTAACTAATAGCTAGTTCTGTGGAAACATTAAAAACTTTGAGCCAGGAATTTTCTCCCAGATTGCAATTTCATTTTGTGTACATACACAGTCCTTGGTAAACCTGACATGAAGCATCTAACACTATATTACATTATAATCCTATTATAAAACCCTGTGATAGCTTTGGGTCTCAGTCTCACCAGGGTCTAGCACCAGGTCACTGGTGAACATGTTTTTCACTGACATGTTGGCACACAGTTTGACTGTCTTCAGGTGGCTGTGGCGGCGGTTGAGGTAGACAGAGAGAATGTACTGCAGGTCCATCATCAGACAGGTCCAACGCACCGTAGAGGGGGCGGGACCCACCAGTCCTGGCCAATAGAAGAACTTGGTCATGATCAAGGAATACCGCAGTACAATTGTAATTCGCTGGTTTAGCCATGTTCAGTGAAGACATCACAGAAGACAAAACTCGACAAATCTGATTCAAATGACCAGCTTATAGCTGTTACAATTCAACCAGTTTTGCTTGAACATGATTGTTGTTGTAACTGTGTTACTATGTTTGGTGTAAGATGTATGTTTTCACCGTGTCTGGCTGTTTTTGCAGTGCTCTCGTACACCGAACCCTTGGCCGCTCCACACAGGAAGGGGAACTGCAGCCAGGTGGCCGTGGACTTGAACTCCTTAAACAGGTTGGAGAAGGAGACACGGATCACCTGGCCCTCCTACAAAAAACAGCAGAGGAAACAGGGAGGTCAAATATAGTACCTGTAATTCTTATGGTGGGGTTTTACTGGTAATTGGTAAAAATGTGAATACTTATTTGTACAGTTTAGTTCGTTTGAGGTAAAATGGACTCTTAACAACGTGATGAAACTTTGCTAGTTTCTTGAGTCGGCAAGGAGCAACAAAGTCTCGGGTTGCAGAGGTAACAACCCCCACAATGTAGCAGCAGCACACCTATACATATAACTCGTAGATGAATTATGTTTCTATGGCAGCACATGCAATCAGGAGCGAAGGAGAAAATGTGCGTCTAAAAATATGTTTTTATTTTTGCTATTCAAACTGTTACAGAGACCGCAGTCATTAGTCTGGCCAATTAGTCATCCTAAATTCCAGGACCGTCACAACCCTACATCTAGAGTGAGAATAGGTCTATTTCACTCTTTGCAACCATGAGGAGAGTGATAAGTGATCCACTGAACCCCAAGGCAAATCTAATGACAGAATTATATAGTGTGTCCAACTTTTAAGCATTGCTTTGAGTGGCCTGGGGTAAAAGAAATTAACCTTGTCAAAATGAGGTACTAGGTCTTGCGTATTGGGGTCCTGCCGCAGAGCATCATAGAGGTTTATATGTGTTAAGATGAGCAAGGTCAAATAAATGGTTGAACTCACACTTGTTATTTGGCCAGTTGTCCTGCAAGGACTTCTGATTGGTCAACCCCAGGCTAGTGTGGGGGGATTATAAATGGCATCCTGTTCCTTTGTTCGGTGGAGAAAAGCTGAGGACAGGCGAGACTGAACATCTACCTCCCAGCATAACATCTTGATTTGTCCTTCTCAAATAAACCTATTTTTATCCCCCTGATTTGCTTTGGAGTTTGTGTTATTGAAGAATAACATCAATTGCTACACAAAAGAGACTATTGACTTAAAGCAATCTGACCTTGGCAAGGGCCATTGAAGTCAGTGTGTCCATGGACCTAGATGATAGACGCTCAGCAGTTGTGCACTTTCCCTGATTATCTCAACTGAGAATCAGAGACAGGGAAATCAAGGCACATGCTTTCGCTGTGGCAAAGCGGGACATCAGGCGTCTGTCTACGTGCTGATGTAAAGACATGAATTGCCGGCAACATCGCGCTCAGAGAAAACGTCAAAGACTGAAAACAAACAGACGTTCCAACAAAAGAAAAATATATGTTCACGCTGTTGAGCAGAGAACATTGAGGTGAGAGACTCAGACAAGGAAGTCACACTAAAAATCCTGACTGTTGCTGGGGGGGGGGGGGGGTATGGCTACGTCTCTCCCTTACTAGAGGGGCAGCCAGTACATATGGAGATTGACACAGGGGCAGCTGTATCTCGTGTCAGACACAAACCAACGTTTTTGAAAGCACAACACTTAACTTATACTATCAAACCAAAAGTCGAGGCTGACTTTTAAGCTCTAGTTAAGAACAAAGTACTGGAGCTGGTCAGCGTGAGTGAATGGGCTACACACCAAACACTACGAGAGATAGACGGGCACCTAAACGGTTGGACTTGTAGAAGAGACTCTCCCAACAGTTCATGTAGAGAGAGTTGTGTATTGGGGTTGTGCGGCAGAGCATCATAGGGGTTTGTATGTGTTAAGACGAGCACGTTCAGATAAATGGTTAAACAAATTCATGTCTCATCATGATTTAATGGTTATAAAGGCGTGGTTATGAAATCCACAAGACAAGGAACCCAGGTAGAGTCAGAGACGAGGTAGATGCGACAAAACTTATAATGGTAGCAAGAAACCATACGGGCAATCCCAGGGGAAGGTCACCCTGACAAAAAAGGTGAATTATTCCAAAATGAAACCATGCTCATACAGTAATTATCCATAAGGTATATATACTGACCAAAAATATAAACGCAACATGTAAAGTATTGGTCCCATGAGCTGAAATAAAAGATGTCCCCCAGAGCTGTTGCCAGAAAATGTAATGTTAATTTCTCTACACTAAACCACTTCTAACGTTGTTTTAGAGAATTTGGCAGTACGTCCAACCAGCCTCACAACCGCAGGCCACGTGTAACCGAGCCAGCCCAGGACCTCCACATCAGACTTATTCACCTGTGGGATCGTCTGAGACCAGCCACCCAGACAGCTGATGAAACGGAGGAGTATTTCTGTCTGTAATAAAGCCTGTTTGTGGGAAAAAAACAAATTCTAATTGGCTGGGCTGGCTCCCCAATGGGTGGACCTGTGCCCTCCCAGGCCCACCCATGGCTGTGACCCTGCCCAGTCATGTGAATCCATTGATTAGGGACTAATTAATTTATTTAAATTGACTGATTTCCTTACATGAACTGTAACTCAGTAAAATCGTTGAAATTGTTGCATTTATATTTTTGTTCAGTGTATTTTGAAGTGCAGACATTATTTAGGTACAATTCCATCTGCTGACATTTTACAAAAGTTCCAGTAGACAACAAATGTGTTACGATAGATTTTGATAAAGAAATCTTTAAGATGTGAATGTCAATGTGTGTAATATCCATAACGGTTGTATTTCCACTCTAAAGTAATAATGGAAATTACATCATTTTCAAATGTTTCCTTTTTTTTGTGTTCAGCCAAGCCTTTCCTTCAAAATGCCTATTCATGTTTTGACCTAAGAGACTTACAAACTCAGACTTCTGCTAATATGTTCAGTCTCCCCAAAATCTGGCCCATTTAATGTTACAAGTAATGCCTCTGTTTTATTTGGCCAACATGCCAATATTTGGGTATTCCAAGGGGACCTATAGACACACACATCAGAAGCTTAATTTACATTTTGTTTGTCCATTCTGTGAGACATTCAAGTTGTGATTTTGCCTGCAAATGTAACATCCATAAAGCTGGAATCAACAATACCAGTCATGATTCTGTCTGGTAACTTATCAAGGAGAGTTCCATGGTTGAACGCCTGAACAGCACACGTATTCATAAAGGGTCTCGGAATAGGATTACTGATCTAGGATCAGGTCCCCTACTAATCTTATTCATTATGATCTAGGGAAAACTGATTTTAGACCAGCACTCCCACTGAGAGGCTTTATGAATATGGCCCTGGCTAAATGCAAGGATATTAGAATAACATAATCCTCCAAAACCCTAGACAAGACAATAACAGAGCTGAACGTGTCACTCGAGGTTCTAAAACCTAGACTGCATTATAGAGGCACCAAAACAACTAGTCTAATGAACTACTGTAGGCTTAAAACTTAGAGAGATTTATATTACTCGTTCAATAATTAGATGGATAAATCTAAGAAGCTTAGATGGACAGATTTAGAAGGCTTATTTTCCCAATTCCAGTTAAGATCACAACTAAATGTCATAATCCCTAATGAGTGGTGGTAAAATAACCTTGGGTTTTAAATCCATAGGAACTACAGCACTTTCAAAATGAAAGGTTGGGTATAAAACACATGAGAAAGCAGCAAATTCTAGCAGGTAGATCAATATCACAAGGAATAAGTGGTGTTCTACTGAGAATCAGTTCCAGAGGCATGCTACTATACTCCACAAAAATATAAAACACAACATGTAAAGTGTTGGGCCCATGTTTGATGAGCTGAAATAAAAGATTCCAGAAATCTTTCTCTAAAATGTTGTGCACAATTTTTTACATCCCTGTTAGTGAGCATTTTTCCTCTGCCAAGATAATCCATCCACCTGTCAGGTGTGGCATATCAAGAAGCTGATTAAACAGCATGATCATTACACAGGTGCACCTTGTACTGGGGACAATAAAAGGCCACTCTAAAATGTGCAGTTTTGTCACAACACAATGCCACAGCTGTTTCAAGTTGAGGGAGATTGTAATTGGCATGCTGACTGCCCGAATGTCCACCAGAGCTGTTGCCAGATAATTTAATGCTAATTTCTCTACCATAAACTGCATCCAATGTTGTTTTAGAGAATTTGGCAGTATGTCCAACCGGCCTCACAACCGCAGACCACATGGAACCACGCCAGCCCAGTGGGTGGTCCTATGCCTTCCCAGGCCCACCCATGGCTGCACCCCTTCCCAGTCATGTGAAATCCATAGATTAGGGCCTAATACATTTATTTCAACTGACTGATTTCTTTATATGAACTGTAATTCAGCAAAATTGTTGAAATTGATGCACGTTACGTTTATATTTTTGTTCAGTATAAAAACAGGTATTGAGTGTCGTGGAAGTGGGAGAGAAGAGACAGACTGTTCTGAATAGTAATGTTATTTCACTATTTAACACAGCAAATTCCTTAGAATTATGAGGCATATTTTTATTTGATCAGTGCTATGCCAATCCATCATACTATCAAAATACTAAGTACTATGCCCTTGTTGAATAATAACATGCCTCACAACACAGATATCCTATATAAATCAGTTTTATAAAGTATGTAATTACATGCCTGACAATGCCATTGTGTTCCTTCCTAGTCTCGAAAACCCAACCCTAGGCAACACAGTGACTAGGGTCTGGTTTGATGGACTCTTTTGGCATTGTGGAACTACGTCACTTCCTAGGTCCGCTTGAATAAAATACAAAATATTTGCTAGCGAGATGGAGATCAAGAGGCTGGTTTGCATTAACTAGCTGAACGAGAACCACTGCAAATGTTTTCCCCCCCAAACTATGGTTTTGAATCGCGACATTCTGAAATGTCTGCCTCGTGATTTTTTGATTGAGTATTTTTTACACTTATTGACAAAGGCAGTGACATAGTACCTCTATCATTGAAACCAGACCCTAGTTCCTTCAATTGGAATGACAACCACAATGGAGTGTGCCAATACAGAAAACAATGGTACACCCAAGCTGTACATAACAATGCGGAATTCAACCCAAGAAAGGGCCAGGATTGAAAACCATGTCCCCAGTCTGTACCTCAGCAGCGATGTCCATATGCACTACAAAGTGTTTGGCAGGACTGGGTCTGAAGAGCAGGTAGAGGTAGCGTCCTGTCAGCCCCAGGGACTGAGTGCTGGTCTTGGGCAGAAGGATGTAATTGCTGGCTGGAATGGACCCCCGGATCCGAAAGACTGTACACATCAGTGTTTTGTCCTGTCAAAATGTCATAATGAAAAGTCACAATTAAAAGCAAACTGAAGACCTGGGGTGAATCTCAAAAGTAGTTTCTGATTCCTCATTTCCATCTGACATGAGCAGGGGCATTGGATGAGAAGGTCTAAAGGGGGTCAACCTCAGAGCTTCTCCTCACTTCTCTGATATTTTGAGGAGGGGAGAGAGTGGGCACAAGGTATTGAGTACCTTCGACATGATTGCCACCCCAGGTTGCCTCCTCTCTCCAATGCTGGGTTGGGTAATAAGAGTGATTTGTTAAGGTATAAGAGTAGTGTTGCCTACCATATAGGTTGTCACATCTCCCTCTCTTGAGGTCTTCTTCCACTCCTCAACTCTCATGTGTTTGAAGATGTTGACATAGGGGTGTTGCCACACTGTCAGGCACAATAAACATTGAAGGGCACTAGTTATAAATAGTGTAAATGCATTTAACGTTAGCTAGTTGGAATAGTTGTCATAATTCATTACTCTATTTTTAACTAGCAGTGAAATACGTTTGCTGGTAACCTGCAGTGATATGCAAATAAACCCTTTACCTCTCGACGTCATTGTAGCAATATGTCAGGGAGTCCTTTCAAGTTACTTAGCTAACGTTAAGTTAGCTAACGTTAGCTAACTAGTAAGTGAATTCACCTGTTGATATCTGGCAAAATATGTACTATAATGCTGTACCGGATAGCCACTGTGGCTTTGCTGTGCTATCAACTCGACCTTTGGTAACAAAGGTACCATCAACATTTAACGTGCTTTACGAAAGAAGTACCTATCTTGTCTCACTCCATATTTTCCTTTAAAATTGTGGAAGCAAGGTTTTTTATGTTCTTCGCCATGTAAACAACAGATTTTGGCATGACAATCTGTACTCTCCCGCTACAATCGCCGCCGTTTCCAACGGTAATACGTAGTCACGTCTTTGCGTCCCACGGTGCCTCTGGGAGCGGTAGTTCAGGACCATAGAGAGCAATAGTAATGGCGTCTTTTTGTTGGCATTAACGCCACCATGGCTCGTTGTGCAAATTAATGTGGTTTTGTGGTAAACACAGGTTTATGAGATCTTATACGTGTTGCTCTATGTGGTAATCTTCATCAACTAACATTCCATTTTGGGAACACAAATGCACACGAATGCTCCATAATTCATAAAGGTAATGTTAACTGACTGATATATCATAGAACAAAACATACACTACATATACAAAAGTATGTGGACACCCCTTCAAATTAGTGGATTTGTCTATGTCAGCCACACCCGTTGCTGACGGGTGTATAAAAACGAGCACACATCCACAAAATCGCCATTGACAAACATTGGCGGCAGTAGAATGCCCTTACTGATGAGCTGAGTGACTTTCAACGTGGCACTGTCATAGGCTGCCACCTTTCCAACAAGTCAGTTCTTAAAATTTCTACCCTGATTGAACTGCCCCTGTCAACTGTAAGTGAAGTGCAAATGTCTAGGTACCGCCGAGAGCTGAAGTGCGTAGTGCTTAAAAATGGTCTGTCCTCAGTTGCAACACTCACTACCGAGTTCCAAACTGCCTCTGGAAGCAACGTCAGCACTGAACTGTTTGACGGAAGCTTAATTAAATGGGTTTCCATGGCCTAGCAGCCACACAAAAACCTAAGATCACCATGCCCAATGCCAAGTGTCGGCTGGAGTGGTGTAAAGCTCACCGCCATTGGACTCTGGAGCAGTGGAAATGCGTTCTCTGGATTGATGAATCACACTTCACCATCTGGCAGTCCGACGGACGAATCTGGGTTTGGCGGATGCCAGGAGAACAATACCTGCCCACATGCATAGTGCCAAATGTAAAGTTTGGCGGAGGAGGAATAATGGTCTGTGGCTGTTTTTCATCGTTCGGGCTAGGCCCCTTAGTTCCAGTGAAGGGAATCTTAAGTCTACAGCATACAATGACATTCTAGACGATTCTGTGCTTCCAAATTTGTGGCAACAGTTTTGGGAAGGCCCTTTCCTCTTTCAGCATGACAATTCCTACATGCATAAAGCAAGGTCCATACAGAATTGGTTTTGTTGAGATAGTGTGGAAGAACTTGAATGGCCTGCACAGAGCCCTGACCTCAACCCCATCGAACACCTTTGGGATGAATTGGAATGCTGACTGAGAGCCAGGTCTAATTACCCGAAGTCAGTGCCCGACCTCCCTAATGCTCTTGTGGCTGAATGGAAGCAAGTTCCCGCAGCAATGTTCCAACAGTCTTCCCAGAAGAGTGCAGGGCGGACCAACTCCATATTAATGCCCATGATTTTGGAATGAGATGTTCGACAAGCAGGTGTCCACATACTATTGGTCATGTAGTGTATAAGATCTCCGAAGCCTGTGTCTATCCCAAAACCCCATTCTTTCCCCATTAATTTCCCCCATAGGAATGGTTGAGCCAGAGAGTATGAGGCAAAACAACAGGTTTTACTCTGCCCAAAATCTGTCCACAGAAATAAGCCCACGAAGTGAGGATTTTTTATATGGAGGTCAATGAGATAAGAGTATCAAATTTGGTCAACAATAAAAAAGTATTGCTAATTTGCTAAATGGGCTTATTTGACCAAATAGAAGTTTGGTTAGGTTAGGAATGCACTGATATACGTGGACTCAAGTGGCATTTCGGCAACTTAGAAAAAATAACTTGATATTGGAGTTTGTTGTCATGGAGATAAACTCATTATGGATAAAACCCATTTTAGCATGGACATTGCCATTGAGGGCTTCCACCATTTTAAAGTAGTCAACTGGGTGGGGATTCCTATGAGTTGGGAGCAATCAGCCAATGAAGAAGAAAATGTTCTTCTTTAAAACAGCGATAGCCTCAATGGCGATGCCTATGCTTTCACAGGCGCTATAATGGCACAGATACAAAGATGAGTCCTTTATCTATTTCTATGGCCTGTTGTTCACGCACGTTTCTGCTCTCTCATTGGAAAGAATGGTCCCACCTGATCTCACCTCTTCCCGCCTGCCTTCCATCTTTGAGGACATATATTTCCATTGTTAGAACGGTCACTTGACTATCTTGTCAATAAAATAGACAATCTTTGGCTGAACAACCAGAGGTAACTAATTTCCGGTTTTTAGGACTACAACAGCTTGTTGAGCTTTATTGGTCAGGATAGGTCATGGGCGCATTAATCTGCCCAGGCGTTGCTGACACATGACAGATCTTAAAACGCCTGGAATGGTATTTTACATTTCAGAAAACCACATCGTTTGTTCTATCAATCTGTCAGTCGATGAACCAGTCGATGACGTGGCCTGCAACCATTGGATGATGAATGCAGCATCTGAGCAGGGGAGCCCGACCCATGTCTTGAGTTGGATAAGGATAATTTTAAGCATAAATTCCACACTAAACATGATATGGTAAAAGGTCATGTTAAATTGCGTAAAGCGACTGATGCATTCAGGGTTCACATACGCATCACTGACACAAACGTGTTTTTGAGTTATCCACCCTATGGACTCCAGAAAGACAACAGCAGGAAAAGTATGATTTTTTTTATGTCATATTTCATTTTATCTATTGACATTTCAAAAGTCTTGTAGCGATAAGCTTCACTCATCTCGAATACAAAATGACTACTTGAGACACAATCACTAGTGAACGTCTACACACCCCTTGCACAGCCTTCCCATTTTGTGCCTTAAAATGAAATCTAAAAAGGGAATAAATGAGGGGGGTTTTGCCCCCTAACAATCTACACAACGTACTCCGCATTTTCAAAGCGAGAGAAGAAATATATACATTTTTCCAAATTCATCAAAAATGAAGATGTTTTGATTGCATATGTCTTCACACCCCAGAGTTAATACTTAGTGGAAGGAGCCTTTGGCAGCCATTAGAGCTGTGAACAATTTTGAATAACATTCTACCAACTTTTATTTTAAACTATTGTGGTGGCAGCATCATGTTATGGGTATGCTTGTCACCAGCAGAGACTGGGGTGTTTTGTTAGGATCAAAATAAATATGAGGGAGTAAAACCCAGCTAAAATGTTAGAGGAAAACCCACCTTAGTCTTCTGAAAACCTAACCCTGGGAGAGTTTTATTTTTCAATTACACAAATGTTAATGCCAAACATACCAGAATGGCTTTCCAAGAGGTGCTGAGTGTTCCTGCGTGGTCCAGGCCAGAAGGTTTATATATTACTGTCCATCAATTAACCTTAATTAACAGAGCTTGAGCAATATTGACAAAAACAATGTATACTGAGTATACAAAACATTAAGAACACCTGCTCTTCCCATGACATAGACTGACCAGGTGAATCCAGCTGACAGTTATGATCCCTTATTGATGTCACTTGTTAAATCCACGTCAGTATAGATGAAGGAGAGGAGACAGGTTAAATAAGGTTTTTTTAGCCTTGAGACAATTGAGACATGGATTGTGTATGTATGTCATTCAGAGGTTGAATGGGCAAGACAAAATATTTACAGTAAGTGCCTTTGAACAGGGTATGGTAGTTGGTGCCAGGCGCACCGTTTTGTGTCAAAAACTGCAATGCTGCTGGGTTTTTCATGCTCAACAGTTTCCCGTGTGTATCAAGAATGGTCTACCAGCCAAAGGACTACCAGCCAAAGGACATCCAGCCGACTTGACACAACTGTGGGAAGCATTGGAGTCAACATGGGCCAGCATCTCTATGAAACGTTTTTGACACCTTGTAGAGTCCATGCCCTGACAAATTGAGGCTGTTCTGAGTGAAAAAGGGGGGGTGCAACTCAATATTAGGAAGGTGTTCCTAATGTTTGGTAAACTCAGTGTATGTTGCCCTAAGAGTTGTGCAAATGTAACAGTCTTTGCTTCCGTCCCTCTCCTTGCTCCAACCTGGGCTCATACCAGGGATCCTCTGAAACCATCAACAACTGCCTCCCATGAAGCATAGTTAACTATCGCTACACAAAAGCCACGGCCCTTGCAGAGCAAGTGAAACAATTGCTTCAAAGTCTCAGAACAAGTGATGTCACAGATTGAAATGCTACTATCTAGCTAGCCATTTGGCACACCGGTTAGATCTTATTTAAAATGATTCCCAGCTGTAACTCTGGGGTGTGAACACAAATGTAATTTAGACATGTTCTTTTTTCTTGTGGAACATTTTCCATAATTTTCTTTCACTTTGAAAATGTGGAGTAGGTCATGTAGATCGGCAGGATTTGTATTTATTGAATCCCTTTTTAGATGTACTTTTAAGGCATGGGGGGAGTTGGATGTGCAGACTTTCACTAGGCACTGTACCACTCATCATTTGGAAATACATTCAAATACTGTACATTAACAGAGTGACACACAAATAATATCTTACTTAAAGGCCCAGTGCAGTCAAATTTCAGTTTTCCCTGTGTTTTGTATCATAGTGTACAACAGCTGATGAAAATAACACTGTAAAAGTGGGAAAAATGTGACCAGTGTAACTTTCTGATAGTTGCCCGTTGAAAATACAATTTACACAGGACCTTCTAATCTGCAGGTTTTGCATGGGCGGAGTTGTCTTGCATGATGACATCCCCAGGCAGTATAAGTTGATAAACCAATAACAAAAAAAGTGTCAAACCTCTCTGCCAACAGCTAGTTTTCAAGTTACATTAGGCACCCCCAATTAGACCCCTCACTCAGACCACTCCTAGACAGACCTCTGAAACTTCTTGCTTGCAAAACAATTATTTTTGTCATTTTGTTTTACATTTTAATTTCAAACTATTACACTACGGTACTTAATTGTTACCCAGAAATGATTTGATATTAGATAAAAATGGCTGCATTTGGGCCTTTAATCTGAATAAATATTTACAACATGTGGAGGTAACTCAATTGGGTCGTTTAAGTGAATGAGGAATGACACCTGCATAGATGGACTAGACCCCGTGGTCTCATTAGGAGTTAGGTGTGTGCAGTCTGTACTCTTCTCTAGGGTTGCCGTTGTGGTACGACAATGCAGTTGAGCGAGAGTCTCAGGTGTCATGGAGGTGTTCCGAGCATGCTGTCTTGAACTTTGAGCCTGCGGAGATGGAGGACTATCAGGCTGGACTCCTGTTGGTGGTGGTGTAGAAGCTCCATTGTTCTCTGGAACTGTGGCGATGGAGAATGGTTCTACTCTTGTCTCGGTTAGTCACTGTCCACAGCACACCACCTCCACCTCCATCCTACAGCTTCGCAGTTTCTTCGCAAGCTCTGTCTTCACCTGCAACCAACAGAGGAAAAAACATTCTTCCCTCCCTTCAACTGAAATGTGTGAGTTTGTCCTTGCTGGTCACTTTGCTGGTCTACTATTCTTCATACAATTCTACTCCCTCAGTAAATGATAGCCTGTCTTTTTGCAAAACCAATTTTTAATCAAAGGATGTTGAATTGATGCATTTTTCCTACTCAGGAAGGGCGATTGCAGAGCAAAAGAGGACATCTGCAACTATACTGTACATGAGAATGGAAGAAGCTACCTGCCCCGAGGTCCACGAGGGGGCTAAAGGGGGCTTTGGCGCAAAAGATTATCTGTATCTCCGTTGCGCTGTGTCAGCACAATGGACAGGGAACGCCGTGGTGTGTGTAGGGCGGCTATGAGAAGTCACTGGGTGGTAAGGTATGACTCCTTTTGGTTTCCATAAAAAGCAAGCAGAAATGCATGCGTTCCTAAAGCACAGAAGTAAGACTCGAGGACTGCAAGGTTGCTGAGGGCAGTGACAGACCCCGGCTTTAAGTTTACAGCCAGCATGTGGTGCACAGAATCCTCAGTCTTCTCCCTCCTCCAAACAAATTACTCCAGGCAAAAGCAACGGATCTTTACACTAGAGTCAAAGTGGTCCACAGTGTATTGGAGTGTGTCAAGAAGCTGTGGGGCGACAGTGAGTTCGAAGCCATTTAGGCACAGTGCAGTGCCAGTGGCACTAATGCACCACCACCAGCGCCAAGCAAACAACGATGTTACAGTATATAAGTACAAACCTCCAGGCCTACATGATGGCCAATACAGTAGGCCAGCAGAACTGAGGAGAAGAGACTGAGTGGAAAACACCGTTCTTCAGCACGTTGGATACCGTCATTGGTGAAACGTCAGAACTGGTGAAGGCCCTGTGTGCCTTTGACCCAGAGAGCCATGACTTTCTAAATGAGTTAAAAGGCGAATCCACTGCAAGATCTAAGCAAAACAGATTTGGTGGAAGCTGAGTTCAGTGCGGTTTGCTAGGTTTTTCTGACTGAAATCGCCCGTTCTGGCTAAAAATGAGAACAAATCGGCCCCACTTGATATTCTGCAACGATTCTCTGGGCCTCTTTCCGCTATGCCGACCATGCTTACTACACTGAAACATGGACTGACTTTTTGGGCGTCCAATCAGAACAGAACAAACACGCTACACCCGAGGAAAGCTCAACTAATCCAACTGGCATTTGAGGGGGATCTCACAAGAAGATTTCAAGGAATGATCGATTGATCGATTATTCAGGAAATTCCACAGAGCATCAAGGAAGCTGCAACCCTTTTGAAAACGTAAGATTGTTTCAATCTAGCTGGTTGGTTTTGATCAAAATCTTGCTTTCGGGTTTAGGGCGCTGTCCATGGTGTTGATGGAGCGCAGCGAGATGTCGTGGCATCGAACCTGTCACTTCTTGGTCAAAAGCAATTCTTGAACTTTTATGTTTACTGTGGTGTAGCGTAATGCAAGCTGAATTCCATATAATTCCAATGTAAGAACCCAATGACGCCCCTGGGTATAGCTACATATCAGTATGTTTCATCATAGAAATAGATAACCAGAATCAAATTGAGCCTTTCTTCATAGCCTATTGGTTTTCGCGGCTGTAAATGGAACTGTACGTATTGGAAACGTGATTATGGTAGGCTGGCATTGCTTAATTGATTATGTGGGTCGAATTTGATTCACAGAAGTGTATTCACAACCTGTTGCCATATCACAACCTGTTGCTGAACTCATGAGCGAGCAGTATGCTTTTCCATGTTTGAAGCTGGCCTGTATATGCCTATTTGTTTGGCAAGACAGCTGTGCATGGCTGCGTCTCACTGTAGTAGGCTGTAGGCTATGTTTTGGTTATTTGGGTCTCCATTCGCCTTTTGTTTACTGTGTTTGTTCCTTGTTAATGTAACTAGCCTAAATATAGATTGTGTCATGGCTTTATCGATCTGACATTTTGCTTTATTAAGCCTACTACTTGGTTCCGCTGTTTTGTTCTGGTCGCATTCATTCCTTCATTCATTCGTTCGCATTCGCAGTTGTGTCGTATTCTAAGCCAAACTGTTATTCAGTATTTATGTTTGCACGCATGAATAACTAGGCTACTACTATTTTGGTAAGACAACTGTGTGTATCACTGCATTCACATAGGCTGCTTGTAATAGATGAATTTCCCTATCTATCTTGTAGCCAATATTCATTACCAAAACGGGCTAGCTGTATGGTATGGTCCATTGTGCTGATAAAGCGCAGCAGAGATTTCAGATTTCAAAAGCACTCAATGATCTTGGAGTCTCAGCATTTGAACGTTATGTTTATTGTGGAACAGCGTGATTATATCAGCAGAATTCAATATCATTCCAATGCAAGGACACCCCCAAAAATATAGCCCCCTCGCCGATTTCAACTGCCCCTTTAGTCACTTTATCCTGGGGCCGGGTCTGAAGCTACAGCACATTAGAATGAACAAGTCTGACGTTCAAAAGGCATTAGTCTAATAATAGTAGTTGCCCGTTCCTAAAGTAATTCAGTATGTCATTAACATTTCTTTCAGGCACTAGCGAACCTGTCAGATACTTGTGACCCATCTGACTTCACATCACACCATAACCCAGACCGTTTACAGCAATTGTCACAGATAATCGAGGTAGCCAAATGAGTCTTCAATCAGGGATGTGCAGTTGGCAGTAAGTGTGTGCGTTACAGCTTATATAGGAAAGGATGGGGCACCTCAGGGGGAGCATGTGATGAGTTTGATGGATGGAAAACAATAGAAAAACATAGAACATAACGGAAAAAACACAATAGAATCTTACAAACCTCTTTGTTACAGTAGCAGTACAGCACAGCCACCAGAAATCCCTATAGAGACACAACGCTTGGGTTAAAACAAAACACTGATAGGCTTCACTTGCTAAGTAATAATGCAAGGCTATGGTTTGTTGACCTGGGTAATCTGGTTTCAGGTTCCTCACCTGAAATGAGTTGAGGAAGAGCGTGAAGAAGACCTTGATGTAGCGCAGGATGCCAGTGGTCTGCTCATCAGTGGCGAAGATGAAGATGACCTCATGGATGCCAAATAGAGGGATGAGGGTCAAGGTCGCCTTGGCCAAGCTATCAGGAGATAGGACATAGGGAGGAAATTTGTCTCACTGTCTCAACTAATTTTCCACATGTCTTGCCCTCTTTCTTTTAATCTGCCCCTTTATCTTTCCTCCTCTCTCTGTCACCAACTATCAAATTGGATGCCACATCGGTAAAGGAAGAGGCCTGTGTGTAATATCATTATATCAGACTCTTGTCCTTCTTCCTTACCGAAGCTTGTAGTCAGGATAGCCATTCTGATTGTTGGCACGTAGTTTGGATAGAATCACCTTCAAAATCTTCATGAAAATCAATAAGTTGATCTGTTGACAGTAGCATTTGCAAGCTTTCAAAAACAAACACACACACACACAGCCATGTATGACAAGTAGGCTATAAATATGCAGACCAACACAATGCACACAGACAGGCACGCAAATACACACACACACACACACACACACACACACACACACACACACACACACACACACACACACACACACACACACACACACAATAATGTACATAATAACAGAGCCAATAGCCGCCCTCACCAGTGACGCAAACAGAATGGGGAACCGTATTATCCACCAGTAGCTCATATTTTCATTGACAGCCCAGCACCTGAGGGTACCACATTGGGACATTCATTGTTTACGTCTGTCTCTAAATCAATGCAAACAACAGGCCGTGCAGTGTTCACTGATTGAGGTGACACATGGACACCCACTCACTCTTTGTTTTCTCTCAATAGCTTGGCCAACATCCAAGGAAGGACAAATAAAAGAGGGGTTCCTGACAAAGAAAGACATTGAGCATTAATAAGACACAGTGGGTATAAAAGGCAGAAGTGGTATTTTGGATGTAGACAAAGGATACGTTACTCACCCCAGCCGAGGCAGATATAAGGCAAGTACTTGTTGTTCTCAATTAATACGGAGGCGATGAGCACCGAATACAGGTAGATGGCCTCTCCAAAGAACCAGTAGTGATTGGCTAGAACACAATACTGCATCACCACCTGGGCCATCCTGCAGCCAATGGCAGCCTTGAAATAAAGATGGTAAAGATGGTGATTACTATAAAGGTCAATCAGTGATGACATTTCAAAAACAACTAGTCTCCACAGATCATGTCACCATATTCAAGGGTATTCAAGTGTTTGCAGACTTGAAGGAATAAATATGATAGGAACAAGCAATGTGGTAGCTCCACCTACACTGCTCACAACCCACCTTGTGACTCAGCATTTCTCCCAGGTCGGCCTGTCTCATGATCTCCCGGCCCCAGTGACGCTCCAGCATGGTGTCCTTGACGATCACCGACACGGCTCGCAGGATGAAAGACACAAACAGGTTTGCGTGGATGTAGTTGCGGGTGCAGTGAAGCTTCCTGATAGGGAACAATAGAGGCAGATGGCCAAGAAGTATTACTACCAAAAAAATACCATCAAAGAATACTACCCAGAAATCTTCTCAATATGTTCTTATGTTTAGTCACACTCACAAACCTTCCCATACAGTTACTTCTCTAGGGTTGCTTTTCCAATGCTCATCCAAAGCATCCTTTTGGGCTTTCTGTGGTAAATATGACTTTGATGTAAGTGCTTGATTACTGGAGTAGAGATGAGTGAAGTGGACCAGTGTTTCTATTTGAAGAGTGGTGGCGAACAGAAGGACAATTGTACCTGATACTCAGTAGAATGATGAGCGCTGAGACCAGGGTGAAGAGGGACAGGGTGTAGCCAACCGTGTAAAGCATCCTGAAGCTCACCATCAACTGCTTGAACCACAGCTGTGGAAAAAACAATGCAGAGCGGCGTTACCATGGAAACTCATGTCAGAAGAGATTATGTTAAGTAGGACTTTATATACACATCTTGTCACTGACAAAGACGGAAACAACTTTTTTTTTTTTAAAGCGTTGGCCGTTCCCAAATCGCTTCCTAGCCTTTCCCCTTAGCCTTAATCCATTAATGTTTGCAGATCTGTAAGGTGGAAATGCCATCATTACACTGCTCATACCTACAATATCCAGACCCTTCAGATCTTACAAACATTGAAGGCTTTGCGTTAAGGGACTGCATACGTTTACAGTAGCACAGCCCTCCAAATGACGGAACAGAAGGCTGATTTACCTGAAAAGCTCAGGGGCACAGTGCTCATTAACACCTACAAGTAAAAAACAATAGATAGTGTTTTTGCCAGGTACCTCCTGAGATGTGATTTCCTGTTCCTCTTCACACTGAGACATGTCCCTCCAGACTTCCCCGTCCTCCTCCTCCACCCAGTGGCCATCAGAGCCACACCGCCGACGCACCACACCCTGAGACACTGGACATCCCGCAGACATGTCCAGTGTTTGCGCACATACGCACACATGCACGTGCGCGCACACACACAAACATAAACACACATTGAGTGCACAGACAAAAATATTTTTCCACAGAAACACGCATACAGCTTGTGCCCACACACACCCACACACTATTCTGAAAGCAACACGTACAAACAATGTTTCCGAATTGGCATAATTATTGGAGCTGTGTCTGAGAGTAGGCGTGCTAAAATAGGATCAGTTTTGCCATTTAGATCTGTTGGGTTCTGAGAATATGAAATGTTACTTATTCATGTCACTGATGGAGTGCTCAGGTTGAGGGTCTACAACAGAAGTTAAGGGTTATAAGAGGAAGGTATACAGTGGGTGCAACTAAGCTTGGAATGTATTGAGTGCAGGGAAGTGATTACATGTGGCAGGCATTGAGAAGGGGAGACGGTGGAGAGATTAGAAACTAACAAATGCCACTAAGGGAGAGAGGGTAATGTATAACGTTTACATTATGTACGGATATGTTATTGTTAGTCATTAGGGATCTCCTGGGAGGAGAAGAGACACAGTCTGGTATCAATAACCATGACAAACTTGAGTTGGGGAGGAGTGAGCACTTTGGGGTAGAGGTCAGGTCAGATGAAGTGAGGAAGAACAGATATCACTATGGTTCTGTCTAGCAACAGGGTGACAGGGTTGGCTGTTTGGTTGTGGAGGAGGAGACTAGGGGAAAGGGTTAAATATCAGTGCTTGTGTGAAATGTTTTTCTGTCTGAATTACAGCTGAATTACAGCTGTACCCTTTGGGAAGAATTAAAATTGGTTAAGCTTCTCTAGTGTTCGTGAGTAATTTACTCTGAAAAATAAGAACCTAACAGATCATAATGAATATGATTATTAGAACAGCACAGCTACCTTTATATGTTTTATGAATAGGTCAATATATTTTGGGGTATTATTCTGTGACATCATATCACAATTCAATAGATTACCATCGACAATACAATGTAGATACATTTTTTTATTTATTTTTTTATTCAGTCACCTTTGTCAAACCAGGGCAGGTAGGAGGGACAGGACACATTGACCACCGACCCAGGAGGACCATCAGGCCAGCAGGCGTAGCGGTCAAACGTCCTGTTACAGAACAAGCCTGGCAGACAGAGAAAGAACATGACCACGAGCGTTCCATTTGTAGCCTGGTCCTCCAGACTGGCCAAAATAGTGTGTGCAGTGTTTAGAATGCCTTTACGAGGCAATTCTATCTGACCAAGGATAGGCAACTACAACTAGCTGCACTTCAATGTAAACTTACAGCGCATTTCGAAAGTATTCAGACCCCTTGACTTTTCCACATTTTGTTACATTACAGCCGTATTCTAAAAATTCTCATCCATTTACACACAATACCCCGCAAAATGTTTTTGGGGGATTTCTTTTGCAAATGTATAAAAAATGAAAAACTGAAATATCACATTTACACACTAAGTATTCAGACCCTTTACTCAGTACTTTGTTGAAGCACCTTTGGCAGCAATTACAGACTAAAATCTTCTTGGATATGGCGCTACAAGCTTGACACACCTGTATTTGGGGAGCTTCTCCCATTTTTCTCTGCAGATCCTCTCAACGCTCTGTAAGGTTGGATGGGAAGCATTGCTGCACAGCTGTTTTCAGGTCTCTTCAGAGATGTTAGATTGGGTTCAAGTCTGGGGTCTGGCTGTGCCACTCAAGGACATTCAGAGCCTTGTCCCGAAGCCACTCTTGCGTCGTCTTAGCTCTGTGCTTAAGGTCGTTGTCCAGTGGAAGGTGAACCTTTGCCCCAGTCGGAGTTTGCATTAATGTTAGAGTGATTATAGGGACAAAAGTGCTGAATACCAGGTAGTTAGCAAGTTTGGTAGGCTACTAATGACCATGAGCAGCATCAGAGCTTGGAGAAGCCTAATTACCGTGACTAAACGGTCACATGGAATTTGACTGCGTTCATGACTCGTGACCGCAGGTGTGGCGGTAATATGGTCATCGCAACAGCCCTAGGTGGACTCTAATTAAGTTGTAGAAACATCTCAAGGATGACCAATGGAAACAGGATGCACCTGAGCTCAATTTCGAGTCTCATAGCAAAGGGTCTGAATACTTATGTTAATAAGGTATTTCATTTTTACATTTGTAATAAATGTTTACAAAAAAATGTAAACCTGTTTTTGCTTTGTCATTGTGGGGTATTGTGTGTATATTGATGAGGGAAAAAATGTTTTAATCCATTTTAGAATATGGCTGTAACAAAGTTATGTGAAAAAAGTACAAGGGTCTGAATACTTTCCGAATGCACTGTATATGTCTATCAAGGGTACTCTGGGCAGGGCAAAATTCAGTTGGTTGTACAGTAATCCAAAAAGGTTGGAAACCACTGTTCTACCAGAAGCCTTCATAATATAAAACAACAACAACAAAATATGCCAATGGAACCAATCCTATTTTATCCTTAATTAGTCTTGCTTGCCAGACTTATGGCACTCTACTCCCAGGTGTGTGAGAGACTGTGGGAAGTTTACCAAGGAACCACTTCTAAATGCCAAATCTATTTGAGTCGAGTTGTGTTCTTACCTTGAGGAAATGGCTCATAGTCAATCATCTTCACACATTCGTCTTTGTAGTGGATCCACCTCATGTAGGTCTCCTCCAGGACTTTCCCACCGACCATCTCCACCTGGAAGAGGAAACAAAAAAAAACATTCATGGAATAGCCTTCTTCTCTTTTGCCATCTAGTGGGATTTCAAAAACATGATTGAATGAATGAATGAATGAATGAAAGGTTTCATTGGAGGGGCAGCTAAAAATGTATTGCTCTGTACGACAGGAGCTACGTTCTGTCTCACCACAGTCCAACCATTAAACAATAGGTGTTTCCTGTGTACAGACTCAGCTCACTGTACACTCACTGTACTCTACAGTGTCCAACAGTTATAAGCGGCTCTTGATAGCACTTTGGCTATTATGGTGTGTCACGCTCAACAACACTCACGACTGTATGGTTCTGCTCAAAACAACACAACATTTGCATGTAACAGATACAGTCTCAATACAGTATTTTGTTCATATCTCACCTTTAGCATCTTCAGCAGAAGTAGGCAGGTCAGGGCCATGCTTCCCATGGTACAACTCATCTCTGTTCGGGGGATGAGCGCTCTCTGTGAGGTCAAGAACACTTTTTTTTAGGAACTCAGTCGGGTTCTCAACTTACTGTTGAGCGTTAAAATAGTAGAATACACCAGGTGCAATTTCAAAATTTGGTTGTGCGTCAGCAGTTTTCCTCTTGCTATGTCAGTCACTGACAGTCACTCAATTAGTCCTTCAGTAAAACATTTTTGATTGGTTAGTGTACCCAGGTATCAAAACTTGTAGGATACAACAATGAATAATGTTCAACTAACACATACCATTGTAATGGAGGGGGACACCTTGGGCAGGGGGACATTATTTGGCATGATAGGCCCCCCCAACAAAATTGTGCCTGAGGGCCTCAAAAGCCTATAGCATATATTCTGACCCATAAACGGATCAGTGTCAGCCTTCAATCATCACAGATGGTTTGTAGCACACTTTGAGAAACCTTATTATACTTTATTATAAATAGGAATGAGTCATCCTCCTTCATATGCTCTGCAAATATGGCCATTCATCAATCTATCATTCAAAGAGGGAAAGCTCTAAACAAACAGAGCAAGATATCCACTTACCCCACTTAGGAGAACATTAGGAGAACATTATATCCTAGGGCAATAATTACCCCTGCACACCTTTGAAACACTTGTTTAATCCCAAACTGATGTACCATATGATGAGGTTTTTTTTCACACTAAAGCGCATCATTCTGGGAGGGAGTAAGAGGGGAAGAAACAGAGAGAACAGCAGCAGTGGGTATTGTTACACATTCCAGTCTGTGCTAGTGAAACAGTCCTGCAGCTTAGCATCTGCTTCATCGGACCACTTCCATATTGGGCGCATCACTGGTACTTCCTGTTTGAGTTTTGGCTTGCAAGCAGGAATCAGGAGGACAGAGTTATGGTCAGATTTGCTAAATGGAGGGTGAGGGAGAGCTTTGTATGCATTTGTATGTGTGGAGTAAAAGGGATTTAGAGTTTTTTTGCCACTAGTTGCTCAGGTGACATGCTGGTAGAAATGAGTTAAGACGGATTTCAGTTTCCCTGCATTAAAATCACCAGCTACTAGGAACGCAACCTCTAGATGAGCATTTTCTTGTTTTCTTATATCCCTATACAGACAGCTATAATAGACAGCTATGAAAAATATAGATAAAAATATCTTGGTAAATAGTATGCTCTACAGCTTATCATGAGTTATTCTAACTCAGGCTAGCAGAACCTTGAGACGTACTTAACAAAGAAACACACACTTCCCCCCTTGAGTTTACCCTAAGCTGCTGTTCTGTCCTGCCAATGCATAGAAAAAACATATTGATGTACACTGAGTGTACAAAATGAGTGTACAAAACATTAGAAACACCTTCCTAATATTGAGTTGCACCCCCTTTGCCCTCAGAACAGCCTCAATTCGTCGGGGCACGGACTCTACAAGGTGTCGAAAGCATTCCACAGGGATGCTGGCCCATGTTGACTCAAATGCTTCCCAAATTTGTGTCAAGTTGGCTGGAAGTCCATTGGGTAGGGGGCCATTTTTGATACACACGGGAAACTTTTGACTGTAAAAGAATGCAGCAGCGTTGCAGTTCTACCATACCCCATTCAAAAGGCACTTAGATATTTTGTCTTGCCCATTCACCCCCTGATTGGCACACATAAACAATCCATGTCTCAGTTGTCTCGAGGCCTAAACATCCTTCTTTAACATGTCTCCTCCCCTTCATCTACACTGATTGAAATGACATCAATAAGGGATCGTAGCTTTCACCAGAATTCACCTGGTCAGTCTATTTCATGGAAAGAGCAGCTGTCCCTAATGTTTTGCACACTCTGTGTATATTATCCATGTCCAGCAACGACTGAAACATAGGCTATTACAGTTCTTCAGGTCCCGTTGAGCTCGTCCAGTTTGTTCTCCAGTGATTGTACGTTAGCCAATAGAGCGGAGGGTAAAGGCGGTTTATTTACTCGCCAACGTAGTGTCGTCAGGGTGCCCGCACGTTGGCCTCTCTCGCGCCGTCTCTTTACCTGCATTGCATTGATTGCTTTGTATACCTCCAATACCGTTCAATTGCCACCATAGCAACTCAATCCCTGCAACGACAGGATAAGGCTACAGTAGATAAGGAATGGTACACTTGTGAAGACAACAACATGAAAGAAAAACAAAGAAAAAAAGACCCACTCCAAGACCAGCTCCAGCAGAGCCTTTCGGTCCTATTAGGAGTCAGTCGGAGAAAACCCAGGTAATCCTCAAGAGGTCTAAAAGCTAATGTATTTCTTAGTCAATCAAAACACAAGAGTGTGCATAACCACAGTGGCGATGTGATGGGGAGGGGGGGGGGGGGGGGGGGGGTTACTGTTTTGCTTGCTTATTTGTTTGCTAGTTTGTTGATAAATTGAATGTGGCAACATAACTTGTGTGGGTGGTGACATAATATCCACTCCTGCTGGTAAGAGTATCCTCAGTGGACGGACCTCCCCTGCAGTCAGTCAGTCAGTTAGTCTGTGTGGAACAATGCTCATCACTGTGCCAGACAAACACCTGCAGACCCTGGAACCTACCCTCACCAGTAACCCTCTTCGGGCTCCAGACTAGCACACACTGGTGTGCTGAGATTGGCAGATCACATTTAGTGATTTTACTTTCTTGGCAGGACCAATTTCACAGTCATTGCCAGTGGCAGCTCAAACAATGGTTCCCTATGGAGAGAAAGACTCTTGGGTCTGTTGAGTGACACAATAGCAAAAGACAGTGGATGTCTGTGTGCTCCCTGAGCAGTATGTGTTCGAGCAGGGGTCCCCAATTACATTCAGCAGTCAGACGATTTTTCCTTGAGCGGACGGTCCAGGGGCCGGAACATAGTTATAAATAATTTGAACACTGCAAATTCGACGCAAGAATCCGAAACAGATATAGTATTTGACAAAATAATAATAATTTCAAACCTTGATTACATTTGGGATATGATCACATATGTCTCTATATTTATGCGTGGGAATACTTGGGAACAGATTTCCTAAATGAACATAACTTTGAGCTAATTTCCTGGTAATGTTACAGCAGTGGAGGCTGCTGAGGGGAGGGCGGCTCATAATAATGGCTGGAATGGTATCAACCACATGGAAACCACGTGTTTGATGTGTTTAGTACCATTCCATTGAATCCATTCCAGTCTGTTAAAACATGGGCCACTTACAAGTGGCAGGAAAAAGTATGTGAACCCTTTGGAATACCTGGATTTCTGCATAAATTGGTAATAAAATTTGATCTGATCTTCATCTAAGTCACAACAATGGACAAACACAGTCTGCTTACACTAATAACATACAAACAATTACACGTTTTCATGTTTTTATTGATAACACTGCGTAAACATTCACAGTGTAGGGTGGAAAAAGTATGTGAACCCTTGGATTTAATAACTGATTGACCCTCCTTTGGCAGCAATAACCTCAACCAAACGTTTTCTGTATTTGCGGATCAGACCTGCACAATGGCCAGGAGGAATTTTGGACCATTCATCTTTACCAAACTGTTTCAGTTCAGCAATATTCTTAAGATGTCTGGTGTGAACCGCTCTCCAGGTCATGCAACAGAATTTTAAATCAGGTTGAGGTCAGGACTCTGACTGGGTCACTCCAGAAGGCATATTTTCATCTGTTGAAGCCATTCTGTTTATGATTTACTTCTGTGTTTTGGGTCGTTGTCCTGTTGCATCACCCAAATTCTGTTGAGCTTCAATTGGCAGACAGATAGCCTTACATTCTCCTGCAAAATGTCTTGATAAACTTGGGAATTCATTTTTCTGTGGATGATAGCAAGCTGTCCAGGCCCTGAGGCAGCAAAGCAGTCCCAAACCATGACGCTCCCTCCACCATACTTTACAGTTGGGATGAGGCTTTGATGTTTGTGTGCTGTGCCTTATTTGCCTCCACACATTGTGTTGTGTGTTCCTTCCAAACAACTCAACTTTAGTTTAATCTGTCCACAGAATATTTGGCCAGAAGCGCTGTGGAACATCCAGGTGCTATTTTGCGAACTTCAGACGTGCAGCAATGTTTTTCCGAGGTGTCCTCCCATGAACACCATTCTTGTTTAGTGTTTTACATATTGTAGACTCATCAACAGATGTTAACATGTTCCAGAGATTTCTGTAGGTCTTTAGCTGACACTCTAGGATTCTTCTTAACCGCATTGAGAATTCTGCACTGTGCTCTTGCAGTCATCTTTGCAGGACGGCCACTCCTAGAGAGAGTAACAACAGTGCTGAACTTTCTCCATTTATAGACAATTTATCTTAACATGGACTGATGAACATCAGGGCTTTTAGAGATACTTTTGTAACCCTTTCCAGTCAACAATTCTTAATCTTAGGTCTTCTGATATCTCTTTTGTTCGAGGCATGGTTCACATCAGGCAATGCTTCTTGTGAATAGCAAACTCACATTTTGTGAGTATTTTTTATAGGGCAGGGCAGCTCTAACCAACATCTCCAATCTCATCACATTGATTGGACTCCAGGTTAGCTGACTCCTGAATCCAATTAGCTTTTGGAAAAGTCATTAGCCTAGGGGTTCACAATCTTTTTCCAACCTACACTGTGAATGTATTCAACATGATGTATTCAATATCGAACAAGAAAAATACAATAATTTGTGTGTTATTAGTTTATGCACACTGTGTTTGTCTATTGCTGTGACTAAGATGAAGATCAGATCAAATGTTATGAAATTAGTCATAACATTTGATCTGATCTTCATCTTAGTCACAGCAATAGACAAACACAGTGTGCATAAACTAATAACACACAAATTATTGTATTTTTCCCAATGCAGAAATCCAGGTAGTTCCAAAGGGTTCACATACTTTTTTTTGACACTTGTGTTAGAGTAACCTACACAGAACAAAATTATAAACACAACATGCAACAATTTCAAAGATTTTACTGAGTTACAGTTCATATAAGAAAATCAGTCAATTTAAATAAATTCATTAGGCCCTAATCTATGGATTTCACATGACTGGGAACACAGATATGCATCGGTTTGTCACAGATACCTTAAAAAAAAGTATTGGTGTGGATCAGAAAACCAGTCAGTATCTGGTGTGACCACCATTTGCCACATGCAGCGCAACACATCTCCTTTGCATAGAGTTGATCAGGCTTTGGATTGTGGCTTGCGGAATGTTGTCCCACTCCTCTTCAATGGCTGTGCGAAGTTGCTGGATATTGGTGGGAACTGGAACACGCTGTCGTACATTCGATCCAGAGCATCGCAAACATGCTCAATGACTGTCTGTTGAATATGCAGGCCAAGGAAGAACAAGGACATTTTCAGAATTCAGGAATTGTGTACAGATCCTTGCCTGCATTTTAACAAAACAAATTTGAGGAAAACGCTGCCGAAGTTCTATCAACACATTGCCTCTAGCACTTGCTGGACATTAACACTTGACCAATGTTACTCCCCCTTCCGGGATGGCTACAAGGCCCTCCCCAGACCTCCCTTCGGCAAATCAGATTACTACTCCATTTTGCTCTTCCCTTCCTATAGGCAGATTTTTTTTTTTTGAGTGCCTGTGCTAAGGTCTATTTAACACTGTTCTGACCAATCGGAAATCGATGCTTCAAAATTGTTTTAATCACACGGACTGGGATATGTTCTGGTCAGCCTCTGAGAATAACATTGACACGGTGACTGAGTTAATCAGGAAGTGTGTAGAGGATGTTGTTCCCAGTGTGACTATTAAAATACACCCAAACCAAAAAACGTGGATAGATGGCAGCATTTGCGCAAAATTGAAAGCGCAACATCCCGGCTGGCCAAACCCTCCCCTAACCCGGACAATGCTGGGCCAATTGTGTGCAGTCTCATGGGTCTCCCAGTGTAGCGGCCGGCTGCGACACAGCCTGGATTCGAACCCGGATCTGTAGTGACGCCTCTAGCACTGCGATGCAGTGCCTTAGACTGCTGCTCCACTCTGGAGGCCTAAATACCTTATTCACCTGCTTTGATGATTACACAGTGCCATTGAAGCGGCCCGCTCCCAAGGACTGTGGGTCCCATTCTCCGTGGCCGACGTGAGTAGGGCATTTAAGTGTGTTAACCCTTGCAAGGCTACCGCCCAGACAGCATCCCTTGTCGCGTCCTCAGAGCATGGGCAGACCAGCTGGCTGGAGTGTTTACTGACATATTCAATCTCTTCCTATGCCAGTCTGCTGTCCCCATTTGCTTCAAGATGTCCACCATCGTTCCTGCACCCAAGAAAGCAAAGGAAACTGAACTAAATGAGTATCATCCCGTAGCACTCACTTCTGTCTTCATGAAGTGCTTTGAGGATCATATGACCTCTACCTTATCTGACACCCTAGACCCACTTCAATTTGTATACCGCCCCAATAGATCCACAGATGATGCAATCACCATCGCACTGCACACTGGGTCTGAACCCCGCCCTGTGCAACTGGGTCCTGGACTTCCTAATGGGCCGCCCCCAGGTGGTGAAGGTAGGAAACAACACCTCCACTTCGCTGATCCTCAACACAGGGGCCCCACAAGGGTGTGTGCTCAGCCCCCTCCTGTACTCCCTGTTCACCAATGACAGCGTGGCCACGCACACCTCCAACTCAATCATCAAGTTTGCAGACGACACAACAGTAGTAGGCCTAATTACGAACAATGACGAGACAGCCTACAGGGAGGAGGTGAGGGCCCTGGCAGAGTGGTTGTCAGGAAAATAACCTCTCAATGTCAACAAAACGAAGGAGCTGATCGTGGATTTCAGGAAACAGCAGAGGGAGCACGCCCCTATCCAAATCGACGGGACCACAGTGGAGAAGTTGAAAAACTTCAAGTTCCTCGGCGTACACATCACTGACTATCTGAAATGGTCCACCCAAACAGACGGTGTGGTGAAGAAGGCGCAACAGTGTGGGGTGGTGGCAAGGTGGTGAAGAAGGCACTGCCTGCCCTGCAGGACACCTACAGCACCCAATGTCACAGGAAGGCCAAAGAAAATCATCAAGGACATCAACCACAACGAGCCACGGCCTGTTCACCCCGCTATCATCCAGAAGGCGAGGTCAGTACACATGCATCAAAGCTGGGACCGAGAGACTGAAAAACAGCTTCTATCTCAAGGCCATCAGACCGTTAAATAGCCATTACTAGCCCGGCTTCCACCCGGTTACTCAACCCTGCACCTTAGAGGCTGCTGCCACATATACATAGACATGGAATCACTGGTCACTTTAATAATGGAACACTAGTCACTTTAGTAATGTTTACATTCTGTTTGACTAATTTCATATGTATATACTGTACTCTATTCTACTGTATTTGAGTCAATGCCACTCCGACATTGCTCATCCTAATATTTATATATTTATTAATTCCATTCTTTTACTTTTAGATGTGTGTAATGTTGTGAATCGTTAGATACTACTGCACTGTTGGAGCTAAGAACACAAGCATTTCGCTACACCCGCAATAACATCTGCTAAATATGTGCATATGGCCAATAAAATTAGATTTGATCATTCTGAAACACGAGGTGATGCCGGCGGATGAATGGCACAACAATGTGCCTCAGGATCTCGACACGGTATCTCTGTGCATTCAAATGAACATTGATAAAATACAATCGTGTTTGTTGTCCGTAGCTTATGCCTGCCCATAACATAACCCCACCGCCGTCATGGGGCACTCTGTTCACAACTGTGACATCAGCGAATCACTTGCCCACACATCGCCATACACGCCATTGTCTGCCATCTGCCAGGTACAGTTGAAATCGGGATTCATCGGTGAAGAGCACACTTCTCCAGCGTGCCAATGACCATCAAAGGTGAGCATTTGCCCACTGAAGTCTTACAACCCCGAACTGGAGTCAGGTCAAGACCCCGGTGAGGATGATGAGCACGCAGATAAGCTTCCCTGAGACGGTTTCTGACAGTTTGTGCAGAAATTCTTCTGTTCCACAGTCCGGGTGGCTGGTCTCAGACAATCCTGCAAGTCAAGAAGCCGAATGTGGAGGTCCTGGGCTGGTGTGGTTACATGTGGTCTGCGGTTGTGAGGCCGGCTGGATGTACTGCGAAATGATCTAAAATGACGTTGGAGGTGGCTTATGGTAGAGAAATTCTCTTGCAACAGCTTACATTTACATTTTAGTCATTTAGCAGACACTCTTATCCAGAGCGACTTACAGTAGTGAGTGCATACATTTTCATACTTTTTTCCAATACTGGTCCCCCCGTGGGAATCAAAACCACAACCCTGGTGTTGCAAGTGCCATGTTTTACCAACCGAGCCACACTGAGCCACACCTTTCTGCAGTCTCAAAACATATGTGGTATTGTGTTGTGTGACAAAAATGCACATTTTAAAGTGGCAGAGGTGCACCTGTGTAATGATCATGCTGTTTAATCAGCTTCTTGATTTGCAACACCTCTCAGGTGGATGGATTATCTTGGCAATGGAAAAATGCTCACTAACAGGGAATAAACAAATTTGTGCAACATTTGAAAGAAATAAGCTTTTTGAGCATATGGACAATTTCTGGGCTCTTTTATTTCAGCTCATGAAACACGGGACCAACACTTTACATGTTGCGTTTATATTGTTGTTCAGTATAATATAGAAACACCTGAGTGGGGACGCAATAAACTGGAAGCATCTGGTTTTCAGGCTTTTCCTCTTCTCTGCTTTGCCCCTGAAAACTGGATGCTTGCTGTTTCTAACTACCTCGCTGAGGGTAGTGAAAATAGAGCTCTTTGGCTACGCACGCCAGTGGTGGGTTTGATGTTGAAATGAGAATGCAGAAAATATATTATGAGGCTATTTTTCTTCCACTGGTCCTAGGGTCCCTGTTAAAGTCAACGACTTCATGAACTTTACCCAGTACCAGGATTTTTTGGCCCAAAACATTGGATATTCCTGCAAGACAATAACTCCAAGCACATATCAAGGATCTGGAAAGATTCTGTACAGAGGAATTGTCTCCAACTCATAAAACACTTTAGATAAAGGCTTATTTCCATTATGCTTGCAAGGTGAGGTATGGAAAGGTATTGAAAACAGGGGTGTCAATCATTTTTACACCTACCCTGAGAAAACAAAGTACCAATGAACAATAAAGTTACATTGTATTCGGGTCTATTCTACTGTATTTCACATGACTGTAACTTCTTTAAGATATTGTTTTTCAACTCAAAAAATTATAATAAGAGGTAATCACAACTTCAAACCCTTAATAATGGCATTACAACAGGTAAAGCAAAAGAACACCTATGGAGTCCGCACAGGTTCACATTTACAATGAGATAATTTGTTCATAAAAAGCAGGTGTTGCTGTAGTTCAGTAGTTTTACATTTCAGTAGGTTTCAGTAAATCAAACAAATTGTGATTGCAACTATACCATAAACTTTGTGAAATTATACATACCATCAAGTGGGATACCAACAAAAGGTAAACAGAATAGAGCAAATGCACAGAAATATAATTTATTCTATATACAGTAGAATGTATTATATTTCTGCCCTCGCAAATACATTACATTTTCACAAGCAAATAGGTATATTTCTGCCCTTGCAAATAAAAAGGAATTATCATATTTTCATTGCAATGAAGGGTATTTATGCCGGTATATAATTTAATCAACAACAGATCCATTCTTAATTGCTGTAGTCCACCATCCATTATTATATATTATTTTTTTTACAAGTGCCCACAATGTTCTTATATTGAAGAACATTGATTATATGCACGTCACATTAAAGTTTGCCAACAGTAACCTACCTTTACAACATCAACTATAAAGTAAGAACAGTTTAATACATAGCTAAACAAACATGGTACATAAAATAGAGTACAATATATAGAGTAGATAAAGATACTGTACCTTCAAGTAGAGATGCTGCCTCTTGTCGAAAGACTGGCGCTGAGATGCAGTGCACCTGTAGCAGTCCAGTGGCAGCATTATACATACAGAAAACTGCGTACGTACCATGAGTGCACCAATACCGACAGTTGATACCCGGTTGAAATATAATATTCTAGGGATTGAGGCCAATTATTATAATGCATGCAATGTAAATTCAAAACCCCTATAATCTAAGCATAGAATTGATTTGATTTCAACCAACTATATAATTAACCTATGTAGGCTATTTGGCTATACAAAGCTGACGTGATGACAATTAAACTATATCGACTATAAACTTTATTATTATAATAATAACGACATTATCATTTTTCCAGCTACAAACTTATTTTTAGCTAAATTATGAGAATACGTTCCATTAAAACCGCCAGGTTTGTCTCCTCTATGATTCCGTAGTATTGGATTCCATAGAGACGGGCAAGCATATTTTTTGTTGTTGCCAGATAGCTAACAAGCTATACCTCATAGAAGAAGCTAACCAATCTAACACCCAAGATAAGGTAAATCGTGTTTAAACTTCCTTGCTAAGGTATTGTGTTATAGTGTGCAACTTTTAAGAACATTATGCAGCAAATATGATATCAACTAGGTGTATTGCTCGAAGTGTATAGTTAATGTAAATAGTTACATTATGTCGTGTTTCTGATTTGGCTCATGTTAACGTAGTTGGCTAGCTAAAGTAACGTTAGTGATGATGCCACCACAGTTGAATCGTTGACTTTGGTAGCATAAGGCCGTATCTGATTTTTCTTAAATCTCTCAGGATCCAGAAGACTTCCTTGTGTGATTGAGTGCCACAACACGAACAAACGATGTCCTTTAGAGACTTACGAAGTAAGTAACGTTAGCTAGCTATTACCACAGGCAGAAGAGGAGTTATAAATATATTCGCTATTAATGTCTGTAATAGAGAGTAATAGTAATGGCGTCTTTTTGTAGGCACTAATAACGCGGATGCCCGCCGTGGCTCGTTAGTTAATGCCGTAGGGAATTTAATGGGGGTATGAGATTAAAGCCGAAAATAAGGCCTGGTAAACAAAGGCTTAAGAAATCTTATACGTTTAGTTCTAATAGATAATCGTCATCACCTGAAGTCACTTTTTGTGAATTTTAAAGCTTTTGTGTAGCTACGTTAATGAAAACAAAGCACATCTTTTCTAGAAGCAAGTCGAAGTCTACGCCCCTTCGTCGGTCATTGGTCAACATTAGGGATTCTTCAATTGAATGTTTGTCATTCAATTATGACAACTTCGAGTTGTTTTCATGTATTTTTTTTCCACTTGAGAAATACTATGAAAAAAAAAACTGCATCAAACATCTTAATTAGATGTAAAATTGCGCGACTAAGATCTCTACGGCAAAAACGTCAAATTGAATTACAGATTTCATAAATTCTTTGATTAAGTCTGACTATTTTGAGGAACGGTGTATCAAGATGGACAAACAGTACTATTGTTGCTTTCCCCCCCCCTCGTTTTCCAGGTGAAGGTCTGCCAGCCGAACCGAAACATGCATTATGAGCCTTAAACCTGTGTTAACCTCAGCCCTTATTTTATCCATTGGTACCAATTATATGCTCATCCTGGCTTCTGGGCCTGTGACAGGCACTTTACTTTGGGCACGTCAGTCAGGTGGAAATTGATTTTAAAAAATGACCCTAGCCTGAAGAAGATAACTACTTGAGTAAAAGTATTTGGTTTTAAATAAACGTAAGTATCAAAAGTAAATGTAATCGCTAACATGTACTTATATTAGGCAAAGCAGACGGACACGTTTTGTAGTTTTTTTTTTGTGCCAGGCACGCTCCAACTCTCAGACATAATTTACAAACTTTAAAAAAAAAATAATAATAAAAAAAAAAAATATATATATATATATATATATATATATATATTATTCACCTTTTATTTAACCTGGTAGGCCAGTTGAGAACAAGTTCTCATTTACAACTGCGAATTGGCCAAGATAAAGCAAAGCAGTGCGACACACACAACAGTTACACATGGAATAAACAAACGTACAGTCAATAACACAATAGGAAAAAATCTATATACAGTGTGTGCAAATGAGGTAAGATTAGGGAGGTAAGGCAATAAATAAGCCATGGTGTCGATGTAATTAGAATTCAGCAATTAAACACTGGAGTGATAGATGTTCAGAAGATGAATGTGCAAGTGGAGAAACTGGGGTGCAAAGGAGCAAAATACAGATGGGCTATGTACAGGTGCAGTGATCTGTGAGCTGCTTTGACAGCTGTTGCTTAAAGTTATTGAGGGAGATATGAGTCTCCAGCTTCAGTGATTTTTGCAATTCGTACCAGTCATTGGCAGCAGAGAACTGTATGGAAGGGTGGCCAGAGGAGGAATAGGCTTTGGGGTGACCAGTGAAATATACCTGCTGGAGCGTTTGCTACGGGTGGGTTGTGCTATGGTGACCAGTGAGCTGAGATATGGCTGGGCTTTACCTAGCAAAGCCTTGGAGCCAGTGGGTTTGGCGACGAACATGAAGCGAGGGCTAGCCAACAAGAGCATACAGGTCGCAGTGGTGGGTAGTATATGGGGCTTTGGTGACAAAACAGATGGCACTGTGATAGACTGCATCCAATTTGCTGAGTAGAGTGTTGGAGTCTATTTTGTAACTGACATTGCCGAATTCAAGGATCGGTAGGATAGTTAGTTTTATGAGGGTATGTTTGGCAGCATGAGTGAAGGATGCTTTGTTGCGAAATAGTAAGCCGATTCTAGATTTAATTTTGGATTGGCGATGCTTAATGTGAGTCTGGAAGGAGAGTTTACAGTCTAACCAGACACCTAGGTATTTGTAATTGTCCATATATTCTAAGTCAGAACCGTCCTGAGTAGTGATGCTGGACGGTTGGGCAGGTGCGGGCAGCGATCAGTTGAAGATCATGTATTTAGTTTTACTTGCATTTAAGAGCAGTTGGAGGCTATGGAAGGAGAGTTGTATGGCATTGAAGCCCGTCTGGAGGTTATTTAACAGTGTCCAAAGAAGGGCCAGATGTATACAGAATGGTGTCGTCTGCGTAGAGGTGGATCAGAGAATCACCAGCAGCAAGAGCGACATCATTGATGTATACAGAGAAAAGAGTCGGCCCGAGAATTGAACCCCGTGGGCACCCCCATTGAGACTGCCAGAGGTCCGGACAACAGGCCTGAACTCTGCCTGAGAAGTCGTTGGTAAACCAGGCGAGGCAGTCATTTGAGAAACCAAGGCTGTTGAGTCTGCCGATAAGAATGTTGTGATTGACAAAGTCGAAAGCCTTGGCCAGGTCGATGAATACGGCTGCACAGTATTGTCTTTTATCGATGGCGGTTATGATATCGTTTAGGACCTTGAGCGTGGTTGAGGTGCACCCATGACCAGCTCGGAAACAAGATTGCGTAGCGGAGAAGGTACAGTGGGATTCAAAATGTTCGGTGATCTGTTTGTTAACTTGACTTTCGAAAGACCTTAGAAAGGCAGGGTAGGATAGATATAGGTCTGTAACAGTTTGTGTCTAGAGTGTCTCCCCCTTTTTAAGAGGGGGATGACTGCGACAGGTTTCCAATCTTTGGGGATCTCAGACTATACGAAAGAGAGGTTGAACAGGCTAGTAATAGGGGTTGCAACAATTGCGGTGGATAATTTTAGAAATAGAGGGTCCAGATTGTCTAGCCCGGCTGATTTGTAGGGGTCCAGATTTTGCAACTCTTTCAGAACATCAGCTATCTGGATTTGGGTGAAGGAGAAATGCGGGAGGTTTGGGCAAGTTGCTGTGGGGGGTGCAGGGCTGTATCCAATTGGTAGTTACAGTTTTGTCCAATCGCTGCAACTCCCGTACGGACTTTGGAGAGGTGAAGGTTGAGAGTAGAGGTCGACCGATTATGATTTTTCAACGGCGATACCGATTATTGGAGGACCAAAAAAAAGGCCGATACCGATTAATCGACCGATTTTTAAAGTGTGTGTGTGTATGTATGTATGTATGTATGTATGTATGTATGTATGTATGTATGTATGTATGTACGTACACATTTTTGTAATAATGACAATTGCAACAATACTGAATGAACAATGAACACTTTTATTTTAACTTAATATAATACATATTATTGGCTTTTGGATGGGTGTTCTTAAGGTGATTCCACAGGTTGGTGGTACTTTTTGATTTAGCCGTTGCTGACCCCATGCTTACATCTTTATCACAAATAAGACACCTTGCTTTCCCTGGTGCCAATTCCATGTAATAGTCTCACACTGGTGCTCTGCTTTTCTCTGCCATCTGTAAAACACACACAGCTCTGAAGTGACAATGATACTGAAGAGTCTGCTTAGGAGACAAATACTCTCAACTGTTTGAATAAAAATAGTTTAAGTTGCCTGTGATGAATGTTGAAAACAAAAACTGTAATTTCTATATGCAGGAAATCCTATTTTAATAATGGACATGGTAAGAATTGACTACCAAAGTGCGAGTCATAATTCCCAGGAGACCTTCTAGCAAAATCTGAAAAGCGGTTCCTTCATTCATTAGGATATTTTTAGATTCACTTAAAATAATGTCTGTGTTTCGTGTAGGCTTAAACCACCTTGCCAATTTTATAACTGTGTAGATATCCATAGGACAAGGTAACTCTGATCAATATTGGCTAAATATAAGTGAAGATTGGATTTATGAAAATATTTTGACAAACGTTACCTTATCCTAGTGAGATTTACACGGGTGTCAAAACGCCGAGGCGGTTTAAGCACGAAACACAGACCTTATTTGAAGTAGATCAAGACATTCTCTATGGAAGACATGAACGGTAAAATAACGAAGGAACCCCTTTCAAGTTCAGCCGCAAGTTATTACAGGAATTATAACGCGTCGACTATTTCTCTCTAAACCATATACAGTGCCTTGCGAAAGTATTCGGCCCCCTTGAACTTTGCGACCTTTTGCCACATTTCAGGCTTCAAACATAAAACTGTATTTTTTTGTGAAGAATCAACAACAAGTGGGACACAATCATGAAGTGGAACGACATTTATTGGATATTTCAAACTTTTTTAACAATTCAAAAACTGAAAAATTGGGCGTGCAAAATTATTCAGCCCCTTTAATTTCAGTGCAGCGAACTCTCTCCAGAAATTCAGTGAGGATCTCTGAATGATCCAATGTTGACCTAAATGACTAATGATGATAAATACAATCCACCTGTGTGTAATCAAGTCTCCGTATAAATGCACCTGCACTGTGATAGTCTCAGAGGTCCGTTAAAAGCGCAGAGAGCATCATGAAGAACAAGGAACACACCAGGCAGGTCCGAGATACTGTTGTGAAGAAGTTTAAAGCCGGATTTGGATACAAAAAGATTTCCCAAGCTTTAAACATCCCAAGGAGCACTGTGCAAGTGATAATATTGAAATGGAAGGAGTATCAGACCACTGCAAATCTACCAAGACCTGGCCGTCCCTCTAAACTTTCAGCTCATACAAGGAGAAGACTGATCAGAGATGCAGCCAAGAGGCCCATGACCACTCTGGATGAACTGCAGAGATCTACAGCTGAGGTGGGAGACTCTGTCCATAGGACAACAATCAGTCGTATATTGCACAAATCTGGCCTTTATGGAAGAGTGGCAAGAAGAAAGCCATTTCTTAAAGATATCCATAAAAAGTGTTGTTTAAAGTTTGCCACAAGCCACCTGGGAGACACACCAAACATGTGGAAGAAGGTGCTCTGGTCAGATGAAACCAAAATTGAACTTTTTGGCAACAATGCAAAACGTTATGTTTGGCGTAAAAGCAACACAGCTCATCACCCTGAACACAACATCCCCACTGTCAAACATGGTGGTGGCAGCATCATGGTTTGGGCCTGCTTTTCTTCAGCAGGGACAGGGAAGATGGTTAAAATTGATGGGGAGATGGATGGAGCCAAATACAGGACCATTCTGGAAGAAAACCTGATGGAGTCTGCAAAAGACCTGAGACTGGGACGGAGATTTGTCTTCCAACAAGACAATGATCCAAAACATAAAGAAAATCTACAATGGAATGGTTCAAAAATAAACATATCTAGGTGTTAGAATGGCCAAGTCAAAGTCCAGACCTGAATCCAATCGAGAATCTGTGGAAAGAACTGAAAACTGCTGTTCACAAATGCTCTCCATCCAACCTCACTGAGCTCGAGCTGTTTTGCAAGGAGGAATGGGAAAAAATGTCAGTCTCTCGATGTGCAAAACTGATAGAGACATACCCCAAGCGACTTACAGCTGTAATCGCAGCAAAAGGTGGCGCTACAAAGTATTAACTTAAGGGGGCTGAATAATTTTGCACGCCCAATTTTTCAGTTTTTGAATTGTTAAAAAAGTTTGAAATATCCAATAAATGTCGTTCCACTTCATGATTGTGTCCCACTTGTTGTTGATTCTTCACAAAAAAATACAGTTTTATATCTTTATGTTTGAAGCCTGAAATGTGGCAAAAGGTCGCAAAGTTCAAGGGGGCCGAATACTTTCGCAAGGCACTGTACCTTTAACTATTACGAGCCTGCTGCTGTCTACCACCCCTCAGTCAGACTGCTCTATCAAATATCAAATCATAGGCTTAACTATATTAAACACACAGAAATATGAGCCTTAGGTCAAATCCGGAAACTATCACCTCAAAAACGAAACGTTTATTCCGTTCCGTATTTTATCTAACGGGTGGCATCCATGAGTCTAAATATTCCTGTTACTTTGCACAACCTTCAATGTTATGTCATAAATACATAAAATTCTGGCAAATTAGTTCGCAAAGAGCCAGGCGGCCCAAACTGTTGCATATACCCTGACTCTGTGTGCAATGAACGCAAGAGAATTGACACAATTTCACCTGGTTAATATTGCCTGCTAACCTGGATTTATTTTAGCTAAATATGCAGGTTTAAAAACATTTAATTGTGTATTGATTTTAAGAAAGGCATTGATGTTTATGGTTAAGTACACATTGGAGCAACGACAGTCGTTGATTGATTGTTTTTTATAAGATAAGTTTAATGCTAGTTTGCAACTTACCTTGGCTTACTGCATTCGCGTAACAGGCAGGCTCCTCGTGAGGCAGGTGGTTAGAGCGTTGGACTAGTTAACTGTACAGTTGGAAGATAAGGTCCCCCGAGCTGACAAGGTAAAAAATCTGTCGTTCTGCCTCGTTCCTAGGCCGTCATTTAAAATAAGAATGTGTTCTTAACTGACTTGCCTAGTTAAATAAAGATTAAATAAAGGTGTAAAAAATTAAATATATAAAAAAATCTGCAAAATTGGCGCCCAAAAATACCAATTTGCGATTGTTATGAAAACTTGAAATTGGCCCTAATTAATCGGTCAACTTCTAGTTGAGAGCCTTGCGTCTTCCAAAACACGGCCCAGCCAAGCTGCACTGCTTCTTGACACAATGCATGCTTAACCCGGAAGCCAGTCGAACCAATGTGTCGGAGGAAACACCGTACACCTTGCGGCCATGTCAGCGTGCATGCACCCGGCCGCCACAGGAGTCGCTAGAGCGCGATGGGACAAGGAAATCTCAGCCTGCCAAACACTCTCTTACCCCAGATGACGCTGGGCCAATTGTGCGCCGTCTCATGGCTTTCCCAGTCACAGCCAGCTGTGACACAGCCTGGGATCGAACTCGGGTCTGTAGTGACCTTAGACCGCTGCGCCACTCGGAAGGCCCCAGCAAATAGATTTTAACTAACAATTGGTCATCCAAAAAATGCGGCCCTCAATTGAATTTCAAAATCCCGATTTGGCCACTGAGCCAAAAGGTTTGCCCACCACTGGTTTAGTGAGTCCACCAGATCAGAGGCCGTAGGGATGACCTGGGATGATCTCATGATAAGTGTGTGAATTAGATAATTTTCCTGTCCTGCTAAGCATTCATATTGTTACTTATCCTCTGGCTCTTTTGCACCCCAGTATCTCTACTTGCACATCATGATCTGCACATTTATCACTCCAGTGGTTAATGCTAAATTGTAATTATTTCGCCTCCATGGCCTCTTTATTGCCTTACCTCCCTACACTTCTACATTTGCCCACACTGTACATAGATGTTTCTATTGTGTTATTGACTGTACGTTTGTTTATGTGTAACTCTGTGTTGTTGTTTTTGTCGCACTGCTTTGCTTCATCTTGGCCAGGTTGCAGTTGTAAATGAGAACTTGTTCTCAACTGGTTAACCTGGTTAAATAAAGGTGAAATACATTATTATTATTTTTTTTAAATAAACAAATTCAAAAGTTAACGAGTACATTTGGGTGTCAGGGAAAATGTATGGAATAAAAAGTACATACTTTTCTTTAGGAATTAAGTAAAAGTAAAAGTTGTCAAAAATGTTAATAGTAAAGAGACCCCAAAAAACTACTTAAGTAAAAATACTTTAAAGTAGTACTTAAGTACTTTACACCACTGCTAATTTCTGTTTTTTAAGACGACAAGCTGGCGAGCTCTATAGAACAGGGGTTCCCAAACCTTTTCATTCAGGCCCCCTTCCAGCATTGGGGAACATCTTGCGCCCTTGCCATGTCTATTTATATTGGCACAAGCACTGTTCATGACACAAACTGTTCACACCCCTCTTGTTGGCTGAGCGAACATTCTGCAGGTTCAAAGCTTGTTTCCTACAATTCTACACATTTTGTTATGGGGGGCAGAGAAAATGTTCCTATTTTAAAGCAAATTTTCTTGCAATTCTCTGCATTTTGCCAGGTCTAATGTGTATTCATTAGAGTGTTATAGATAACACTCTAAGGTATGCAATGACTGACATGACAAGAGAAACTGAATATGCATTACCCGATTTCAAAAGTGCACCATGTGCATTGTACTATTACAACATTCAAGAGGAAGTTGAAAGCCAAACTGAGTTTCTTAAAAAAAAAACTCAAAATATATATACAGTCCCAGTCGACAGTTTGGACACAAAACATCCTCTCACTGTCAACTGCGTTTATTTTCTGCAAACTTAACATGTGTAAAAATGAGACAGAAACTGAACAAATTCCACAGACATGTGACTAACAGACATGGAATAATGTGTCCCTGAACAAAGGGTGGTCAAAATCAAAAGTAAGTCAGTATCTGGTGTGGCCACCAGGTGCATTAACTACTGCAGTGCATCTCCTCCTCATGAACTGCACCAGATTTGCCAGTTCTTGCTGTGAGATGTTACCCCACTCTTCCACCAAGGCAACTGTCTGGGGCCAATCCCCCCAGACATTTCTTGGGGGATTGGCCCTAGCCCTCACCCTCCAATCCAACAGGTCCCAGACGTGCTCAATGGGATTGAGTTCCGGGCTCTTCGCTTTCCATTGCAGAACACTGACATTCCTGTCTCGCAGGAAATCACGCACAGAACGTGCAGTATGGTTGGTGGCATTGTCATGCTGGAGGGTCATGTCAGGATGAGCATGCAGGAAGGGTACCACATGAGGGAGGAGGATGTCTTCCCTGTAACGCACAGCGTTGAGATTGCCTGCAATGACAACAAGCTCAGTCCGATGATGCTGTGACACACCCGCCCCAGACTATGAAGGACCCTCCACCTCCAAATCCATCCCGCTCTAGAGAACAGGCCTCGGTGTAACGCTCATTCCTTCGACAATAAACGCGAATCCGACCATTACCCCTGGTGAAACAAAACTGCGACTTGTCAGTGAATAGCACTTTTTGCCACTGTCTGGTCCAGTGACGGTGGGTTTGTGCACATAGGTGACGTTGTTGCCGGTGATGTCTGGTGAGGGCCTGCCTAGAACCCCTCAGTCCAGCCTATTGCGGACAGTCTGAGCATTGATGGAGGGATTGTGCATTCCTGGTGTAATTTGGGCAGTTGTTGTTGCCATCCAATACCTGTCCCACAGGTGTGATGTTCGGATGTACCGATCCTGTGCAGGTGTTGTTACACATGGTCTGCCACTGCGAGGACGATCAGCTGTCCGTCCTGTCTCCCTGTAGCGCTGTCTTAGGCGTCTCACAGTACGGACATTGCAATATTTTGCCCTGGCCACATCTGCAGTCCTCATGCCTCCTTGCAGCATACCTAAGGCACGTTCACGCAGATTAGCAGGGACCCTGGGCAGCTTTCTTTTGGTGTTTTTCAGAGTCAGTAGAAAGTGTCCTAAGTTTTCATAACTGTGACCTTAATTGCCTACCGTCTGTGACCGTACCATAGATGCATGTTCATTAATTGTTTATGGTTCATTGAACAAGTATGAGAAACAGTGTTTAAATCCTTTACAATGAAGATGTGTAGAAGTTGAAGAAGTTATTTGGATTTTTCAAATTGTCTTTCAAAGACAGGGTCCTGAAAAGGGGACATTTATTTTTTTGCTGAGTTTATTTGGGCTGCAATCTGAAGTTTATTTAACTCTAATGAATTTATCCTCTACAACAGAGTTAACGCTGGGTCTTCCTTTCCTGTGGCGGTCCTCACGAGAGCCAGTTTCATCAAAGCGCTTGGTGGTTTTTGTGACTTTTCCAGAAGCTACTCCTGTGTTTTCTTGGCTGTGTGCTTAGGGTTGTTGTCCTGTTGGAATGTGAACCTTCGTCCCAATCTGAGGTCCTTAGCGCTCTGGAGCAGGTTTTCATCAAGGATCTCTCTGTACTTTGCTCTGTTCGTCTTTCCCTCGATCCTGACTAGTCTCCCAGTCCGTGCTGCTGCAGAACATCCCCACAGCATGATGCTGCCACCACCATTCTAGACCGTAGGGATGGTGCCAGGTTTCTTCCAGATGTGACACTTGGCATTTATGCGAAAGAGTTCAATTTTAGTTTCATCAGACCAGAGAATATTGTTTTTCATGGTCTGAGTCCTTTAGGTGCCTTTTGGCAAGCTCCAAGCTGGCTGTCATGTGTCTTACTGAGGAGTGGCTTCCGTCTGGCCACTCTACCATACAGACCTGATTCGTGGAGTGCTGCAGAGATGGTTGTCCTTCTGGAAGGTTTTTCCATCTTCACAGAGGAACTCTGGAGCTCTGTCAGAGTGACCATCAGGTTCTTGGTCACCTCCCTGACCAAGGCCCTTCTCCCCAATGGCTCAGTTTGGCTGGGCGGCCAGCTCTAGGAAAAGTCTTGGTGGGTCCAAACTTCTTCCATTTAAGAATGTTGGAGGCCACTGTGTTCTTGGAGACCTTTTTTTGGTACCCTTCCCTAGATCTGTGCCTCGACACAGTCCTGTCTCGGCGCTCTACGGACAATTCCTTGAACCTTTTTTTTTCTCGGACATGCACTGTCAACTGTTGGATCTTTTATATAGACTGTTATGCGCCTTTCCAAATCATGTCCAATCAATTGAATTTATCACAGGTGTATTCCAATCAAGTTGGATATACATCTTAGGGATGATCAATGGAAACACAATTCACCTGAGCTCAAATTTGAGTCTCAAAGCACAGGGTCTAAATACTTAACTTATTTAAATAAGTTATCTGTTTTAAATGTAATACATTTGCAAAAGAAATTAGAAAACAATTTTCACTTTGTCATTGTGGAGTATTGTGTGTAGATTGAGGTACACATGAAATTTAATACATTTTGCAGTAAGGCTGTAACCTAACAAAATGTGGAAGAAGTCAAGGGGTCTGAATACATTTCGAATGCACCGTATTTGTATCATACCTTAGTTCTTTGAGGTTTGTCTTTTAGAAGAGCACAAAAGGCACATGTAGCGACAGCGAATTGTCCCAGCTCCATCGATTTCCATACAATATTGATGTGAGTGATTGAATTTGCGCTCACTATTGATTACAGTGGAACAAGCTTCGAGTGGACGCTTGGCAAACGTTGTCGTGTGTACAGTTTACAAGGTACAAATTTAGCAAAATACAAGTAATCTGTGCCTAAAGTCTGCACCCCTTTAACTTTTTTTTTTTCACAAAGTGAAAAGAAAGAAGGCTGTTTTTAGAAAATCCACCCCAAATCATCCATTCTGTTTGCAACAAGGCTGTTAAGTAATACTGCAAGACAACACAGCAAATAAATGTACTCTCTGGCCTAAATTTTAAAACTACAGGGTTGGGTCAAATCCAATACATCACAGTGAAACCTTCTCTTTTTTCATGTATTGTGTTAGCAGAATCATGTTATGGGTATGCTTGTCATCAGTAGGGACTGGGGAGTTTGTCAGGATCAAAATAAATATGAAAGGAGCAAAGCCCAGGTAAAAAGTTAGAGGAAACCCCACCTCAGTCTTCTGAAAACCTAGCCCTGGGATAGTTTTATTTTTCACACAAGAATTACACATTTGAATGCCAAAGACACACCAGCATGGCTTTCCAAGGAGTGTTGAGTGTTCCTGAGTGGTCGAGACTTAAATTTGTTTGAAAATCAGAGACGAGGTTTGAATATTGCTGTCCATCAATGATTCCCAACCAAATGTAATGAGCTTGACCAATTATGCCAAAAACAGGTCAAGTAGTACCTGAAGTACTCACCCATCACCCATAGACACAAACAAACATTATCAGGAATACCTATTTACCATCTAAGTTAGCTAGTTAGTTAACTAGCAAGCTAGACTGATGGTTTATAAAAGCCAAAGAATGATCAACATGTTTTAATGACTAATATCTAGTGTAGCCATCTAGCCAGGTTAATGTTGCTATCTAGCTAGCAACCATGAGCTAGCTAGATAACAATTATTGTGTAAACTTAAACTACCTAACACAGTTCACAGAATTGTCCATTTTAAACAGATTTCAGTAACACGAGATAGTTAACCCAGAGATTATTACGTTTGCAGTCTCGTCAAGATCGTCATGGCCCATGTTTGTGACATGACGTTTGTGACAGGAATGTATAGACTAGCCACATTAGCAGCTAATTAATTTTAAATAGGGTAAATGGAGGCAAATGTTTTGATAAAATTCACCTTGTCAGAGAAAGATTTACATGGTTATCAAAATGTCACATTAGGGTAAGCCTACACAACACAGACCTTATTTGAAGTGGTTGTGAAATCCCCAAAGGGAAACATTTTATGGGGGGAAAAAACTAATGGAACCATTTCCGTGGTTTGAACACTAGGTTTTATGGGTATTATGACTCATACTGTGATACTCTAACATTAGGTAACGTTAGCTACGTGATGAAAACAAGATGTTTCTCCTAAGGTTTGCAATACAGGGTGGCTATCTGCCAAAGTAATCTAGCTTTCTTGCTATTTATGGTAGCAGATAGGTAAAAAAAAAAAACTATTGGTCCAGGCATCATGACACTAGTTACACAATTAGTTGGAAACCAGTAGAAAAAGGTATCAGCCAGCAGAAAGTAGTTAGTGGATCTCATTATAATGCAAATAACCATCTCTTGACAGATTTCACAGAAATGATGCGGGCTCTGGGCTATCCTCGCTTGATATCCATGGAGAACTTCAGGACCCCCAACTTTACCCTGGTGGCAGAAATTCTCATTTGGCTTGTGAAAAGGTGATAAATAGGCGACGTCTGACAAATGCAGTGGCCAGTCTTCTGACAAATGCACACGATACAGCACACTGCTGCAATGATTGTTATTGTATCATATGTTTCTGTCGTTCCAACAGATATGAACCGCAAATGGACATACCGAGTGACGTGGACACGGAGACAGACAGGATTTTCTTCATAAAGGCAGTGGCCCAATTTATGGTAAAGATGCAATGTCATTTGTTTAAGGCCGCATCTCGCCTCCCTGGATCCCTTTTCCCCAGAGCTAAAGTCCCGTCAGCCTTGGTCTTACTTTGTTAATTGGGCACCATTCGCCAGGGTACAGTAGAGCAGAGACCGTGTGTCAAGTATATGCAGCGAAGCTTAGGGACCTTTAGCTGTCGGGAAGAGGGGTCCAGAGAAGTTGGATTCACAGCCACTCCTTTTGTTAAATGAATTTGTCTGTTTGTCAATATTTTGCTTATTTTGAGACCGCCCATATTTGTCTATCGTATATCTTATTATTTTGTAGTAACTGTTCTACAAGGCCACTTTAATTTTAGCGCTATCGTCTTTAGAAAATAAGGGAATGTGTAGTTTACGAGGCAAACCGGTTTTTAAGAGGGGAACTCAAAATGTGTTTTCACCTGATTCCAGGCAACAAAGGCTCACATCAAGGTGAACACAAAGCGTCTGTACCAGGCTGATGGCTACGCTGTGAAAGAGATGTTGAAGATCACCTCAGTGCTGTACAGTGCCATGAAGACCAAGGAGATGGCCTCAGGGGACAAAGTGGAGGAGGACAATAGCAAATTCAAGTTTGACTTGGGTTCCAAGGTGAGAATGACACTGTAACATGTACATGTTGCCAACTCCATGTAGGCCTACCTTCAAATATGCTAGCTCCATGTACCTTCTATGTAACAAAAAAAAATCGACCAAATGAGAAAAGATCTGCAAGAAATTGTTATTTTTAGGAAGAAATGGGGTGGAGGTCCAAAATGGTTGACCGGTACTGTAGGTTTCTACGGTTCTGCTGAAAGATTCTGTTTAGCCCATAGATATGACTAGGTTAATATTAGCAGGGGACCCCTGACATAGCAAAGACTGCATGGGGTTTCTCTGTTGGTGTTACAGGGTTATTGGTATTGTAATATATTCAGCCCCACAGACAAGGAGATAATCCCAGCCCTGCCTGTGAAGACAGTTCAGACCTGTTGGGGGTTCGACCACAGATGTGACAAATGGACAATTTTGCTTAAGGTTTAAACAGATTTTTTGTTTTTTGTTTAAAACGGTAAGATAAAGTCATAAAATTCCACGTCAATTCACAATGCAAAATAATGGTCCTATTATGACCGCTAGGGCCAGGCATTGAAGTTAAAAGTATATCTACCGCAGTCATATACCCTTGAAAGTGCCTCGGTTACGGCGTTTTTGTTTGTCTGTAAGAGTACACTACGGCTTTTTAACACTAAACCGCCTGGCTTTCAGCCTATAAGTACCCGCTAGAGAACGTTGCCGGGCGTCACCTTTAGCATATGCATCAGATGCATATCCACCCACAATGTGTACAAACATAAGCACCAACTCTTGTTAAATAGTGCGTAAAGGATGAATTGCATGAAGAAATATTATTGGAAATAAATCCATGTAGAAATTTAGCCACAATAGTGTAAATTTACAAAGTCCTAGTGAAAAACATGGGCCTGGACTTTGTAGAATTACACTATAGGCGGATTAGCATCGTTTGCTTCCCCTTGCTCATCAACTCGGATAGCATCAAGGATATGTTTTTCAGTATTCTAAAAGTCTAGTGCAACACGTAGAATGTTTTAATTTCCCCTTATGATACATTTAGTAATAGTTATAGTAAATTAAACAGTCCTGTAACAGCTTCTTTTGACAAAGTAAAAGAGAATGATACAGTATTAACCCGCAAGCCACGCCTTCAAATTAAAATCATGAGCGCCAATGCTGATGGGTAGGCATAACACGAACTCGTCATCACACTATTATTTTTATAAATTAAATCAACCTCTTCACCATCCTTATCATTCAGTTAGGCCTAGTTTAATTGTGAAGTAACGTGCACAATTATCACCCATTCATTCTTATCTATAACCTTATTTTACCAGGTAAGTTGACTAAGAACACATTCTCATTTACAGCAACAATCAGGGGAATAGTTACAGGGGAGAGGAGGGGGGATGAATAAGCCAATTGGAAGCTTGGGATGATTAGGTGGCATGATTAGGGGTGTTAACACCCCTACTTTTACGATAAGTGCCATGGGATCTTTAGTGACCACAGCGAATCAGGACACCCGTTTAACTTCCCATCCGAAAGACGGCACCCTATACAGGGTAATGTTCCAAATCACTGCCCTGGGGCATCGGGCTAATATTTTTTTAGACCAGAGGAAAGTGCCTCCTAATCCTTTTGGTCTCTCATCCAGGACCAACCCTGCTTAGCTTCAGAGGCAAGGATGCAGTGTGGTATGCTTCAGTGCGGAGAGAGACAGAGACACATGCCCTAGTGCCTGGCTGGGTACAAACATCCTACAGCTCATTGTCTTGCGGGTTAAGTTGTGAATAGTTGTGGGGTAAAAAGGCTTTTCTGTTTGTGAGTTGAAAAATTCTGACATGAGCAATGTAAAATACAACCATTTTAGGAAAAGTCAGGGAAGGACATAGCTTTTTTGTGGTAGGAATCGATTCCTAAGATTCAGTATTTTTGTAATGGATGAGACCGATTTTAGTTGCCGTGCTTCCGAGAACACAAACACTGATCTTTCATAGTGAGCTAGCAAGGGACGGAGAGAGACAGGAGGGGCGTGCTGGAATGTTGTATTTCGCAATTTCTTGTCTTTCAATGTCTCGCAACTTGAGTAATGCAGGGCTTTATCATCAATTAATAGGCTAGGATATTTTACACGCAACAGACCGAAGACTGAACACACACTCGCATCATTAGCGAAGAGAAAGAGCTGGCGAGACAGTGATTTGAGTATTGTGGAGGGGGGAAAACCGTTGTTTTTCCATTACGGATTTTTTCTTAACGTTAAAGATCCCAATTTCGTTTAAACGTTCACACCCCTAGGTTCGACCCTCCTAAATTGGTTGGGATTTGCATTTTGACCACTTTGGGCATCTCTGTACACACTGTTGTAGATCAGAATCTTAGAAGGAATGAAAAAATTATATATTTTACTAGACAATTATCACAGATGATTATGACAAAGTATGCCATAACAATTTTGTTGATATTAGTGGCGCAGCGGTCTAAGGCACTGCATCTCCGTGCTAGAGGTGTCACTACAGGCACTCTGGTTCGAACACAGTGCCACTGACCAAAGACTGTGGGTTCTCCTTCTCCTTGGCCGATGTAAGACATTTAATCGTGTTCACCCTCGCAAGGTTGCCGGCCCAGACGGCATCCCTAGCGTGTCCTCGGAGCATGCGCAGACCAGCTAGCTGGTGTGTTTACGGACATATTCAATCTATCCCAGAGATGGCCACCATTGTTCCTGTACCGAAGAAAGCAAAGGTAACTGAACTAAATGACTATTGCCCCATAGCGCTCACTTCTGTCATCATTCTGGACTCCAAAAGCAACAAGCCCATCTCCAGAAACTCCTGTACCCCTATATAGGTCCTAGGGGGACATTTAAGCATATACCTGATAACATTATTTTGCATGACCTGTATTCTCTTTTTCAGCTTTTTTGATAGCCCACTATACCATGCAGAGCAGGCATAATCAAAATTACACTGAATCAAGGTTGAGACATGCAGTTTCTTAACTTTGCTGTTAAAATATCTAGTGTTACGATATAAACCATTTCAATTCGTTTGCCATTTTAGAAATAGTTTTAGCAGCAATCTGGTCTCCAGAAAGGGATTGATCTAGGGACACACCAAAATAAGTTACACTTGTTTTAGATTCATTCTCCTTGCCTGCACAGTTTACCTTTTATTTTGTCAGCCCAAAACATCTGTTTTGTTAAAAAAAAAAACGTATTCAGTTTTTCCCCAAATGTCGCAACATTTTGTTCAGTCAACCAATCTCTAGCAAAATGCAATTCCTCTATGTAAACTGTGTCCTTGACTGATATCAGCATAAAGCAGGAGTTTGCACTTTACTGTATCTGGCATGTCATTAACATATATAAGAAATAAGAGAGGCCATAAAATTGATCCCTGCGGTGCTCCACAGGATATTTCTTTGGCCTCTGACAGAACATCACCAACATTACGTACTTGGGTTCTGTTGGTCAGATAAGACCAAAACCAATTCACTGCTACATCATTTAGACCCATGCATTTCAGTTTCATCAGGAGAATATCATAGTTCACAGTGTCAAAATATTTCAGCAGGTCTAACATGATCATACCTGTATAGCTCCCCTTCTCACTTTCCTGCCACAACAACTATCTAATACACACAAAAGTAAAGGAATAAGAATATATACACTACCTTTCAAAGTTTAGGGTCACTTAGAAATGTCCTTGTTTTTGAAAGAAAAGCTACTTTTTTTGTCCATTTAAAATAACATCAAATTGATCAGAAATACAGTGTAGCTATTGTTAATATTGTTAATGACTATTGTAGCTGGAAATGGCTGATTTGTTTAATGGAATATCTACATAGGTGTACAGAGGCCCATTTATCAGCAACCATCACTCCTGTGTTCCAATGGCACGTTGTGTTAGCTGATCCAAGTTTATCATTTTAAAAGGCTTATTGATCATTAGAAAACCCTTTTACAATTATGTTAGCACAGCTGAAAACTGTTCTTATTAAAGAAGCAATTGAATATCTGGAGCATCAGCATTTGTGGGTTTGATTACAGGCTCAAAGTGGCAATAAACAAAGACCTTTCTTCTGAAACTCATCAGTCTATTCTTGTTCTGAGAAATGAAGGTTATTCCATGCGAGAAATTGCCAAGAAACTGAAGATCTCGTACAACGCTGTGTACTACTCCCTTCACAGCACAGCACAAACTGGCTTTAACCAGAATAGAAAGAGGAGTGGGAGGCCCCGGTGCACAACTGCACAAGAGGACAAGTACATTAGAATGTCTAGTTTGAGAAACAGACACCTCACAAGTCCTCAACTATCAGCTTCATTAAATAGTACCCGCAAAACACCAGTCTCAACGTCAACAGTAAAGAGGCGACTCCGGGATGCTGGCCTTCTAGGCAGAGTTGCAAAAAGCAAGCCATATCTCAGACTGGCGAATACAAAGGAAAAATTAAGATTGGCAAAATAACACAGACACTAGAAGGCCAGCATCCCGGAGTTGCCTCTTCACTGTTGACGTTGAGACTGGTGTTTTGTGGGTACTTTGTCCTCTGTTACCATGCACAGCTCAAACAAATAATTTGTGATACCTTTGCTATGGTTAAAGTTGTTAATGAAAGACTGGCCATCGCGTCCAGAGCAGGTCGGTAACAACTTAACCAGAGATGAGGCTATAGTGGTAAAAAATATATATATTTGCAGCCTTTGTCTGGTCATCACATAACACATCATCAATATCCAGGCCAACACTACAGGATTTGACCTTATGGAGAGTTTTTGAGACAATGTCCTTTAACAATTTCCACAGTTTACGAGTCTGATGTAAGTTGTAATTAACAGTGTCTATGTTATGTTTGGATTTGACCTTATCCATTGTGTATCTGGTTTATACAGTTACTATAACCATCATAATCTTGTAGATTTGTCCTTTTGAATTTGGCCAGGTAGGGATCCCTTTTTCTTGTGAGGTCTAAGATCTCGGAAGTGATCCATTTCCCTGACCGCTGTATGATTCTAATTTGTTTCATCGGAGCCAGAGAGTCGAGTGCAGACAGAAACAAATCTTTAAAAGATACCAAGCTTGATCAACATCACAGTTTTGTACATGAGACCAATCCAACTTTCCAAGTACTTCTACAAACGTTCCTTTGAGTATTGTTTCATAGACCGTACCTTCATGTAGTTGGCTCAAGTAGCTCAAGTAGTATTTTGGATTTCTTACGGGTACAGTAGGTTGCCATATGATCACTAAAAACAATATTTAAGACTCCTGACTGACAGACATTCTCTTGGTCTGATGATACAATAATCAAATCCAAAGTTGACTTACTTTCTACACACCCGGGTTGGCTCAACAATCAGTTGTTTCAGTTATACAGGGCATTTACTAGTGTACATTTCTTGGGTGATAACTGCACATTTGTATTACAATCGCCAAGCAGAATATATTCTCTATCAGCAAATACATTGTGATCACAGCAATTTGATTCAAGTAATCATAGAAATTAATCTGCTTAGGAGTCCAATAGCACACACCAACAACTATATTACGACATTTAGGAAGAAGTTTATCTACTGGTGCAACCTCAATCCATCCATTTTCAGATCTGAATGAGGATTAAAATGCACATCATTAAAACGCACATGCCGCCACCATTTCAGTCAATTCTATGAATGCTATAACCAGGTAGCTCAACCTCATTGTCCTCAATTGACCCGTCGAGCCATGTCTCAGTCACAGCAACTACTGCAGCCCAGGTGTTAGAAGCGAGGAGCTTTAATTCCTCTAATTTCGGCAGCAGGCTCCATGTGTTGACATGAATAAAGTGAAGTCCTTTCCGATTGAAACAGTCAAACATGTCATTTTCTGTGCCCACTGCTGACACATCAACTATCTCATCTAGATTGCACTCATCATCCCTGCTTGTGTCCGGCATCGCAATGTATGCTGTTTAAACATAGTGCCAGACATTGGAAACAAGCGACGTGTTACTTTGAGACTTTACAGCTTCATCATATGACAAGGGTTGGATATCCCCACACTTACTTGGCGCTTTATGCTTATGTTGCAGAACGATACATTGCATGAGGCACACAGATGCAGTCCTCCATAACATTCAGGCTGTAATCAGTACTTGAACAAATCAATAACTACTGGTGACAACTCAAAACTAGCAGTCACAACCAACAGCCCTTAAGTACTGGGCCCAGATTCACAAAACCTACTTGAGAAAAAATGTCTTAACTGCCATTTTTCCCCTTAGCTTAACATTCTTCTTAAGTCTTTAGTTAAGTTGCTATTCCTCAAAAAGATTATTGGAAATGTTATTGCGCTACTTATGTTGTCCTGAAGCAAAAAGTTAAGAAGAAATTTGATTATTGAAAATAAAGTTAATGGAAAAATGGTTAATTCTAAGATAGCTGAACCCGTGCCTTAAACTCAGGGCAGTGAGAGAAAAAGCTAATGAAAGCAATTGAACATGTTTAATTCACTCACAGACTTCATCTGAAAGTTTCATTATTGATTATTTTAAACCCAAAAACATGTTTTAGAACAGTAATTTCAGTACAAAATATGCTAACATGATTGCTAGCTAGATAGCTAAATAGGTTGCCTTGCAACAAACATTCGTAAGAAGATGTTTGAAAAGTTCATAAGAAAATCATTAGATCTTAAGATATTGTTGATGAATTACACTTACGAACTATCTTATGAACTTTTTTTCCTTTAACTTATGTTTTGCGTGAAGAAGTGTTTTGTGAATCTGGGCCCTGGTGTTTTTCCCCACTATTACAATATATTTAGTTATTGATGATTGTGGCTGGTGACACCACCATGAAAATTGCACACAAAAAAGGAAAGGAAAACAACTATCGTCAAGAAATGTTATTTTCTGTATTACGTGTTGGTGTTTTCAAATGTACATTTCCAGGCTTTTCCCTCTGAATTCTCCTTCTCTTGTCTGTGATCCAGATTGCAGACCTGAAGGCAGCGAGGCAGCTGGCCTCGGAGATCACGTCTAAAGGAGCGTCGCTTTACGACCTGCTGGGGAAGGAGGTGGACCTGAGGGTGAAGGAAACAAACACACACACAGGCTCAGAAACACACCACGGCTGGGGAAAGCAATCAGACATTTTGACTGCATGTCTGGGACTGTGGGTGACGGTTTGACAGCCCCCCTAATATGTGGAGATGTTACCAAAGACATCTGTATCATTTAAAGTATTTGACACGGCACTTGATTTGAGAAGACATTGGAGCGCTGCAGACAGGCACACACTGGTTACTTAGAAGTATGAACCCCACAAACCTTGGGGAAGAATGTCTATGCAATTCCTCACCAGAATCTATGTGAGAGATTATAATGACATGTTGTCTTTGAGAGTTGAACCTTATCATGTTAATCCTGTCTCTTTTTTTCATTATAGGAGATGAGAACTGCTGCCATCTCCAGACCCTTGGAGATCAATGAGACAGAGAAGGCCCTCAGAGCAGCCATCAAGGAAGTTTTGGTGTGTATTGTCTTGAGATACAGACACGGCTCATATGTCTGTTCCACCAGCATTCACTCTCGATAGCAACCACTCTAGTTAATGTCTTGCTCTGTGGTCCAGGAAAGCGTGGATAAAACCAAAGACATGCTGAACAACGTGTCCTCAGATGAGACCAGTCTGGAATCCAAAATGGAGAAGAAGAAACAGGAGCTGGAGAGGAATCAGAAGAGACTCCAGACTCTACAGAGTGTACGGTGAGTTAGGAGAAACTTCTGTGGCAATTATGTGTTTAAAATAAAATATATATATATATATATATTTAGAAGGACTGAGAAGCTCTGTTCTGATGACTTTTTAAAAGGACATTGTACTCCAAAATGAATGAAAATACAATTATGCTGACACCATCTAAAATATAATTTCCACCTCGAGAAATGAGCCCAATAACATATTGGTCAAATTATTTTAACATATTGGACCATGAAATTAATGGAACATATTTTAACATAGGCTATATGCATGGTCCCTATTATCAGGTATGCTATTAGCGCTGAGCATTATAACCTGTAGCCCAACTGACGCAGCATAGTGGCTATAAATAAATAGGCTGAAGCATTGTGTTGCCTATGTTAATTTACTAGGGATGTGCATCTTTCCCTTTCAAGATGATTTGATACGTGTCTAGATACATGGGCTCCGACACGATACAGGAAGGATACGTTTTAGTTTGAAATGATTCGAGAAAAGTTTGATATGATTCGATGCACTAACATTTGTTGCATAAACATGAATTTTCTATTCTAAATAAAAAATCTGCTCATGAGCTGGATCTGAGATGATGTGTGTGTGTGTTTATGGTGTATGTACTATTTTATTTATTTAACCTTTATTTAACTAGGCAAGTCAGTGAAGAACAAATTCTTATCCGCAATGGCGGCCTAGACCGGCCAAACCAGGACGATGCTGGGCCAATTGTGCACCGCCCTATGGGACCCTCAAAGTGATTTATGTCCTCATTATGAGATGATCAACCCTGTATATCTAAAAATGACCATATACAGTACACTGATTATTTAAAGCAGAACTACCAAAACTATTGCTGATGGTGAACCTGAACAATTAAAATAATGTATAGCCAGATGTCTCCGGTAGTTTACTTTCATTCTTGTAAAACCCAATTTTCAACTGCGCATAGATCACAATAGCCTAGAAATTACATAGGTTGTCACTCAACCAATGAAGCCTAATATCACATCACGCAAGCCATTGTAGCGTTTGAATGCGGAAGGTGCCGCGCAAGATCAGGAACAGGTTGCCTACCTCGTGAAGCTGAAAATAGTGCGCGGTTTGATTAGGCTACTGATATTGCCTGGTTCGGCATGCAAAATGACTTGTAGATTGAGAAATTGAGTTGAGAAATAAATCAAGTAGGAATGGAAAACTGGGACCCCCCCCTTTTTTTAAACAAAGATCATTAAAACTGCTGTTTTTGTGATTGCAAGAATTGTTGTGCTTTGACTGCTTATAAGAATGCATGTTTCCCTCCCTAAGGCAATTGTAACTTGAATGCATATTGATAGGAATATTTATCTTGCATAGAACACACAACAACAAGCCAAATAGGTAAATAGATCAACCATTCTACTATGGGGTTGTCAGATTTTTCTGTTCATTACATGTTTTGTTTGCAGCGGGAAATTAAATGTGGACTGTTCGAGCATCTTCAAAATGACTGCAGCGGGAAATTAAATGTGGACTGTTCGAGCATCTTCAAAATGACTGCAGCGGGAAATTAAATGTGGACTGTTCGAGCATCTTCAAAATGACTGCAGCGGGAAATTAAATGTGGACTGTTCGAGCATCTTCAAAATGACTGCAGCGGAAACACTGCTAAGATCGCATGGCAAATGTGTAGAATTGCAGGATATTTGCTTTAAAACTGCACATTTTCTCTCAGATCCATGGCAAATGTGTAGAATTGCAGGATATTTGCTTTAAAACTGCACATTTTCTCTCAGATCCATGGCAAATGTGTAGAATTGCAGGATATTTGCTTTAAAACTGCACATTTTCTCTCAGATCCATGGCAAGATGTGTAGAATTGCAGCAACATTTTTGTCACTGCGGCCAACAGGAAGGCCTCTAAACTTTCAGTCGGCGACCGCACCATTGGCTTCGCACCACTTACGTCTCATTTTGATCCAAAAAAATCCCTGGTTATCTCCAGAGTTTTTAAATAGTTAGAACAAATAAGTTGAAGCTCTGGTAACATGGATAACTATTGAAAGATGGCTGCTATATGTTTTTTTCCCCTACATTTTATAATAAACACGATGCAACTTTTGGTAGATAGGCTGCTGGCAGGTTGCAGTACAGCAAAGCCAAGTCAGCCAGTGCTCATGGTTCTCACAGGGGAAGTGAAATGAGAGGCTACATTGACTTTGCTCATGATCATGCACACCACAAATGACATGTAACTAACTATAAGTTCCTTAAATTGTATTTCGCGGGTGCCTTTTCATTATCTGGTTAGTAGACACTTGTGGAGGTGCAAAATAATATTTTAATTTGCCCCACGGCTCAGGTGGCCACAAGGCTATTTGTCTCATCTCATTTGCAGCTGTTTCTGATTTAATAAACAATGCCATACTGGTGGGTGGTAACATTCAAATAAAACCCAGCCCTTAAACAAAACGTAAGCCCGAGAATTATGTGTGTGTCATATCATTCACACGGATTTGCATTTAGTGGGCAGTACGGATTTGTCACTTCAAAGGCCAAATATATCATACTTGGGCTAAAACGATTACTTATTGACTTAAATCATTGTGCAAAATCATGGGTAAGCTCTTGCCATCATCTTTCAACTCGAAAAAGTTGATTTCTACTGTTGTGGGTGTTTTAAAGACATTGTAGGAGGCAAATCCAGACAGCAAGAAGTATGATAGCACATTGATTAAGGTGTTTTTTTTATTTTTATGCTCTGACATTTGATGTGACCAAAACATCATAGATATAAATGGAATGTGCTCAACTCTGTTCTCACAATCAAAACAATTATAGCAGGGTTGTAGAACCCAAGAAACAATCTAATAATTTAGTAAAAAAGGACAGCACACACTTGGCAAAGTTGCAACAAATACATTTCAGTTGTTTTATGTAAGGTAATATACATCAGAGGAGCGGTTTAACTGGAGAATCCCTGGATGCTGTTGTAGTGCATCTTAAAGACATGCTCTGGTACTTTGGCGACCAGGAAGTATTTTTTTAAACCTCCCGGTTTGGGCTGGATGTCTCAATGTGTAGTTCATACATGCTTAATCTATGAGCAAATTACTGCTTTACCTTAATTAGCCATGAAATCCTTAGTTTGAAAGTGACTGTTTTCTGGAGACTGAGCGACGCCATTTTCCCTAGATTTACCCCCATGTAGGCCGGCCACCTAGCAATTTGAGTTTCAGCCAACGAGCTTCAGCCCCTCACCATTTGAGTGGCAGCTAGCAAGACACACACACAGCAGCGAGAGAGAAATGACGTAGTGCACATATCTGCACATTTGTGACGACGTACACACTTTTTGGGGACCACTTTTGGCTCGGGGGTGCTAATTTCAGAACTACAGGCAAAAAAATATACAAGTACCGGAATATACAAGTACCGGAGAATATCTTTAAACAGGTAGGCCAAGTGCTTGCTTGCCCATCTGACCACACCCACTTTGCTCTTTACAATCACATTGGGTGCTTCCTGGAGGAGGCGGAGTCCTCAAAGCTGCCCTTGGAAGCTTTTCTCTTCCTCTCCCTCTGCTGGGCCTTCTCTGCCCCCTCCTCGTCCTCCCTGCAGTCCGGAGCCTTTTTCTAGACTGGGACTGTGTACAGGACCAACAGCCGGAGGTCGTCTTCGAAGTCATAGTCCGAGATCCTCCACCCTCTCCCCTCATTGGTTGAAAACCTGATAAGCAACCCGCCGGCCTCCACACCGGCTCTCCACAGCAACCCAGCTTGTTTCGAAAACTACCCAGGATTTGAATGTCTTGAGGGTAGTGGGGAAGTGCCATCAGGATTCCTGTGGTACTGGTATTCCTCCTTGCCTCTGTTGTAGGTCTATTAGAAGCTCAGTTAGTGAGGCACCTGGAACAGTGGGGTGCTGGATGATCGGGAGAGAAAGAACCCCCCCCCCAATAGGTGATGGAGGATTCTCATCTGACATGGATTCTCTGCCTCTGCGCCATAGAGTAAGTCATGCTCAGCGGAGTGCAGGTTGGCCACCTTTCCTGTCCAGAATAACAAACTTTCCATCCATATCCATACTGCCTGGAAAGAGAAGTCAAACAAAATGGTCAGAGCTGACTGCAATTTGAAGACCCATGATTTCACTTACAGTACAGCACTAAAGTTACTATCATCTAGAGGCTAACTTTTGCCCCAAGACTGTCCTGATGCTGTATCTCAATATTTGTTCATAAATACCTGGGAAGCGGTATAATATATATATATTTTTTCATTTTTATTAGAAATGAACACCGTGTACAATGCTTGAAAGATTATTGAATCAACTTTGCTCATGAGTTAAGCAGTAAGCACGTTTTTATCTACATGCCTAACTCTTTTCTCTTGCACATCAATACATTCTAGCAGGGTGCTAGTCTAGAAGCCAAGAAACAAAAATCCCATAATATAGAAGTGAGAGTCCCAACACTCTTGAAATAGTTGCAGATTTTTAAAGTATTTGTTTTATTACATTTATTTTTCTAAGACAATGTCTTATTTATAGCTCACAAACATTTCAGCTTAACACTAGTTTTCTCTCACTCACACTCACACACCTGTTCCTCTCCCAGGCCAGCATTCATGGATGAGTATGAAAAGATTGAGGAGGACCTGCAGAAGCAGTACGAGACCTACGTGGAGAAGTTCCGTAACCTGAGCTTCCTGGAGCAGCAGCTGGAGGACTACCATAGACTGGAGCAGGATAGGTTTGAGGTGAGCGAGCGTCCTGCTCAGTCATAGGGTTGTATTTGGTTGGTACCATAGATGTCAGGGGGCCTGTTCAAGAGAGTGCGATGTTACGGGAATGTTCACAAATATACAGGTAACTGCCAGAATAAAGGAAACGCCAATATAAAGTGTTTTAATAGCGTGTTGGGCCACCACGAGCCGCCAGAACAGCTTCAATGCACCTTGACATAGATTCTACAAGTGTCGGGAAATCTATTGGAGGGATGCGAAACCATTCTTCCACATGAAATTACATAATTTGTTTTTTGTTGTTGGTGGCGGAAAACGCTGTCTCGGGCGTTGCTCCAGAATCTCCCAAAGGTGTTCAATTGGGTTGAGATCTGGTGACTGAGACGGCCATGGCATATGGTTTACATCGTTTTCATGCTCATCAAACCATTCACTGACCACTCGTGCCCTGTGGATGGGGGCATTGTCATCCAATGGGTGTATTAGACATGGTAGTTAAAATAATGGCCTGCCCAGTGTAGCCGGTGCTATACTGCACCGCTGTAACTCTGCGTTGTGTGTGGTTGACAGACTATAAACGTGGACTTTGGAGATCAGGTAGTTTTAATCAAGCAGAACTGACTCTCTGCATCCTGCATCTGCATCCAAAAGGAAATAAAACATTTGTAGAGCCACATATGTTCTGAGAATCGTCACCTCTTTCTCTCTCAGTGCATCAAAATGATTTGAGCACGAGCATGCCGGGCAAAACGTAAGTGCACACTCCCCTTCTCCCAGGATGCAGGCATGCATAACAAATCAACACAACAAATTGATATATGAACCTGGTGAAATTCACATAGTACTTTAGCAACTGTTACACCAGCATTTTTATACATGACCCTAAGCATGATGGGATGTTAATTACTGAATTAACTCCGGAACCACAGCTGTGTAGAAGCTTAATAAAAAATAAAGTTTCTATCTGCAACATTGAACATTTCACCTCACTGAACACACCCCTGGTCTGAATTCTACTGGCTGTTACCTCAAAACATGGTCTTGGCTGATATATTGTGATTGACAGATGTACAAAAGGCTATATCGACTTCTTTTTCTTTGTTCTATCTCAGGAGACTGAGAACACCCTTAGGATGATGCAGCACAAACTGAGGGAGGAGGAGAGGAGGCTGATGAGGAGTGGAGGTGACACGCGCTCAGTAACACACACTTGTATGACACACTCAATAAACCACAATCGACATCACGCGCTTGATGATACACACACAAATTGATGCTTGAACACAGTCTCACGCATAATTTGAAAAGTAATCAATTCCTATTCAGAGGTAAAACTCATTCTGCTTGCATTGCACATGTAATATTCTTTGAATGCCATGCTTTAATCAATAAATACTGCCCTTGGCCGTAATACTCTAGTTGTATATCTCCATAGCCAAAGACGAGGACTCCGATATGGACATCCCTGAGGACGAGGGTTCAGACAGTGATATGGAGGATCGCAGACCCTCTAAACCCCGTCCCACCAGAAATGGCCCTATGACAGGTACTAACTCTCTACTCTAGCGTTTACCCCTCTTCCTGAGGCAATGTCCAGCCAGGAGGGCCACCGTGTGCTATGGCGGCTTTCGTTCCAGCCCTGCTCCAACACACCTGATTTAAACTACAGCGTTTGAATCAGGTGGGTTAGACTGCAGTTCAGCTGGAGAGAAAAACCTCCAGGTTCCAGAGTCGCCCACCCGTGTCCCCACAGGGACCCAGCTGCCTCATATCACACTTGACCTTTAAACCTCTATCCTAACAGGGAGAGGCGGAGCGCGGCTCGTCGGCAACATGCAGGGTGGAGACAGCGAGGAGGTCAGTAAAGGGGTAACCATGACGATGACGAGCACCAAAAAAAATTATATATATATTCACTCCTTTTTAGAAACTCAACTCATTCACTCCATATTAAGTGATACCTACCAGTGAGGTATGACTGCAGTCAATAGAGGATAATGCCAGCCTGAGACCGCTTTTCCGCAGGCAAACGAAGAGTAGGACAAGAGAGCACTTCCCAGGTAACGCCACCCCAAAGGACAGCACGTCCAATAGAAATGAGACTGGGAGGCAAAAGCGCTTTGTAATCTGTCTCCAGTGTCTAGAGATCGGTTTGTCTCCCATGAATTTGTGTATGGAGACTTCTCTGGCTAGATGCACAGAGCCCTCTTCTTTCTCCATCACTCTCTCTCTCTCTCCCATCTGTTCTTTCTATTCCTCATCTTTCTGTTCCTCATCTCATATTTCTCTTGTTTTATCCCCTTTTCACTTAATTTCCCTCCTTTTCTCTCCACCATTCGTATTTCAAAAGCCCAAAGCGGTTGCGTCCAACTCACTTCCTCGCGCTCCCACACGGAGGACAGGAAAGGTTGGTGTGGGACCATGGGATCTAGTCTGTGGCATCTGCCCCTAGCCATGATGGATGTGAACTGAGCAGATCACATGAGTAGATCCGATTGGCTAGCTCATTAGATGGCAATATCTGATTGGTAGTAGTTTAGAGTTTGGTTGCACTGCACAGGGAAATGTTTCCCTAGGTGGTCGTATTAACACGAGCTGAGCGTTACCCTATGTACCCTGTATGTGTGTAGAATTTCCCGAACCTCCTAGAACCCATCAGACTTTGGCTTGTAGTTGTCTTAAGGCACTATCATGCTAAGGTACGAACCTTGTTAGCTAACTCTGTCTGCTCTTTCAGACAGAGGACAGCGAAATAGACGTGGACGAGGATGATGATGACGATGAGGAAGGTGAGGAGGAGAATGAGGATCTGGAGGACGACAACGACAGTCTAGATGTCCCGGCGCCCAAGCCATCCCGTCCCTCCAGGGGACCCTTGAGGCCCCAGCTATTAGAGGAGAGCGATAACGACTTTTAAGCTGACACACACACACACATCCACCCACACTGTATTACAGCTCGTGAGCACTGAGGACAAACAAAACACTTTATTCCATATAACCTAATAATGTAATCATATAATAAACACTGTCCAATCTGAGCTTCCTGTTTGTGGGTGTTATCTAGCTCCGCGGTCCACCACTCAGTAGTAAATGACTGAATCATCTTGACAGCATGAGTGCCAGTAGAGCCAGGTAGGAGGAGAGCTAGCTACAGTAGCACTCCTCAGTTCTCCTCACACGGGGCCGTAACGTTGGAGACTTCCTGCTGGCCAGCAGCCGGAGCCACAGCCACTCATTTTGACAAATCACCTTCACTCTGCTGATTCGGCCCTCTTCACTCTGTCCTCTGCCCCATGTGGGTGGAATGGGGTTGGACAGCCCTGACCTAGAGCCTGACGTGCCACGTTTCAAGCATATACTAGCATAAATTTACAGTTCTGTTGAATATTAAAACCTGGATTCAATCCGATCAGTGAAAAGAAGACCAGGTCAATTTGGTCAACAAAAGTGTTTATTATTTTGATACATGAGGCTTATTTGTATTAGAATTGACGTTTCATAATGGTTAGGTTATTACGACTGCACTGACATGAGTGGATGCATGTGGCATTTTGGCAACAAACAAAAAAACTTTATATCAGAGTGGTGCCCGGTGGACACGCGTATCTGCACTCTCATTGGCTAGAATGGTCCCACCTGGTCAAAGCCTCCGCCCACCTGCCTTCTATCAAAGACAGTATAGTGCTTCCATTTCCATCTTTGAGGGCAGGTATTTCCATTGTTGGTCTCTATGAACGTGGAAACATTGCCTTTAAAAGGTCCATAGCTGACAAAGCAAGATTGGATTGAATTCCGGCCTTACGATTCAGATTGACATCCGCATAGTATTGTTTTGGCGCGGTCGGGAACTGCGAGCTATCAAATCCACAAGAGGCTCATTGCGTTACCTTATCACAGACACTGCCATTGGATGCAACGAAAACACACGTCCACACCTGACTATAAATCGACAAATCCCATGCACCCATACGACTTCAAACACAGAATTAGACAGATCGGCTTAAATCCCCTCCCCATCCAAATGAACATGGAAATTTATATCAGCCCAACATCAATGGTTTGACATTTGAGTCATTATTTCTAACATGGATAGAAGATACACTTTCTAGTGCTGTTTTGAACTTCAAACGTAGAAGGGATCACAAGGGAGTGGGTTTGTGACACGTTGTGCCACCGCTCACCGACGTGTCAGCTCATAACGCAGTTACACCTCCAACGCCAGCAAAACATCTGCTATGCAGCTTAACGCTCAATCTAATTGAATCCGGGCCTTCATCTTTTCATGAAATACTAAAGCTTGCTGTAGTATGAAATATAGATGTTATATATCCCATTGTGCCTGTAATAGAACCTATCTTCTGGGGGTTGTGATCAGCTTTCTCTCAAAATCAATTCAAGTACAGTACTATATACTGGAGGCTAAATATATGTGACTTCCTGTATCTCGTGAGATCTTTACCAGCTGGGTCACTGCACACTACAGTACTGTATCTTCCAATATGTATGGTGCACACATCATACATCCTCTATGAACTGTATATGTCATGTCACACACATTTTCAATTCATATAAAGGCCATGTATATGTAGCTGCTTTAAGACATGTTTATTAGGAAAATAAATGTACATAAATAATATTTAAATGTCAGTCGGGTATTAATATACACAATTCCAACGACGGTACCAATGTAATAGATCTTAAAATAAGACCGACAACAAATATCCCTGCGGTTTGTCTTTGTGGCTGTCCGTCAGAAGCTAGGTCCAATGAGCCAGGCTGATGGGTAGACTCTGCAATTCTTCCTCTACATGTCCATTGCAAAGACCAAGACTTCTCCATGGGCCATGGATGTGTTCAGAAGGGTGAAATGTGTTCAGAACATTGCAACGTATTGAGCGGGCACGAGAAGGATGGTTCTATACAACAGATGTTATATGTCAATGTACTGTAATGTTTAACCCTCCTGAATAAGCCCCTGGGGACCGATGGCCTTTGACCTCTGGCGTCCCTTGAGGTCAGATCTCCACCACACAGTCTGGAGAGTTGGTTCTGATGGCATCAGAGATTACCTTTGCTCCCGACTCTCCGATGCCGTTCCCCTGCAAGCTGGAGGAGTGGAGGAACATGCATTAAAGCCCGAGTGAGTACACACTCAAGCACGCACACACACACACACAGTCTTACACACACCTTTTTATATACAATATACAGTGCACACCAAACCGTGTATGAAAAGTCAGCAGGATACACTCACTTTATATAAGTTAGCTGGTGGTTTCCTTTCAGGGCTGTGGCGATGAATATGGCTCCATCCATTCCCAGAGAGTTCTCCTGCAGACTGCACACACATTACATGCATCAAAAGGCTCATGTAGAATCCAACATGAGGTCTAAGGCACAACCAGACAAAAACACTCAAAAACAAGACCGCAAGTCCATTTGGAAGTAATGTATTGTGGCAGCACTCTGAAATTGCTATCACTGAGGGAACTGAATGTACGTGTGTGTGTGTGTGTGTCTGTCTTTGAATGCCTGTATCAAATGCTTTCGACTCAAGCCTTTCATGTGATGCTTCTCTCTCTCTGACTCAGTGCTCGGATGAGCTAAGCACAACGAAAATATACCACGCATAATTACTATATACACTCCCCTACGTATTTATCTGGACAGTTGAGATAAAACGTTTAATTTTGACTCTATCCTCCAGCAATTTGGATTAATGGATTAATTTGTTTAGTATGAGGCGACAGTACAGAAACTCACCTTTTATTTGTCAAACATTTAGTATTTGGTCCCATATTCTTAACAAGCAATGACAACATCAGGCTTGGAGCCAAATAAAATGTTTTAGCTTCACTTTCCAAATAAATACATATGAGGGTGCATATCAGCATGAAACATACAGTGCCTTGCGAAAGTATTCGGCCCCCTTGAACTTTGCGACCTTTTGCCACATTTCAGGCTTCAAACATAAAGATATAAAACTGTATTTTTTTGTGAAGAATCAACAACAAGTGGGACACAATCATGAAGTGGAACGACATTTATTGGATATTTCAAACTTTTTTAACAATTCAAAAACTGAAAAATTGGACGTGCAAAATTATTCAGCCCCCTTAAGTTAATACTTTGTAGCGCCACCTTTTGCTGCGATTACAGCTGTAAGTCGCTTGGGGTATGTCTATCAGTTTTGCACATCGAGAGACTGAAATGGTTTCCCATTCCTCCTTGCAAAACAGCTCGAGCTCAGTGAGGTTGGATGGAGAGCATTTGTGAACAGCAGTTTTCAGTTCTTTCCACAGATTCTCGATTGGATTCAGGTCTGGACTTTGACTTGGCCATTCTAACACCTGGATATGTTTATTTTTGAACCATTCCATTGTAGATTTTGCTTTATGTTTTGGATCATTGTCTTGTTGGAAGACAAATCTCCGTCCCAGTCTCAGGTCTTTTGCAGACTCCATCAGGTTTTCTTCCAGAATGGTCCTGTATTTGGCTCCATCCATCTTCCCATCAATTTTAACCATCTTCCCTGTCCCTGCTGAAGAAAAGCAGGCCCAAACCATGATGCTGATGGTGTGTTCAGGGTGATGAGCTGTGTTGCTTTTATGCCAAACATAACGTTTTGCATTGTTGCCAAAAAGTTCAATTTTGGTTTCATCTGACCAGAGCACCTTCTTCCACATGTTTGGTGTGTCTCCCAGGTGGCTTGTGGCAAACTTTAAACAACACTTTTTATGGATATCTTTAAGAAATGGCTTTCTTCTTGCCACTCTTCCATAAAGGCCAGATTTGTGCAATATACGACTGATTGTTGTCCTATGGACAGAGTCTCCCACCTCAGCTGTAGATCTCTGCAGTTCATCCAGAGTGGTCATGGGCCTCTTGGCTGCATCTCTGATCAGTCTTCTCCTTGTATGAGCTGAAAGTTTAGAGGGACGGCCAGGTCTTGGTAGATTTGCAGTGGTCTGATACTCCTTCCATTTCAATATTATCGCTTGCACAGTGCTCCTTGGGATGTTTAAAGCTTGGGAAATCTTTTTGTATCCAAATCCGGCTTTAAACTTCTTCACAACAGTATCTCGGACCTGCCTGGTGTGTTCCTTGTTCTTCATGATGCTCTCTGCGCTTTTAACGGACCTCTGAGACTATCACAGTGCAGGTGCATTTATACGGAGACTTGATTACACACAGGTGGATTGTATTTATCATCATTAGTCATTTAGGTCAACATTGGATCATTCAGAGATCCTCACTGAACTTCTGGAGAGAGTTTGCTGCACTGAAAGTAAAGGGGCTCAATAATTTTTGCACGCCCAATTTTTCAGTTTTTGATTTGTTAAAAAAGTTTGAAATATCCAATAAATGTCATTCCACTTCATGATTGTGTCCCACTTGTTGTTGATTCTTCACAAAAAAATACAGTTTTATATCTTTATGTTTGAAGCCTGAAATGTGGCAAAAGGTCGCAAAGTTCAAGGGGGCCGAATACTTTCGCAAGGCACTGTAATTATGGAGTCCACTGGAAGCCAGAGAGAGGAAGTATGACTAATATCCCTTACTGAAACAGTTCAGATGACCTAAGCTCGATAAATGTGTGGAATTACAACCAGCACAATCAAAGACAGGTACATAAATACAGTGCCTTCAGGCAGTATTCACATTTAGTTGTGTTACAGCCTGAATTTAAAATGGATTCAATTGAGATTTTGTCACTGGCCTACACACAATACCCCATAATGTCAAAAGTGAATTCTAACGTTCGAAATGCTTTGAAATGTATTACAAATGAAAAGCTGAAATGTCTTGAGTCAATAAGTATTTAACCCTTTGGTTATGTATCTTATTTAACTGACTTGCCTAGTTAAATAAAGGTTAAGAACAAATTCTTATTTACAATGACGGCCTAGGAACAGTTGGTTAACTGACTTGTTCAGGGGCAGAACAACAGATTTTTACCTTGTCAGCTCGGGGATTCGATCTAGCAACCTTCCGGTTAATAGTCCAACGCTCTAACCACTAGGGTACCTCCCGCCCATTAAGGCAAGCCTAAAAAGTTCGGGAGTAAAAATGTGCTTCACAAGTCACATAATAAGTTACAATAATAGTGTTTAACGTTATGTTTTAATGAATACCTCATCTCTGTAGCCCACACATACAATTATCTGTACGGTCCCTCAGTCGAGCAGTGAATTTCAAACACAGATTCAACCACAAAGACCAGGGAGGTTTTCCAATGCCTCGCAAAGAAGTGCACCTATTGGTAGATGGGTAAAAAAAAGCTGACATTGAATATCCCTTTGAGCATGGTGAAGTTATTGATTACACATTGGATGATGTATTCACTACAAAGTCCCCCAGTCACTACAAAGATCCAGGCATCCTTCCTAACTCAGTTGATGGAGAGAAAGCAAACTGCTCCGGGGTTTCACCATGAGGCCAATGGCGACTTGAGAACAGTTACAGAGTTTAATGACTGCGATAGGAGAACGCTGAGGGTGGATCAACAACATTGTAGTTACTCCACAATACTGACCTACATGACTGTACAGAATAAAAATAATACAGATATTCCAAAACATGCATCCTGTTTGCAGTTTTGGGGCGGCAGGTAGCCTAGTGGTTAGAGGGTTGGGCCAGTAGCCGAAAGGTTGCTGGATCGAATCCCCAAGCTGACGAGGTAAAAATCGGTCATTCTGCCCCTGAACAAGACAGTTAACCCACTGTTCCCTAGTAGGCCGTCATTGTAAATAAGAATTTATCCTTAACTGACCTGCCTGGTTAAATAAACAAAATAAAAACTGTATTTCCTGAATACAAAGTGTTATTTGGGGGGGGGGGGATCCAACACATCACTGAGTACCACTCTTCATATTTTCATGGTGGCTTCATCATGTTATTGGTATGCTTGTCATCGGCAAAGACAAAGATGATGATTTAACTGAATAGAGGTAAGCACATGCAAAATCCTAGAGCAAAACCTGGTTCAGTCTGCTTTCTACCAGACATTGGGAGACACATTGACCTTTCAGCAGGGCAATAGCCTAAAACACAAGGCCAAATATACACTGGAGTTGCTTACCAAGACGATATTAAATGTTCCTGAGCGGCCGAGTTAGTTTTGAATTAAATCGTCTTGAAAATCTATGGCAAGACTCAAATGGCTGTCTAGCAATGATCACCAACCAACTTGACAGAGCTTGAAACATGAAAAATTAAATGCAAATATTGTACAATCCAAGTGTGCAAAGCTCTTAGAGACTTACCCAGAAAGACTCTGTAATAGCTGAATACTTATGTAAGTGATATTTCTGTATTTGATTTTCAATAAATTAGGAAAAATGTATAAAAGCATGTTTTCACTTTGTCATTATGGGGTATTGTGTGTCGATGGATGAGAGAGAAATACATTTGAATCCATTTGAATGTTGAATATTTCAAGGGGTATGAATACTTCCTGAAGGCACTGAGGTAGGAAATTGCTGTTGTATCCATTGTGCAATATATGTTACTTTGCAAAACAGATTGCCATGGTAACATTAGCCCACTGTAGTTCATGTTTAAAGCCACTAATGTTTTGTGCCAGATCTATGGTTGCTAATGACAATACAGCCCCTGGGGAGGAGTGGAGTCGTTAACCCCTGTGGTTTCCTCTGTGCTTGTGGCCAAACGTCTGATGGAAAAATAACGCAAAACAGAAATGACTTGGTTACAATCCTAAAGAAAATAAATTTGGCTTGTCACGTAGTTAATAACGCAATATTTTGTAGAAAGATAAATGTTATTGTAGAAATGTGCAAGTGGGAATACATTTACAAGGGCTCACTGGATCAAAAGGACTCACTTTAATGATTTGAGTGTTCTGTTTGTCTTCAGTGCATTAGCCAAAGCCTTGGCTCCCTCCATTCCTATGAAGTTCCCTCGTAGGCTGGAACACAAACGAGAATGTGACAGAAAAGGATACAAAAGAACACTACGTCTCTAAATGGACCATAGGGAGGCTGGTGACATCAGAGGGCAGGCTCATGGTAATGGCTGGAATGGAATATATGGAATGGTAAATGTAGGGTTTAAATGTGTTTTAATACCATTTCCTTCGTTCCATTTCAACCATTACTATGAGCCTTATAGTGGACTGTGTTGGGACAAAAATCTGTGAAGAAGAGATCTAGATGAATGTGCCAACAGTGGCTGTCAAGAACAGACCACAAAGAGCGAGAAAGTGGGAGGGAAGGTGTGACCGAGTGAACAATTTCTAGCAAACGCAGCGGGTCAAGAGAATGAGAGTCAATTTGTCGGTATTATGCCGCAAGGACACAGAAATAAAGAGGGAATGAGAGCGATTCAAGGAAATAAAACTCACTCCAGAGTGTGCAGGGTTTTGTTGACCATTAGAGCCTCGGCCATTGAGATGGCTCCACTCCTGCCTGCTGATACACCCTGGAGACTGTAGAGAGAACACACGTGACCGTACACACACGTGACCGTACACACACGTGACCGTAAACACACGTGACCGTAAACACACACACTCATTCTCCTCCATCAGTAGCATTTACAATGTGACAGAAATAAAGGCAACAAAGCTATTAGCTCAGTATTAAATAGCGATATGGGGCACTAACCACAATGTACAGAGAGACGTATTGGTCTTCAGGGCTCCTGCCAGAGCTACCACTCCTTCATCCCCAATGGCATTTTCCTGTAGACTACACACACACACACACACACACACACACACACACACACACACACACACACACACACACAGAGCCAGAGCAAAATCAGTCTCCACAGTCAATCAATGACATTTAACTGTTCTTTGATTTATAGACTTGGGAATGGTACAGTTTCGTCTAAATAAAGAGCCATAGGTAGAATGAAGTGTAGAGGGCTTCAGTGCTTACTCTAGTAGCTGCATGGTGGAGTTGGTGAGTAGGGCGTGGGCCAAGGATTTAGTGGCTGTGCACTTGATGAAATTCCACTGGAGACTGGTAGACAGAGAGGGATATTTAGGTGAATTGAAATGTGTGTAAGCGTGTGTGTGTTGCCCGCATTCTCCAACAAATGTGGCTTGGTGTGGGTTGCTGCTGCAGCCGGCAATTAGGGTTGTTCCATCTCAGCAGGCATTCCCTTCACTTTGCAAGTGTGTGTGTGTGTGTGTGTGTGTGTGTGTGTGCACAGATCTGACTGACTTACCGTAAAGTAGTAAGCGCTCGGTTGACCTTCACAGCTCCAGCTATGGCTTTCACCCCCTCATCGTGCAGCAGGTTGGCTGTAAGACTAAGACACACACACAGGTATTCAATGCAAGAACATCGGTGAGAAAGAAAATAAAAACAGAGGAAGGAAGCCAGAGAAACCATCAATTCTGAATGACCCCAGCTCTAAATAGCCAACTTGTCAGTGCTCCTACTGTCAATACTGAACCCAGATGCCTCACTACGGCACGCCCTGGGTTCGAGACATTTCCCCACGGCTAGCTATTTCTGTGCCACCGTATGGCAGAGGAGAGTGGCCTTTACTGACAGGTGGTGGTGCGACTCACTCCAGGTGCCGGAGAGAGCTGTTCTCCTGCAGTGCCCTGGCCATATCCTTCGCCCCCTCCACCCCGATTGAGTTCTCGCGCAGGCTAGCAGGGAGAGGGGAATGAAACAAGAGTTATTACAAAGACCGAGCCCTGGAACAGCTAGTGTCCTCCTAAAGATGTTATGGCAGTCTCTGCATAGCTTTTGTTCAGAGCGATGGTATAAAACACTAAGGGGGGAAACTAGGAGGTTTCTTTTTTACAACACTCAGGCAGGCTGAGATTGAGTCACAAACCAAACTAGACGGGTTGTAAAAGCTGAAATCTGTAGTTGGTGAAACTGCCACGTACGTTTGCGATATTACAACAACAAAAAGTTATTTCAAACAATGAACAGTTTTTTTTTTTTTTTTCTTTGACATCATTGCACACGCAGTAGAACAGCAGAAGATGTACTGCAACTTGTTTTTTTTTTACCACAATGCTCCTCTACTCTGTTTAATCAACAAAACCACAAAAAATAAAGGCGCTTTGGGGGGGGGGGGGGGGGAGGGGGACAGTGGCGACGTTTCCCCCTTTACGGATTTCGGGTTTAAATGAACATATCCATTTTAATCAGCGACTGATTCAAATTTGGCTAAATGTGTGCAGTGCATCCTCTGGGCAATCAGTGATGAAAATTGACCCATTGTAAATTGCTTGGGAGACAGATGTACAGCAGCAACACTGGTGTTTAGGGAGAGACATGATAACCTGAGCAATCATAGTTGAAGTAAGCCATAATGACATACAATGGAACTGATGAATGTTTCCTCAGTCATTATACTCATTATGACTTAATTGAAGTGAGCAGAATTTCCATTCGCTCCAGTACTCACTTCAGACAGATGAGTCCACGGTTCAACCGCAGAGCCTTGGTTAACGCAGTCATCCCTTTGTTACTGATGGAGTTACTCTGCAGGCTGAAAATGGACATAGAATAATTAATTGACCCTTTAGAACCTACCGATCGGTTCTTCTATTTTATTCTATTTCTATGGTGTTCTTGGTAGCCTAGTGCTTTTTGTGGTTGTAAATGGAACTGTAAGTATTGGAAACGTTTTTATGGCAGGCTGGCATTTCTTAACTGATTACGTGGGTCGAATTTGATCCACAGAAGTGTATTGTGCCATATCACAATGTGTTGCTGAACTCATGAGCCTATTGATTTTCCATGTTTGAATCGGGCCTATAGGTCAATCTGTTTGTCATGACAGCTGTGCATGGCACATAGGCTGCTTATAATAGGTGAATTACCTATCTTATCTATCTTGTTGCCTATATCATCATTAAAAAAAATCTATTTCAAATGCCCCCTTAGTCACTTTAACCTGGCGCCGGGCCTGCAGTAAAGTAATCCCGATATAACCAGCATAAGGAAAATGTGTCAGAAAACAATGTCGCTATGACAACTGCCACTGTTTCTAACCATGTCAGATAAACAGATGGCTTATGTCATCGAGGTCAAATGAGTGCTCGTGAGAGTATTTGTATTCGAGTGTAAGGGGAATAGGAAACATTTTGAAAGTTTATGTCAAGTGGAGGAGCCTCATTGCATGTCAGGTAATGTCATGTAGTGAGGGCAGGACACTGACTGCAGCGAGTGGAGGCTGTGGTTGACGGTCAGGGCCTGGGCCAGGGCTGCAGTGCCTTTGTCCCCCAGCTGGTTACTGCTCAGACTGCAGACCCATAAAGAAACAGAAAACACATTTCAGAAAGCCGCAAGGGTGCATTATTCCGGGCCATATACTGTCAATACTGGAAGTCAGTGGTAACCAGGTAACTAAGCTAAAAAATAAAATAAAAATTAAACTCTTATGTGTATTCTTGCACCATTGAGAGCATGTCAAATGTGTATTCTTGCACCATTGAGAGCACGTCAAATGTGTATTCTTACACCATTGAGAGCACGTCAAATGTGTATTTATCAGTCGATTTTTGACATACAACAGCTCTATAACAGTCAATAGTCTACTGTTTGATGGAACATGACATTGATTGCCTTGTGCTCCTAGACGGTCAGGCAATGAATCTGTCAACACGTTTGGGTGACATATATTTCATTGAATGTTGAGATAGACATCTTGTAGTATGAACCACTGATAATGATCAAGTTCTTACATCAGTTCTGTAAGTGTCCGGTTTGTCTTTAGCGCTTCTGCAATCCTCTTGGCCCCATCTGCTCCAATACAATTCTTCTGTACACTGGGAGCACAATGTTGACATGTTTCAGCGTACACACACACACACACACACACACACACACGAGACACATGCTCACTTGCTGACCTCGATAAGTTGACTGGTCACTTAGAAACACACACACACACACACACACACACAGATGGTCTGTAGGACTCACTTCAGCGAGACAAGTTTGCGGTTGGACAGCAGCACCTCAGCCAGGGCCCGAGCGCCCTCCTCCTCAATGAGATTATTTTGGAAACTGCAGAACCGGGAGAAAATGAAAACGCAAACCAAAATGACATTTCACATTTCACTGGCATTGGTAAAAAAAAATCATCAAATGGCAATAACTACTGAGAGCAAATGTCAGAGTCGAAAATCATATTCAGTGTCTAATGAAAGTCTTCACACCTGTTGCACATTTTGCCTCCGTATATTTAAATCTGAAAAGGGATTACATTTTATTTCTTTCCTACTGATCTGCACATTTTCCAAAGTGCAAGAAAAAAACATAGAAATGTTCTAAAAACAAAGATGTCTAACAGTTTAATATTTATTTGAAGCACATTTTGGCAGCAATTACAGCTGTGAATCATGTTGAATAAGAACATATATCCATTGTTTTGGAAAAACTGCTCAAGCTCAGGTAATTTAGTTGGGGATCATTGATGGCCAGCAATATTCAAGACTTAATGAGCTCAGATTTTATTTGACAGATTCATGTCAGCACCAAGACTAGGCCACTCAACACTCATTGGAAACCCATTCTGGTGTGTCTTTAGTCTTAAAATGTGTTTAATGTTCCCACTGAAAAATAAAACAATCCCAGTGTTGGGTCTTAAAAGACTGAGGCAGGTTTTCCTCCACGTTTTTACCTGGGCATTTGCCAGTTTTGTATTTATTTTGGTCCTAACCAAACTCGGCAGTCCCTGCCAGGACAAGCATACACATACCACGGCATTGACACCACAATTCTTTAAAATGTAGAGGGTTTACTCTATGATGTGTTGGATTTGCCCTAAACCTTACATCCAATTCTTATCCATGTTGTCTTGAAGTATTACTTAACAGCCTTGTTGCAAAGAAGAGGGATGATTTGGAAAGGATTTTTTTTTAGCACAGGTTTCCTTCTTTTCACTCTGTCATATAGGCCAGTAATGTGGAGTGAATTCAGTGCTGTTGATTTATGCACAGTTTTCTCTCAGCTTAGCCAATGAACTTTGTGGCTGTTTTTAAAATCTTTGGCTTTTTTAGTGATATCCATGAGCAGTTTCAATTCTCTTAGGAAGGACAGCCAGATCCTCACAGTACCAGGGTGATGTGATACACCATCCACAATGTATAACCTACTTGACCATACTCAAAAGGATATTCAGTGTCTTGGAATGATTTTGTAACCTCCCCTGATATGTGCCTGTCTGAAAATGTATCACTGACATGTTTTTCAGCTCTGAGGTTGAATCATTGTTTGAAATTCACTATCCAACTGAGGGACCTTACAAAGATGGGAAGTTGTTCTTAACTCATTGTTAAGATGTGCCACAGCAAGTGGTGAGTTCTTATTCGTTGTTTTATTATTTCCTGCAAATTTCTGTAATTTGTTTTACATTTTGAAAACTCTGAAGTAGTTTATGTAGATCTGTAGGAATTTCCTTTTAATTTAATCATTTTTAGATTTAGATTGAAGGCACCAACTGTGCAAGGGGTGTAAAGACTTTCACTAGGCATTGTGGGGCGGCAAGTAGCCTTGTGGTTAGAGTGTTGGACTGGTAACCGAAAGGTTGCAAGATCGAATCCCTGAGCTGACAAGGTAAAACTGTTGTTTTGCCCCTGAACAAGGCAGTTAACCCACTGTTCCTAGGCCGTCATCGAAAATAAGAATTTGTTCTTAACTGACTTGCCTAGTTAAATAAAGGTAAAATAAAATTGTAGTTACTCACTTGATGGACACCAGGACCTGATTCATTTTGAGGGCTTCTGCTAGAAACTTGGCACCTTTAGATCCAATGTTGTTGCTACGGAGACTAAGCCACAAACAACTTATGCTTAACCAAAGGAGAACTTAGTTTAATTTCACAATCTTTAGTTACCACTTTCATACTTATTATATAAGCAACAGGTGGAGTTTTTTTCTCACTCATTAGAAGATGTTCTCAGATTACTGTGAAATGACTGGAACATTGTCATGAACAAACAAACATCTGCCATTCATTTGGATGTAATCGGACACAAATTGGTCTCACTCACTCAAGTGTAATTAGCGTCCGGTTAACCAGTAGTGCTCGACTCAGGGCCTTGGCCCCTTTGTTGCTGATAGCGTTCTCTGCCAGACTGAATATAAGAGAAGTTACATAAGAAAGACCATCATAATACATCATTATACAATACTGGGCATACCAATTTGCATGTATGACCTCAGTGAATATCATGAACAGTTATGTAACTGTAAAGAAAATGTTCAATCGCAATAAAAGGATAGCAATGAACCTGCATGAGAGCTGAAATGTCCTCAATGCTAAATGTCTGACGACATGATTTAATGGTTGTGTAAACATGGTCATCTCCTTGAAATGAAGCATTACCAGAATATGTGAAGGACCTGAGGTCCCAGGGGTCTAAACTCATTAAGAGAGGCTACTTATAGGATGTAGGCTGCTTAGTTTTTGGCTATTTTCCCCCCCACACATAGTGAGGGGGTTCTAGTAATTTTATAGAATCCCTGTCGCAAAGAAATTAATGGCTCCTGACCTTATCTTCTGAAGGTGGCAGTCCTTTGCACTCAGCAAGCTTCCCAGCAGTTCCATGACATCATCTTTAAAATTGTTATTTTCCAATCTGCAAAATGTACAGCATTCTTAGTATGAACGTCAAAACACTGTTATAGGGAATTGGAAATTATATTTCAAGTTTGGCCATAAATGTCACAACATATGGCAGGTTCTGCCTCTGACCTGAATTATTTTCCTATGTCCCCACATCTTACCCCCCCCCCCCTTTTATTCCCCTTATCTGAAATGGTTGGCACTTTGGAGTAAAGGAGGATACTTTCAGGGATGGGAGGGGCTTTGTTGAGATGAGGAGGGTGGCTATCTGAGATGGGAAGGAGCTTATATGAGATGTGGAGGAGTTTACCTAAAATGTGGAAGGGTTTGTTTGAGATGGCGAGGCGACACAGGGAGCTGAGATAGAGCAGACACTAACTAACCTGAGATGGCTGCAGTAGAGCAGCTGAGGCAGCAGGCTTTTGACAGTGGAGTAGTCCAGACATGCCGACAGGTTGGTCTCCTCGCTGCACTCTGGAGACACCTGTAGCAGGTAGGCCAGCGCTGTGCAGTGTGTCCGTGTCAGCTTCCATCCCAGGCCGCCACAGCGCAGGTCCTCCTCCACGCTGCGTAGCACCTCTGTGTGCTGCAGCTCCTGCAGGCAGTAGGCCACGTTCACTGAGCGTAGTGACACCACAGCACCACCGCTGCCCAGGAGGTCCTGCAGCAGCCCAGCTGCCCAAACCCTTTGGCCCCCATCGTCCTTCCCCTGGGCCAGCAGGCCTGCCAGCGGCCGCACTGCCGCTGGACACAGCAACCCCGCCAGGAACCGCACAAACACATCCAGGTGACCATCCTCTGCCTGCTGGGATCGCTGCAGGGCGCTCCTGAAGTGATTCTGGAAGCCGATCTTGGGCCAGGACATGGCGCTCTCGCTGAACAGGTCAAAGATGGCACGTTTGGAGCAGATGTGGTAGTACGTGGCTGCTAAGAACTCCTGCACAGTCAGGTGGGTGAAGCGGTAGGCCACACAACTTGGTGATTCCTCGCGGATCAGTACTCCAGTTCCGAGGCCACCCTGGGTGGATGGAAGGTCTACTCCATAGGCCCTCATGTCCTGCTCACTGAAGGTGTATTTGTGCTTCAGAAGTCCGTAGAAGGCCAGTCGGCCCAGACTTCCCAGCAGCCTGCGGTTGTTCCCGTTAAGCTGGTCCATCTTGATAGGCTCTCTGCCTCTGGGCTCACCTGCTTCGGCTCTCATAGCACAGAAGTGGGAGTAGAGCTCAGTGCAGGTCCTGGGAAGGCCCTCCTGCCAGCCACTCTCCAACAGGTACCCAAAGGTAACAGCCACTATCCAGCAAATGCAAGGCATGTAAGACATCACCATGAAGATCTTGTTGGACTCCAAGTGAGTCCATATCTGACTGGCAGTATCTCCCTTAGGGAAGTTGTGGCTCAGGAACAGCCGAATTTCCTTCGGGCTGAATCCGGGGATCTCGGTCAACCTGTCCACTAGTCCCCCAGGAATCAACGAGGCCACCGCTGGCCTGGAGGTCACCCACACCGCTGCTTCAGGTAGCAGGTTGCCCCGGATGATGTTGGTGACCAAGTCGTCCACCGACACCTCCTTCTTGGGGTCTGTGCAAGGCACAGTCTCCGAGAAGTCCAGAGGACAACGGAACTCGTCCAGACCGTCGAAGATCAGCAATGTCCGACATGTACCACTCAGCACCAGGCTGGGGTCCGTCATGTGAGGGAAGGCCAGCTTCACCAGTCTTTCGGCCGACAGCTTCTCCCCAGTGTTCAGCTCCCAGAAGGCAAAGGGCAAGACAAAACTCACGTCTGTGCAGATCTCACCTCTGCTCCAAAGGCGTACAAAATGTCCCACAAGGGTGCTCTTGCCGATGCCGGCCACTCCCACAGTGAGTGAGACCCTGGGGGGCAGGCTGACCCGTGTGAGGGGCTCCAGGAGTTTGGCCAGGGCCAACTGTCTGACGTGGTGTCTCTGCGCCCCACGGGTGGCCTCAACCTGCATGAGGTCATGCTCCTTCTGCTGGAGGTCTGATAGGCCGTCGACCAGGAGCAAGATTCTGGAGGAGGAGAATTCTGGGCTACAGGGGCCAGGGGAGAGGCTCTCACTTGGTGTGGGATACTGCAACAGAAGAGCCTCCTTGTGCTCCTGAACCATGGGGTCTGCAGTGAGAGGAGAATCAAATCACAGACAATGATAGTTTATAGTAGTTTCAGAGAGGGGTGTATACCAATACAATTACCAACAATAGATAGTGATAAAGCTATCTGGATCTGAACAACTTGCAGAAGGCAGATGACAATCCTACACACAACACACTCTAGCCTATAAACTAGATGCCAACCAATAGGCTCCTCCTCCTCACCGTGCATCGTGATGAGCCTGTACATCTGGGAGTCAGAGTTCTCAAGGAAGGCCTGGAGAGCGTTGGAGCCCTGGGGGTCCATGCTGGCCAGGATGGAGGTAAGGGTGCCCACCCGCTCCTGCAGCTGCCCTCCAGCTTGTACCTGGGCCTCCTCATCCTGGCTCAGCAGTTCCAGCTTCCTCATGTGGGACAGTGCCCCCTCCAAGAGGGGAGTGGTAATGAAGCGCTGCAGATGCCCCTGATGTTTCTGGATCCAGCCCACATCTAGGCCACAAGAGACAGAGACCAACATATTCAGAGCTCGGAACTCTGATTAGAACTCTCTATGTGCAATGTGCACTTTTGACTTTGAGTAAATCATGGATTTAAGTTAATGTTGATTGGTGTGAACTCTTTTTAAGTTATGTGTACATATCGTCAGTTAGAATTTGGTCTAGCGTTGCTGACAAAAACATTTTTTTTACGTCAGATGTCTGATACAACTTAACCTAACGTAGCATGCGTAAAAAGACTCCAGAACAGAGTTCCTACATCCGGTTTTCAGTAGTAAAGGAAGCTAGGTTGAATTAGTTGTATCCCTGAAAACCGGATGCATCCAGTTGTTGGCAACTTGTCCAAACCTGCTTTCATGTACAGCTCTTTCATCGATTGAGGAAATGATCAATGAAGGACATTAAGTGCAGCTCATAATGGCAACAACAGCAATAGCTTTTACCTTCCATCTCTCCCTTGGTGGAAGTTGAGGTGGGGGTAGACTGGAGGTCAACATAGCAGTCCTCTTGCCATGCGATACGCTTGTTTCTGTCCAGAATAGAATTGTAATGGGTGTTTCTTTCCATGGAGCTGTTGCTTGTTCCTGCCTAAAGATATGCCTGTCCACCTTTCTCCATCTCCGATTACTCTTGAACACAAAAAGGAAAAGCATGTCTCACCTCAGGGCACAGAAACGTGACATGTTGTGATTGAAGCCTTCTTCATTGTCAGTACAGTAACACCCTTGCATATCACTGACTTTGCCCTCACCTGATTGGAGTGTCCAAGGGCTCATACGAACAGTGTATAATAATTGTGCCAATCATCAGGGGCTTCCTTTAGAACAGTTGTGTACATTTCACTCAACATTTCTGCGTGCACCATTTCTGAAAAGTCTGCACGAAAATATTGAAATGTATCAACTTGGCACACGCCATATACACGCATGTTTCTAGTTCAAACCTGTCGTAAAACCGTGTGCATGTGAACGAGCATTAAAACTCCGGCTGGAAACCCCCTCCATTCACCTTTCATGGGGACAATAATGCACTTTATTTGCTGCATAATTTGGAACAATTTGGAATTAAGTCACATTTCCTTTAGAGGTGTGGGCCGAATGTTTTAATAACTAAATCAGGTTTTTGCTTTTTCAAACTAAACATGCATGCTGCAGCGAGTGCCTGACCGTGCATTCTGCAAGACTGATTGCATATTCAAAACTATTTAAAAAGTAGACTATGCTGCGAGCCACACTTCTATTCAAAAGACCAGTTGTTGTTCAATATAAACAACAGATTCCCGTGGTGTGTAGCATCCACAAGTTGTCTGAAAATACTCAAATTGGGTTTTATTAAGACGGTACACATATTTTCCCCATTTTTTTCCACAAACGAGCCATTCAATTGAGTAAATTTAATGGCTCGTCTGCAGCCTGAATGAAGGATGTTTTATGTACGAACCGTCGATGGGGGACACGAGCGTGTTGCAAGTTGAGGAAATTTAAGTAGGACGTAAGAAGACCAATGACGTAAAGGTATAATATCGCCATCATGAGACCAGTTGGGCTGTACGGGAGCCTACCCATACTGCCAAATAGTTTTATGTAAGCTTCATTTACTGTGATGGCAGATTGTTTGAATCTTTTACAGTAAAGTATGATGTATCTGGCAAAGGGGGCTGTGTCCGTTTCTGAAAGAGAGAACAATGGCAAATTGTTTTGGACCAACAATGTTTTGCATCTACCGTTTCCCCAACCTAAATACACTGAATAAAAATATGAATGCAACAATTTACAGTTCATATAAACAAATCCAGTCAATTGAAATGAATTCATTAGGCCCTAATCTATGTATTTAATGTGACTGGGATTACAGATATGCATCTGTTGGTTACAGATACCTTTAAAAAACAGTAGGGGCCTGGATCAAAAAACCAGTCACTATCTGGTGTGACCACCATTTGCCTCATGCAGCTCGACATCTCCTTCGCATAGTGTTGATCAGGCTGTTGATTGTGGCCCGTGGAGTGTTGTCCCATTCCTCTTTAATGGCTGTGCGAAGTTGCTGGATATTGGTGGGAACTGGAACCCGCTGTCATACACGAAGATCCAGAGCATCCCAACCATGCTTTTTTTTTTTAGCTTCCAGGAATTATGTACAGATCCTTGCAACATGGTGCTGTGCATTATCATGCTGAAGCATGAGGTGATGGTGGCGGATGAATGGCATGACAATGGGCCTCAGGATCTCGTCACATGAATCTCTGTGCATTCAAATTGCCATTGATAAAATGCAATTGTGTTTTGTTGTCCGTAGCTTATGCCTGCCTGCCCATAGCATAACCCCACCACCACCATGGTGCACTCAGTTCACATTGACATCAGCAAACTGCTCACCACACAACGCCATACACGCTGTCTGCCATCTGCCCGGTACAGTTGAAACCGGGATTCATCTGTGAAGAGCACACTTCTCCAGTGTGTCAGTGGCCATCGACGGTGAGCGTTTGACCACTGAAGTCGGTTACAACACTGAACTGCAGTCATGTCAAGGCCCTGGTGAGGATGATGAGCACGCAGCTGAGCTTCCCTGAGACGGTTTCTGACAGTTTGTGCAGAAATTATTCCGCTGTGCAAACCCATAGTTTCATCAGCTGTCCGGGTGGCTGGTCTCAGATGATCCCGCAAGTGAAGAAGCCAGGTGTGGGAGTCCTGGGCTGGCGTGATTACAAGTGGTCTGCGGTTGTGAGGTCGGTTGGACCTATTGCCAAATTCTCTAAAAGGACGTTGGAGGTGGCTTATGGTAGAGAAATTAACATTTAATTCTCTGACAACAGCTCTGGTGGACATTCCTGCAGTCAGCATGCCAATCGCACTCTCCATAAAAACAGACCTCTGTGGTATTGTGTTGTGTGACAAAACTCAACATTTTAGAGTGGTATTTTATTGTCCACAGCACAAGGTGCACCTGTGTAATGATCATGCTTTTTAATCAGCTTTTTGATAAGTCACATGTCAGGTGGATGAGAGATATGCTTTTTTGTGCATATGGAAGATTTCTGGATCTTTTATTTTAACTCATGAAACATGGGACCATCACTTTACATGTTGTTAATATTTTTGTTCAGTGTTTGATGGACAGCATGTGAAATTCTGAAATATTGTAGAGGGCAGGCTACTGATTTTTAAAATGTATTACAGCACTTACTGGGGCTGGGAATTTAGGTGCGCAACCTGGTCTCAGAGCACTTCGTAATATTCTGTAAGTAAATCCAAGACACTCCAACGCTATGTTATGTTTCAAATGGTATGTATTAATTTGTGGATGTCCATCATTCATTTCGTATATGTTTACGATTTGCAATTCATACAATACGTTATGAATCTGAAAAATGTACAATATGTTACGAATTTGCAATACGTATGATATGTTACGAATTCCAATTTGTTGTTGCTAACGTTAGATTCAAACCCACAGGGGTTAAAGGGGTTAAATATGTGTTCAAAAAACGAAAATATTTCCTGAGCCTTCTTTATATATAGCCTAAAGGACAGACACATTCCTTATGATTTATTTTTAGACTCTTTTTAGACCAATTATGAATGTGTTTCTAAGAGCTATAGTAGTAAAGGCCAAATTAAATATTTTATCAAATCGTTTTTGGGGGATACATACAAGGGTCCTAAAATAAATAAAAAACAAATAGCTTAATGATCCATGATATGACCATCTTAAAACAATTATATATGTTAGCTTGGTAGAAACCCCCACCCCCCTTTGAGGTTAAGTAACCATCCAACACATAACATATTATACTAATTTGAGTGTCCCGGATTTACATTTATTATGTGTTGTATCGCAACATATGTAATGTCTAGTCTATGAGCCTTCTTAACCCTTTTAGCTAACTGTTCCCCTAACCCTTAAACCTGACCTTAACCCTTTTAGCTAACCCTTCCCCTAATATTAACCCTTTAACCTAACTCCTAACCTTAACCCCTAACTCCAGCAGGTGTATCTCACTGATCATCCCCAAAGCCAACACCTCATTTGGCTGCCTTTCTTTCCAGTTCTCTGCTGCCTGTGACTGGAACGAATTGCAAAAATCGCTGAAGTTGGAGACTTTTATCTCCCTCACCAACTTTAAACATCTGCTATCTGAGCAGCTAACCAATCGCTGCAGCTGTACATAGTCCATCGGTAAATAGCCCACCCAATCTACCTACCTCATCCCCATACTGTTTTTATTTATTTACTTTTCTGCTCTTTTGCACACCAGTATCTCTACCTGCACATGACCATCTGATCATTTATCACTCCAGTGTTAATCTGCTAAATTGTAATTATTCACCTACCTCCTCATGCCTTTTGTACACAATGTATATAGACTCTTTTTTTCCTTTTTTTCTACTGTGTTATTGACTTGTTTATTGTTTCCTCCATGTGTAACTCTGTGTTGTTGTCTGTTCACACTGCTTTGCTTTATCTTGGCCAGGTCGCAGTTGTAAATGAGAACTTGTTCTCAACTCGCCTACCCGGTTAAATAAAGGTGAAATAAAAAAAATAAAAACCTTAACCCCTAGTGTTAGCTAAAGTTAGCCACCTAGCCTACGTTAGCCACCTAGCCAACGTTAGCCACAACAAATTGGAAATCGTACCATATACGTTTCACCAATTCGTAACATTGTATGGATTGCAAATTCGTAACATATCATACGAATTGTCATTTGTAAAACATCAGATGAATTGTAATTCGTAACATATCATATGAAATGGATGATGGGCATCGACAAATTAATACATACCATACGAAACATAACATATCATACTAAATGGAATATCTCCGATTTACATACAGAATAACACGAAATGCTCTGAGACCACGTTGCAATAAGATATGCATTACGATTCTCAAGATTCTGTATGTATTGCGATTCAATACTGTGATTTATGTATTGCGATTCAATACTGTGATTTTATTGCAATTCGATGTTTCAAACATATTGCTCACCATGTATCTGCTGCAGAAAGACGAGGAGAGCACCCCCCCATCACTAGAACTTACAGTAGCATGTATACACACTGTAAGCCTACTTCAATGGACAATATCAACTGTTCATTCACCTGTTAAATTTGACTGTATATTATAAACCGTGCTGCCTATGGCATTGCAAAACTTGAAGTACATATAGCCTATCTATTTACTACAACTAGGTCCAATTAAATGAGAGATATACATGGTAATTTGATGTACGGCTACTTCGGAAACATGAACCCACCACGGCCAGAGAAGGTGATGAATTGTTTCTGCAATGGTTCTTAAAATAAAATCGATACGCAAAAGACTCCCGGTTTTTAGATACTAAAACATACTAACGGCTGCATTTCGGTTAATACGTTTTCCAGTTTACACTTTTTATGAGTAAGCTTTTATCATAACCCTCATTTGCACAAAACAATTGCCAGGTTGCAATACAATATTTCAATCACTAACAGAGATGTGTGTACCCATGGAGGTCTAAAGTTTGTGGGAAGATGAGCACATTCTCATGACAAGGTATACTTTTATAAATGCCAACTTTTTTGGGAGTATGTTTTGTATGCCCACATGGTTTATAAATAAGGCACCAGGTGCTTTCCTTGTGCAAGCAGGGGGTAACGACCATTCAATGTATTGAATCCAAACGAATCAATTCGCCGTGTTGCAATCAGGAGTTACATCATGTATGGTCAGTAGTGATGGTTGCTGAAATGACGTTGCTAAAAATGTAAAGACCAATAAACGAGAAGAGGTTTAAGAGAAGAGTTTAAAACGTGTCTGTCAACATGTGACAACAAGCTAAGGCTCTATAAGAGGAGATTCAGAAGGGGCCAAGCACTGCAGCAGGAACAACTGCAAAGAAACATCCATCAGCAGTTTTGGAATGAAATCAGTAAGATGGTTCCGGAAAAAGAAAAAAAAACGTTTATGAAAATCCCTATGGAAATCATACTGGAAAATGGGGAAGTTGAGCATAAGATGAATTGTGTATTATAGAACTGGGGGAATGACTTTGCTAACCTATTTTCAGGTGGCAATATCCCATCTGTGTTTGATGATGACTTCTTACATTAATAGGGCTGAATTCACCTCAAATCAATTCCTGGATGCAAAATTGTCTGTGGAGAAAGTTTGGAAGGCTGTTGAGGAAAGCTAAAAAGCAACAGGGGGAAAAAGGCAACATGAATAGCGGAGCTTCCAAATTTGGACATAAAATGTGTCTATTCCCAAATGTGTTTTGAAAATTTTACGATCCCATCAATTTAGTACACATTTCTCATCAAACCAATCGCAAAGTCATCAACAAATGATCCACGGGTCCCACTAAATTACAGAGGCATCAGCCTTATAAGCACAGCCTACAAGTTATATTCTGGGATCTTAAACAGTCTGACTTTGGAAACGTCAGGTTTGCTTGTAAATCACATTTACACAGTATCCACTGTGATTAGAGCCAGACTACAAGAATGCAAACCTACATATGCATGTTTTGTTGATCTCAAAAAAGGCCTTTGATTGGGTAAATATAGATCAACTTGCTTTCAAACCTATATATTAGCTGGGATGTAAGATACAATGAAAGCCCTACATAGGGGGCAGTAGGTAGCCTAGCGGGTAGGAGTTTTGGGCCAGTAACTGAAAGGTTGTTTGATCGAATCCCCGAGCTGACAAGGTAAAAAAATATGTTGTTCTGAGCAAGGCAGCTAACCCACAGGGCGCCGAAGATGCGGGTGTCGATTAAGGCAGCCCTTTGGGTTAAATGCAGAAGATGCATTCAGTTGTACAACTGACTAGGTATCGCCTTTCCCTAGTGCTCCAATTGCCTGTGTACAGGTAAATGAGCTGAAGACCAGATTGTTTCCCACTCCATTTGGGGTCAGAGGGATACAAGAAAATCAAAGGTCCTTGTGTGCAGATTTGAGAACCAGGATACTGCCTTTGGCAATTAAAGTAGGTAGATTAAATGCCATAGATTAATAAGAGTGGCTATGTACTGTATTTGATTTAGGAGAGGTCAAGAAAAAGCAGCACTTTATTTCACTGTACTTGATATGATTACATAATAGTAACCTAGTTTAATAAAATTATATGATAATTGATAAATTGATAATTGAAATATAGTGTCTTATAAGCCAATCTGTGTTGGGCTTCTTTGAAGCATAATAATAACATTTGTGTAAAAGGAAATCATGCTCTAAACTGCATTTTTGCACTGGGGGGTCTTGAAACCCCCCCTTTGTGCAGTTATGAATGGTGCATCTGTGTGAGATCCTCAAGTAAACAAGCAATTTCCCTCTCATTAGTGTTCTTGTTTTTCCAAGTCAGTTGAAAATAAACTGTGCACTGCAGCCTAATGTGCTGTTCGTAATTATTATAATGTTTTTTTTTTACAAAATAAGTGCTGTTCTTTTTCTTTTTAAATCAAATGCATGGCCCATATAATTCACAGGGCATACACCTTTTCAGTAGTCAGCATTAAGTGGTTTCTTTATTTTTCCATTAAAATGATATAATTAGAGGCCAAAGTCAAGGTAGTGATGCATTACAGACACGATGAAAGAAACAGATGTTATTAAGTAATCAAAATGATTACAACATTCTTTTTTGCAGCACTTGGCAGCCCCGTTCTGTGAGCTTGTGTGGCCTACCACTTCACGGCTGAGCTGTTGTTGCTCCTAGATGTTTTCACTTCACAATAACAGCACTTACAGATGACCGGTGGCACCTCTAGCAGGGCATACATTTTACGAACTGACTTGTTGGAAAGGTGGCATCCTATGATGAAAGTCACAGAGGTCTTCAGTAAGCCCTTCTACTGCCAATGTTTGTCTATGGAGATTGCATGGCGGTGTGCTCAATCTTATACATCTGTCAGCAACGAGTGTCGCTGAAATAGCCAAATCCACTAATTTGAAGGAGTGTCCACATACGTTTGTATATGTCGTGCAACTGACAAAAATACAAATTCTTTCAAAAACATCCGTTATAAAATCTCCCTCCTCAGTCACCCTAATTGACATCAAATATCAAATCAACAGAAGAACATAAGGTCACCTTACCGCTAAGATCTTGATGTGCTACAGTAGCATAGTATACAACGGGCTTATACAGGGTTTTCATTGTAACAAGACAGACAGAGCAAAGCAAGCTTTCCTGTAAAGTCATTCTGTCTTTACCATACCAGGTATGCGCATGGTGGAAGTTGACTCAACTCATCGCCCAAACCAAACACCATAAAAGTAGCTCTTGAGGTGTTGCAGGCAGGTTGTCAGCTTCCGGTTCAGTCTGAGACAGAGTCACGAAGCTAAAAACCACATAACCTACCACGGCCTGGCTGCAATCTTCACATTGCACCTCAGACACCAACAGTGAGACAAACTGACGTGACTATAGTAACAGGAGTACAGGACAGAGCTACTCTTTGGAGATACTTGAGTAACTATAGTTGGAGATACTTGAGCAACTATAGTAACCGTCATTCTTCTAAACTTTCAAGAGCACCAGCATTGACATCCAGTCTCATCAAAAAAATTAGCATTAAGTGAGCTAGAGTGAAACTTAGTGTCAATAATTTGCAGTCAATGTAGTTTATTGTCAAACTTCCTGTCTAGGTGGCCTGTTGGGCCTCGCTTGACTGCTCTCACACGTCTGGTAGTTGCAGCTGAGTTTAAACAATGGTTTTGATGTCTGAAGTCAGAGTGGCTGGTGCCAATGTTGAAAGGAAATGAGAGCGAGAGTAAAGAAGTTGGAAGGGGTGTCAAAAGCTCAAGTAGCCACAAATGCAATATCTTAACCCATGTGGACCTCCACATGGGGGGGAAAAAACAACTGAAATTGAAGCGAGTATAAGATAAATAAATGTATGATCAGGTACGAAGATAACTCACCTTGGGCGACTGGTGCAGCTGTGGGTCGGGTTTCAACAGGTGTGAGCATTAATGACCCTGAACCCAAGTCCTCTACCTCATATTGTGGGGTGGGATAGAAATGGAACAGCTGCTTTGGTTTAGTGGATCTTGCTCTCGCTGTCTGCAGCTGGCCTGAAAGGAACTCTCAGACAAACCCCCCAAAAATAGCTATCCTCTGGAGACACTTTTTCTGACTAGGCGGCTTAATTCTGCGTCAGCACTGAAGGTGCTACTTGTGACAAGAAATTTTACTAACAAAGTAAATAATCGTAAAAAGTAACTTGTCGCTCAGTTAAGGGGGGACTCTGCTCTCGCTGAGCTGTTTGACGTTGCACCTCTTCCTGTGTCACTATCTGACTTCCTGTATCGAGGCAAGGAGATTTCAGTTAGGCATATGATGCTTTGCGTTTCATGAACTCTATTTTTGAATTACTCCTTGTGCACATACACACACCAAAACATCTCCCCAAAGATAATTTAAGCTAGGGAGCTAGAAGATGTTATCAATCATCCTCAAATTTAATCTAATGCCAAAATCAAATGTAAAACTTACATTGATATGATTAGGATCATTTAGAATTGACAATAATCAAAAGACAGGCAGGTAGCCTCGTGGTTAGAGTGTTGGGCCAGTAACTGAAAGGTTGCTAGGTCGAATCCCTATGCTGACAAGGTTAAACATCTGTCATTCTGACCCTGAACAAGGCAGTTAACCCACTGTTCCTAGACCGTCATTGTAAATAAGAATTTGTTCTTAACTGACTTGCCTAGTTAAATAAAGGTTAAATAAAGGTTAAATAAAAACATAAAAAAGGGCATGAAGGTGTCAGGGCAGGCATAGAGTGGCTGACAGAAAGAGGATGGAACAGAATCATCTCATACTGTGTAGAGAAAACAAACTAGATAAGAAAAAACAAGTAATTGAAAGGGAGAGATGGAGAGGTTGTGAAAGGGAGACACACACTATGTAAACACTACATCAATGTAGAATTACGTCGGTACTTGCACTCAAACCATGAAAAGGCAAAACCAAGGAGGCCAAGATGTAAAAATATAATGAATAGCATCAGTTATTGAATCCTTTGGCCATGTCTCCAGATATAAAGTGGATTTTGAAAAGTCAGTGGCTGGGCAGTTTGGAGACCTGACAGCTATACCACATTTTCTGGGTATATTTGTCTCACCTAACCTTAAAGATCTTTTCAAACTCAACATCGTTGCAGTGCTCAAGAAAGTCAGAATTGATCTCAAAAGGTGGTTTCCCATCTCATGGATTGTCAGAGTGACCTTATTACGATGAATATCCTCCCTAGTTTGCTCTACCCAATGCAAATGATGCCACTGTGGCTCGCTTGATAATTTGTCAAGTGTTGAGAAGGACCTCTCTAAATGCATTTTTTTTTTATGGTAAAAGAGCTCGACTTAAAATGAGGACTCTACAACCACCCAAAGAGAGAGGAGGGCTAGCTCTGCCCAATATATGGTACTACAATTGGGCATGCCTTGCCTGCATCATTTCGGAATGCATGCAAAGCTACAGTGTCTTGCGAAAGTATTCGGCCCACTTGAACTTTGCGACCTTTTGCCACATTTCAGGCTTCAAACATAAAGATATAAAACTGTATTTTTTTGTGAAGAATCAACAACAAGTGGGACACAATCATGAAGTGGAATGACATTTATTGGATATTTCAAACTTTTTTAACAAATCAAAAACTGAAAATTTGGGCGTGCAAAATTATTCAGCCCCTTTACTTTCAGTGCAGCAAACTCTCTCCAGAAGTTCAGTGAGGATCTCTGAATGATCCAATGTTGACCTAAATGACTAATGATGATAAATACAATCCGCCTGTGTGTAATCAAGTCTCCGTATAAATGCACCTGCACTGTGATAGTCTCAGAGGTCCGTCAAAAGCACAGAGAGCATCATGAAGAACAAGGAACACACCAGGCAGGTCCGAGATACTGTTGTGAAGAAGTTTAAAGCCGGATTTGGATACAAAAAGATTTCCCAAGCTTTAAACATCCCAAGGAGCACTGTGCAAGCGATAATATTGAAATGGAAGGAGTATCAGACCACTGCAAATCTACCAAGACCTGCCGTCCCTCTAAACTTTCAGCTCATACAAGGAGAAGACTGATCAGAGATGCAGCCAAGAGGCCCATGATCACTCTGGATGAACTGCAGAGATCTACAGCTGAGGTGGGAGACTCTGTCCATAGGACAACAATCAGTCGTATATTGCACAAATCTGGCCTTTATGGAAGAGTGGCAAGAAGAAAGCAATTTCTTAAAGATATAAAAAAAAGTGTTGTTTAAAGTTTGCCACAAGCCACCTGGGAGACACACCAAACATGTGGAAGAAGGTGCTCTGGTCAGATGAAACCAAAATTGAACTTTTTGGCAACAATGCAAAACGTTATGTTTTGTGTGTAAAAGCAACACAGCTCATCACCCTGAACACAACATCCCCACTGTCAAACATGGTGGTGGCAGCATCATGGTTTGGGCCTGCTTTTCTTCAGCAGGGACAGGGAAGATGGTTAAAATTGATGGGAAGATGGATGGAGCCAAATACAGGACCATTCTGGAAGAAAACCTGATGGAGTCTGCAAAAGACCTGAGACTGGGACGGAGATTTGTCTTCCAACAAGACAATGATCCAAAACATAAAGCAAAATCTACAATGGAATGGTTCAAAAATAAACATATCCAGGTGTTAGAATGGCCAAGTCAAAGTCCAGACCTGAATCCAATCGAGAATCTGTGGAAAGAACTGAAAACTGCTGTTCACAAATGCTCTCCATCCAATCTCACTGAGCTCGAGCTGTTTTGCAAGGAGGAATGGGAAAAAATGTCAGTCTCTCGATGTGCAAAACTGATAGAGACATACCCCAAGCGACTTACAGCTGTAATCGCAGCAAAAGGTGGCGCTACAAAGTATTAACTTAAGGGGGCTGAATAATTTTGCACGCCCAATTTTTCAGTTTTTGATTTGTTAAAAAAGTTTGAAATATCCAATAAATGTCGTTCCACTTCATGATTGTGTCCCACTTGTTGTTGATTCCTCACAAAAAAATACAGTTTTATATCTTTATGTTTGAAGCTTGAAATGTGGCAAAAGGTCGCAAAGTTCAAGGGGGTCGAATACTTTCACAAGGCACTGTATATCAGGGGTGGGACAGAGTCTCCAGAGGCATGGGGCTGTGCACCTATGGCTTTGTTAAAAGTACTACTAATTTGCCCCTCTATCACCAGATTCAGGTCACTAATCTCAAATCAATATATTCAGTCTTTCATTTTAAGATAAAAGTAGATCTAGGTCTGTTTCTATTAAGCTAATCAGTGAGAAACAAGGTTTTGAACCTTTCTAGATTGTTACTCTTATTAGCAAGAAAATGCATCCTATTTAATTGGATTAAGGGCAAGCCACCAACGATTACACAGTGGTATCAGGAGATTAAGGTTTTGCCTATGGAAAGACAGTGCAAGGATGAAAGGAAATTAAAATATTGACACGAAAGTGTGGCAGCCGATGCTGGACCATTTGCCTGGACATTTAGTTGACCTGTTAATAGGGCAAGAGATGCAGACGCTTGGCTCTGGAAAGAGCAACCTTAACTCAGAGTAAGGGGATACAGTACTGTTTATGCCAATATGTAAGCTTATTGCATGGTAGAATGTGGTGTGTATCTGAGCAGAAAGTTGGGCAAATATGTGTCAACTTTTTTTCCTCCTTTTTAATGTTTTGTAATTATTGTACTTTTTTTTCTTAATTTTTTCATTCTTTGTTGTTGAGAAAAAAAAAACTGCAATGGATTTACCACTTATATCCATCACACATAAACTATCTACACTACATGACCAAAAGTAAGTAGACACCTGCTCGTCGAACATCTCATTTCAAAATCATATAGACACCTGGAGTTGGTCCCCCCCGTTGCTGCTATAACAGCATTCTGGGAAGGCTTTCCACTAGATGTTGGAACATTTCTGCTGGGTTTTTGCTTACTAAGAGCATTAGTGAGGTTGGGCACTAATGTTGGACGATTAGACCTGGCTCGCAGTCAGAGTTCCAATTAATCGCAAAGGTGGGGTTGATGGGGTTGAGGTCAGGGCTCCATGCAGGCCAGTCAAGTTCTTCCACACCGATCTCAACAAACAATTTCTGTATGGACCTCGCTTTGTGCACAGGGCATTGTCATGCTGAAACAAGAAAGGGCCTTCCCCAAACTGTTGCCACAAAGTTGGAAGCACAGAATCGTCTAGAATGTCATTGTATGTTGTAGCGTTTAGATTTCCCTTCACTGGAACTAAGGGGCCTAGCCCGAACCATAAAAAACAGCCCCAGACCATTAATCCTCTTCCACCAAACTTTACAGGTGGCACTATGCATTCGGGCAGGTAGCGTTTTCCTGGCATCCGCCAAACCCAGATCCATCCCTCGGACTGCGAGATGGTGAAGCATGATTCATCACTCCAGAGAACGCGTTTTCACTGCTCCAGAGTCCAATGAATTTACCACTTGAACAACTTTGTTAGTTTATGTGTGATGGATATCTATCTACACTACATGACCAAAAGTAAGTAGACACTTGCTCGTCGAACATCTCATTCTAAAATCATATAGACACCTGGAGTTGGTCCCCCCCCCCCCCGTTGCTGCTATATCAGCATTCTGGAAACCACCTATTTACGTAATTTACTTTTAATACATTTTTTTTTTTTTTTAATTGCAAACAATTCAAAAAACAGTTTTTGCTTTCTCATTATGGGGTGTTGTATGTAGATTGATGAGGAAAAAACAATGTGATACATTATAGAATAAGCCTGTAATGTAACCAAATGTGAATAAAGTCAAAACCTACTCATTCAACGGTTTGTCTATATTTTTACTATTTTCTACATTGTAGAATAATAGTGAAGACACATGTGGAATCATGTAGAAACCAAAAAAAGTGTTAAATCAATTTGTTTTACATTTATTTAATATTTGAGTTTCTTCAAAGTAGCCATGCTATACAGAAGACAGACCTATTTAAAAAATAGTTAAAACATTTTTTTTACTAGGGAAGTCTGTTAAGAACTAATTGTTATTTACAATGATGGCCAATGAACAGTGGGTTAACTGCCTTGTTCAGGGGAAGAACAACAGATTTTTACCTTGTCAGCTTGGGGATTTGAGCTACCAACCTTTCAGTTACTGGCCCAACACTCCAACCACTAGCCTACCTGCCGCCCCAGGTAGTCTAGTGGAGGTGGTGGAGTGATGGTGCTTTGCTGGTGACACTGTCTGTGATTTATTTAGAATTCAAGGCACATTTAACCAGCATGGCTACCACAACATTCTGCAGCGATACACCATACGATCTGGTTTGCGCTTAGTGGGACTATAATTTGTTTTCCAACAGGACAATGACCCAACACACCTCCAGGCTTTGTTTTTTTTATATACAGTGGGGCAAAAAAGTATTTAGTCAGCCACCAAATGTGCATGTTCTCCCACATAAAAAGATGAGAGAGGCCTGTAATTTTCATCATAGGTACAGTTCAACTATGACAGACAAAATGAGATTTTTTTTTCCCAGAAAATCACATTGTAGGATTTTTAATGAATTTATTTGCAAATTATGGTGGAAAATAAGTATTTGGTCAATAACAAAAGTTTATCTCAAAACTTTGTTATATACCCTTTGTTGGCAATGACAGAGGTCAAACGTTTTCTATAAGTCTTCACAAGGTTTTCACACACTGTTGCTGGTATTTTGGCCCATTCCTCCATGCAGATCTCCTCTAGAGCAGTGATGTTTTGGGGCTGTTGCTGGGCAACACGGACTTTCAACTCCCTCCAAAGATTTTCTATGGGGTTGAGATCTGGAGACTGGCTAGGCCACTCCAGGACCTTGAAATGCTTCTTACGAAGCCACTCCTTCATTGCCCGGGCGGTGTGTTTGGGATCATTGTCATGCTGAAAGACCCAGCCACGTTTCATCTTCAATGCCCTTGCTGATGGAAGGAGGTTTTCACTCAAAATCTCACGATACATCATTCTTTCCTTTACACAGTCGTTCTGGTCCCTTTGCAGAAAAACAGCCCCAAAGCATGATGTTTCCACCCCCATGCTTCACAGTGGGTATGGTGTTCTTTGGATGCAACTCAGCATTCTTTGTCCTCCAAACACGATGAGTTGAGTTTTTACCAAAAAGTTATATTTTGGTTTCATCTGACCATATGACATTCTCCCAATCGTCTTCTGGATCATCCAAATTCTCTCTAGCAAACTTCAGATGGGCCTGGACATGTACTGGCTTAAGCAGGGGGACACGTCTGGCACTGCAGGATTTGAGTCCCTGGTGGCGTAGTGTGTTACTGATGGTAGGCTTTGTTACTTTGGTCCCAGCTCTCTGCAGGTCATTCACTAGGTCCCCCCGTGTGGTTCTGGGATTTTTGCTCACCGTTCTTGTGATCCTTTTGACCCCACGGGTGAGATCTTGCGTGGAGCCCCAGATCGAGGGAGATTATCAGTGGTCTTGTATGTCTTCCATTTCTTAATAATTGCTCCCACAGTTGATTTCTTCAAAACAAGCTGCTTACCTATTGCAGATTCAGTCTTCCCAAGATAGTGCAGGTCTACAATTTGGTTTCTGCTGTCCTTTGACAGCTCTTTGGTCTTGGCCATAGTGGAGTTTGGAGTGTGACTGTTTGAGGTTGTGGACAGGTGTCTTTTATACTGATAACAAGTTCAAACAGGTGCCATTAATACAGGTAACGAGTGGAGGACAGAGGAGCCTCTTAAAGAAGAAGTGACAGGTCTGTGACAGCCAGAAATCTTGCTTGTTTGTAGGTGACCAAATACTTATTTTCCACCATAATTTGCAAATAAATTCATTAAAAAATCATACAATGTGATTTTCTGGATTTTTTTCTTCTCATTTTGTCTGTCATAGTTGAAGTGTACCTATGATGAAAATTACAGGCCTCTCTCATCTTTTTAAGTGGGAGAGCTTGCACAATTGGTGGCTGACTAAATACTTTTTTGCCCCACTGTATATACTTTTCATATTTTTTTAATACTTTATACTATACTGTTAGATCTTATTTCTCCCCAGTAAGTTTCGATTGCGGGGCAAGTCCAAAAGATATGAGAGTGGTCCGCCCTCAATAGACCGCATTCTCTCCATCAAGGGTGTAGTGAGCCAGTCTGTTTTGATTTCAGTTTAGGTGTTATGAAGTATAACATTCTTCCAACAGAATTCTCTCCATGACCTTGAGTTGGTGGAGCTTTGTTGAGTCTCTAATATGTTCAACCATGTTTCATCAGTTATTTCAATGTTAAGTTCCTCCTCCCATTTCTTTTAAATATAGTTTGTAGAATGTTTCTTTGAGGATTGAAAACCTGAGTAGAGATTTGAAATAGTTTTTTTTGTTACTCCCCAAGTTGTATGCGTTAGTGAATACTTGGATTAATTTTGGAGGTGCTCGAGGGTCAGTCACCTTTATCTCCCTTAAGAAATAGTGTCGAACTTGTATGTATCTGTAAAAATCTTGTTTATCCAAGCCATGTTTTTTTACTTAGGTCCTGGAAGTTATCTAGTTTCCCATTCCTTATAATTGTACTGAATGATGTGATGTCTTTCTGCGTCCATTGTTTAAACCTGCTGTCCTGAGTTGCAGGGATGAAGCTGGGGTCGTATGCGGGCCAACTCAGCCTCCAGGCTATGTTTGAGCTATTTGACCAAGAAGCAGGGTGATGGAGTGCCGCATCAGATGATCTGGCCTCTACAATCACCGACATCAACCCAATTGATATGGTTTGGGATGAGTTGGACCACAGAGTGAAGGAAAAGCAGCCAACAAGTGCTCATCATATGTGGGAACTCCATCAAGACTGTTGGAAAAGCATTCCAGGTGAAGCTGGTTAAGAGAAATCCAAGAGTGAGCAAAGCTGTCAAGGCAAAGGGTGGCTACTTTGAAGAATCTCATATAAAATATATTTTGATTTGTTTAACACTTTTATTTCATAGTTTTTATTCTACAATGTAGAAAGTAGTAAAAATAAAGAAAAAACCCTTGAATGAGTAGATGTGTCCAAACTTTTGACTGGTACTTTGTAAGTGTGTACGTACGCATGTACATACATACATATAGACACACACACCCGTTCAAAAGTTTGGGGTCACTTAGAAATGTCCTTGCTTTTGAAAGAAAAGCAACAAAAAAATGTCCATTAAAATGACATCAAATTGATCAGAAATAGTGTAGACATCGTTAATGTTGTAAATGACTATTTTAGCTGGAAACAGCTGATTTTCTATGGAATATCTACAGAGGCCCATTGTTAGCAACCATCACTTCTGCGTTCCAATGGCACGTTGTGTTAGCTAATCCAAGTGTATCATTTTAAAAGGCTAATTGATCATTAGAAAACCCTTTTGCAATTATGTTAGCACAGCTGAAAACTGTTGTTCTTATTAAAGAAGCATTAACCTCCAAACGAGCTTCAATGCCATACAACACTCCTTCCGTGGCCTCCAACTGTTTTTAAATGCAAGTAAAACTAAGTGCATGCTCTTCAACCAATTGTTGCCCACACCCTCCCGCCCGACTAGTATCACTACTCTGGACGGTTCTGACTTAGAATATGTGGACAACTACAAATACCTAGGTGTCTGGATAGACTGTAAACTCTCCTTCCAGACTCACATTAAGCATCTCTAAATAGCACACCCAACTACCTCATCCCCATATTGTTACTTATTCTCTTGCTCTTTTGCACCCCAGTATCTCTACTTGCACATCATCATCTGCACATCTATCACTCCAGTGTTAATGCTAAATTGTAATTATTTTGCCTCTATGACCTATTTATTGCCTTACCTCCCTACTCTTCTACATTTGCACACACTGTAAAGATTTGTATATTGTGTTGACTGTACGTTTGTTTGTGTAACTCTTGTTTTTGGTCGCACTGCTTTGCTTTATCTTGGCCAGGTCGCAGTTGTAAATGAGAACTTGTTCTCAACTGGCCTACCTGGTTAAATAAAGGTGAAATAAAAAATAAAACTGGCCTTTTTTAGACTAGTTGAGCATCAGCATTTGTGGGTTCGATTACAGGCTCAAAAAGGCCAGAAACAAATACCTTTTTTCGTCAGTCTATTCTTGTTCTGAGAAATGAAGGCTATTCCATGCGAGGAACTGAAGATCCCATACGACGCTGTATACTACTCCCTTCACAGAACAGCGTAAACTGGCTTTAACCAGAATAGAAAGAGTGGGAGGCCCCGGTGCACAACTGAACAAGAGGACAAGAACATTGGTGTCTACTTTGAGAAACAGACGCCTCACAAGTCCTCAACTGGCAGCTTCATTAAATAGTACCCGCAAAACACCAGTCTCAACGTCAACAGTGAAGAGGCGACTCCGGGATGCTGGCCTTCTAAGCAGAGTTCCTCTGTCCAGTGTCTGTTCTTTTGCCCATCTTAATCTTTTCTTTTTATTGGCCAGTCTTAGATATGGCTTTTTCTTTGCAACTCTGCTGAGAAACTTGGATTAGCTAACACAACATGCCATTGGAACACAGGAATGATGGTTGCTGATAATGGGCCTCTGTACACCTATGTAGATATTCCATAAAAAAATCAGCCGTTTCCTGCTACAATAGTCATTTACAACATTGTCTACACTGTATTTATGCTCAATTTGATGTTATTTTAATGGACAAAAAGTGTGCTTTTCTTTCAAAAACAAGGGCATTTCTAAGTGATCCCAAACTTTTGAATGGTAGTGTATGTAATTATATATATATATATATATATATATATTATATATATATAAAATCATACACACTATTTAATTCATGCTTGAATTAATAACAAAATGTACTAGTGCAATGTGCTACAAAATGCTAGTGGGTTTAGCACTTTGCACTATTATTTTTTGTTATTCTTTATGGTGGCACCGGCTACAATCCATTGAAGCCCGAGTGCAGACCCTCACACTGGCTTTCAACATTATATCAATCACATAATTGTCAGGTCTTGTTAAGTGCACCCATACTGGGCAGGGGGGGCTCTTTGAGGCCTAAGAAACAGTAGGAGGTCCATTTAGGAGAAATTACAGCTGCAGGTATGAGTGCAGAAGGTGAGGCACCACTGATTATACAGACCCATTCATTTTGTCCCTTAAAAGTGGCACTCCAGTCTCCTTTTCACCTAATTTAACACCTGATTTACTTAATAAAAAGGCACATCTCAGTGGTCCATGTATGTCATGACATAGCAGGGTGGCCTTTCCTCTTTTGTTCTCCATTGCTCCTCAAGCAATCAGTCCTCGATTGCCCTTCTCCTTGGAGTTTGCACTTGTGTCTAAAAGACACTATCTTGCTAAAAACATTTTTTTACCCTTTCGGGTGTGTACATCACTGTTTATACTTGGGGTTTCGCTTTTCAACAGTAAAAGTTCAAAATACGCTTGAGTTCACTCCAACCCCTTTAACAGGAACATGAAAGGAGGGAAGCAGAGGGAGAGGAAAGCGGGGAGATGGGTTTGTTGACCGATAGTAGAATACGAATAGAAAAGGAAATACAGACAAGATGTTCATACATCTAAAGAAATATCAATTTATTTGAATACAAACTTAGCTACATGGCATGAAAAAATAGATCTACCAAAGTGCATTCAATTGAAATGTACTAACACGATTAAGAGGTTTAAAAAGAGCAATAAAATGACACATTCTTCAAATTCCCTTTACATTAAGTATTGATCTAGATACATTTGGCCATAAAAACAAAACAATGAGACATTTCAAAGCAGTTTAACAATTATTTTGATAGCAAAGCCACAAACGGTTCTATTATTTTATAAAGAGCAAATCCAGGGCAAAAACAAGGCTGTGCTATGACCACTAAACTTTAAAGAACTGGAGTGATTGTGTTGTATAGGGCAGTCCTTGAAAATCGTCGAAAACCACTGTCTTACGCTATTCCATGGCAAGGAGCTGATCAAAGTTAATGTGCTTCCAGCAGATTGAAAATAATAGAATTGATTACAAAAAGGGACAGCCTGGTTTTTGCTCTGAATTTGATCATGAACATTTCGGCAAACCTATATTTACTTCCATTTGTCTTTAACAGTAAATACCCTTTTTAATGTGATTGGTTGTATTTATGGTTGCTTCTACAGTTCAGTTCCCCCTGAGAACATTTAAAACAAATGTACACACAAGGCTCTCACAGACATTGCTATAGTTCTTCTCTACAAAATACTCATCAGATCAGGCCTTTTTGACCCATATAAAAGTAAAAAGGCACAATAGCAGTTTGCAAGCCAGCTAGAATACAAACGGTTTCAAATTAATACAGACCAATTTTTCCAATAATGAAAATACTATTCTTATTAAATCCTCATTGCTAACAGTTTTGTGGGGGGTGGTATCATAAAATAGCTTTGTGCTTATAAAGTACTCCATAGCTCCAGGAGAGGAGAGACTCCATATGGTCTTTCATATTCCTTTTCTATTCCTCAACTAATAGAATGTAAATAACATATATTCTGCCAAATGTAAAAAAAAAAGAAAAAAAAAGAAGATGGTTACAGACTGTAATCACTGGTTCATCACAAGCATTCACATTTTAACCAAACAAATCAACAGAACTTTCAGTACCGGTGACTCATGATTGCTTTTTAGATTTGTAGTCTTGTTACTTCATACACTTTCAGATAGATTTAATAAAAAGAGAATATGAAGAAGAAGAAAAAATGTAGGCACGAGACAGTGAAACCATGATTACGACATAGTAGTAAAACTAGTGCAACATTTACTGGGAATTATGATGTAGGGAATGTAAAAGCATGGCGATTCGTACACATTTACAAAAATGGTGCTGGTCCCTTATCTAGTGGGAGATCCCCATTCAAAAACACAGACAAAAGAACACAATGTCTGAAAAAAAGACAGGCAGGACAACTTCCCTTCACTCACCAGCGTTAAAGAATCTTCCTTCACATGCACGCACACACACACACACATACACACACACACTTAAAGTTCAGAAAGTCCCTCTCCATGCTCATTCAACTCCATGGAGTAATAGTCCAGTGGTCGCCTAAGGACAAAAAGCATACACAGCTTTTGACAACTGCTACAACGGCACAATTATTAAGTGAATAAACTGAAGTATGTTGTTTTCTCAGAAGGGTTGAGGCAAGATAATGATAGCGAATCATGTTTCTATTCACATCGGCGTAAAAGGGCCATCTGTGTAACTATTATGTACAGCTGCATACAGTGAAATGAGGCCTCTTCACTTAACCACTGAGGCAGGATGTGTGCGTACATAAGCACGTCTGAGTATGTATGCACATTCGAGACTGTGCGTGTGTGGCTTGAATGTGTGTTTGGTGTATGGTCTCACCTCTTTTTGTAGAGGTAGGTAAAGAGGGCTGCCCCCAGTCCCAGTAGCAGTAGAGCTCCAAGCACCAGGCCAATATGAAGGCCCAGGGCAGACTCTGAAAAGAACCAAAACCATCAGTCAGCTAAGCCTAAAAAGCCATTTAAATGGAGATTCTCTAAGCTTACAGAGAAGGCTGAGTCCGTGCCGTCTGTGCCTAGGAAACCAGCCCATAGGAAATAAACCTGCACACTGAACTATGCTCCCAAAATGCGCATATTCGACTCACATTGTCAGCCATGCTTATCTTAAAAATAAAAAAAACACCAGGAGAGCTTTGTGCATGCTAGGGTCCATGAACTCATATCTGAAGTCTCCAATATCTGGTATGACCATTGGCTATGTCTAAATCTGTACAAAGATCGCCACCTTCTGGACAATAATGGTCAAACGTGAGTTAAGAATCTGTCCTTCATGGGAAAACCTTTGCACATATTTCCACAGTTAATAACTGAAATACTCAATCTTGACATAGCAACTACAGATAATCTATCCCACTGGACTAAGTAAAGGGTACAGATGATCTGTAAAAATACAGTATAATGCAGGAGGACTAAACTAAATGCCTCCAGCGCTGTCCTGTGGGTTGGTTTGTTTTCATTCCATCCAATATCCTTGTCTTTGATTGGCTCTTCACCAATATCCTTAGTCTTCATTTGTTGTTAGTTCATTTGTACTTAGGCCTTCTACAACTCAACACTAGTGGTCAGTGTGTGGTGTGTTCTCCGGGGGTATTTTCCTTAGTCGATGAGTGTAGCAAAACATTTTGCACCGTAGCAAAAAGCTTTACTCCAAATGGAAACAATTTTGTTCCGAAAACTACATTATCTATTGGACAAATTCAGGAAGGTCCCTCCCTGTTTCTGTCCGTTTAGTTATGTTTGCTTACTAGTGAATATACCCATGTTAAGGCAATGAGATATTTCCTCCAACCAATGTTTGCTCACACATATCAAGAGAGCTACGTTCAGGTATTCAATAAAGCTTTATAAGTGTGGTGTGTTCAGGCCGTTTGCGTATGCCGGGTTTAAGACCAGGGTTGTGTTCAAAAGGGAAAACTGTAGCAAAACATTTCAGGACGCTGTGCAGCCAAAAATGAAAACTTAGGAACATTAACCCAAAGAAAATAAATAAAAAGACCCTGGGCAGACTGTGGGTGCAAACAGCGGCTGGTAGAGCAGTCACATAGGGAGGTTAAGGGCAGTCACATAGGGAGGTTAAGGGCAGTCACATAGGGAGGTTAAGGGCAGTCACATAGGGAGGTTAAGGGCAGTCACATAGGGAGGTTAAGGGCAGTCACATAGGGAGGTTAAGAGCAGTCACATAGGGAGGTTAAGGGCAGTCACATAGGGAGGTTAAGGGCAGTCACATAGGGAGGTTAAGAGCAGTCACATAGGGAGGTTAAGGGCAGTCACATAGGGAGGTTAAGGGCAGTCACATAGGGAGGTTAAGGGCAGTCACATAGGGAGGTTAAGGGCAGTCACATAGGGAGGTTAAGGGCAGTCACATAGGGAGGTTAAGGGCAGTCACATAGGGAGGTTAAGGGCAGTCACATAGGGAGGTTAAGGGCAGTCACATAGGGAGGTTAAGAGCAGTCACATAGGGAGGTTAAGGGCAGTCACATAGGGAGGTTAAGGGCAGTAGTAAAACCAAAGATGGACGAATATTACATCTCCAGTCTTTTCAGCGTCTAGTACAGTGCCTATAGAGTTGCGTTCCAACGCGGGATTGAAATAGATGTTATTGTAATTTTGTCATTGATCTAAAATACTCCATAATGTCAAAGTGAAAAGAAAATTCTACAAATTAACACATGTAATAATTTCTAATTGTATAAAAGCAATTATTTGGTTGCAATTTTGTAATATTTTATATCAAGGGCGGTCAAACATCCTCCAGGAGAGCTACTGGATGTGCAGGCTTTTGTTCAAGCCCCGCTCTAACACATCTCATTGTAGCCTAAACATCAGCTGCTCAACAGGGCCTTGATAAGCAGACTCCGGTGTGTGTTAGGGCTAGATCTAAAGCCTGCACACCCAGTAGCTTCCAGATGGATGGTTGACCATGTGTTTTATACAGTAGCCTAACAGTGCAGTTATTCTACTTTTTGGTGGGTTTGGTGCCTTGATCAAGGGCACAACGTCAGGAGATAGTAGGCAAACATGGGATTAGAGACCAGCGGCCTTCTAATGTCAATACCAGATTATTCAGACTTTCATGTAGGCTACATAGACGCCACCAATTATTGGTCATGGAGATTTGGTTAAAAGTCATATTTACATATTTAAGCATGGTCAAGTTAATAATTATTCTGTGGATGATGTATTAAACCACCCAGACACTAGAAAGATAAAGTCGTCCTTCTGAGCTGCTGGAGGGGAAGGAAACTGCTTAGGGAGGTCACCATGTCACCACGAGGCCAGTATGGTCTAGTACGGTCTCCTGGCAAAATAAATAGTGGGGGTACACCGTACCGGTAAAACATGAGCACATCACAATAGTGAAAACAATATGTCAAGAAAACTGTAGGCTATTACACCATGATTTATCATTACCATTTGTCAGAGGCATTAAATATTAGCAAATGGCATATAGCCTATGCTATAAAATGCGATGTGGTTTGATGAGAACACTTACATTTTGCCAAGGCAGATATGAGTGGCCGACACAGACAGCAGTGGAAGCATAAATTCGGGCCTAATGCCAATCGCCAAATGTCATTATACTTTTGGATGTTTTGTGTAACAGATGTCTCTTTCCATTCACCACTGTTTGGAGGCTGGAAATATGCTGCGAGTGGATGAACGTGCGCAGGTAGCCTAGTAAAGGAGCCCTTTGAAGTGATTTTGACAATTAGATGAAAACATCATGACTGGTTGTGTTTATGCCACAACAAGAAGGTAATAAATACATTTTAAAAGTTAAATGATACATCTTTATGACTAGGCTCACAGAGATGCTTTTGAATTTATAGGGATTCTAAATATAATTATATGATAAGGCCCAACAGCCTGCCGGCCTGCCCATATAGCAGCTGGCAGCCGCCTAAACGAATGCAGCATTTTCTGAGCTGAACTTACCAAGATGCACCTCCAACAACACATAACACCTCACATTAGTCTGCCCAAAAACAATGATAACTTCTCCCGCCCAGTGGCATGAGGGCTATTTAAGTGAACGCTGATGCCGCACCATAAGCAATGCCCACTTTGCCAAAGGCAGGGGCAGAAAATATACTTAACAAAAATATTAAAAGGCAACAGGTAAAGGGTTGGTCCCATGTTTTATGAGCTGAAATAAAAGATCCCAGAAATTCTCCATACGCACAAGAAGCTTATTTCTCTCAAATGTTAAGCACAAAGTTGTTAAGCATTTCTCCTTTGCCAAGATAATTCATCCAACTGACAAGTGTGGCATATCAATATGCTGATTAAACAACATTATCATTACACAGGTTCACCTTGAGCTGGGGACAAAAGGCCACACTAAAATGTGCAGTTTTGTCAACACAATGCCACAGATGTCTCAAGTTTTGAGGGAGTATACAATTGGCATGCTGACTGCAGGAATGTCCACCAGAGCTGTTACCAGAGAGAGGCAGCACTCCACCAAATGTATTTAACATAAATTATGTAGCCTACGGTAGAAAGAGTTGTACCCTGTGGTTTTTCTGTAACCCATAGACTGGAGACCAGAAAGCAATTCAGTCTATGGGTTACAGTTCAGCAGTTCAGAAAGCAATTCATTTCAACAAAAGTCTTAATTTGAACTAAACTTAACTAAAAACAAGGAGGGCTTTGTTGGAGCATAATTCTTCCTTTTAAAAGAAAAAAGAAAAAAAAAAGAGGTAGGCCTACCTGTTTGACGGACGCAATTATGCTATCCATAGATTTGTCGGTATAGCCAAATCCTTGAATATCGGTCACCATGCACTCTTTAAATGCCTCCGTGTCTGGGTTTTGGTGTGGTACCAGATAATATAAAAGCGTTCTATGACAATGCTTAAGTCCATGATACCTTATGCTAGAAACAAGCTTTTACAATGCCCACAAAAGACGTGACTGATGCACATTGGGATATATTGATTAGTCTCGATGACATTCTGAAGCTGAGCCGTGGCCTTCAAAATTGGAGACAACAAAAAAAAAAAATGGACTTTCCTATTTTGTCCGAGCTTTTCACTTTCTGAAAATGTTAAAAACCAAGGCAGCTTTTAAAGGATGCGGTTCTGTCGTTTCGTTAAGCGACGGCCGAGTAGCCAGCAGTTTTCTGCACCGGTCGAGCCTCTGTCTGTGTGGAAAGGTACATTTTGAAAGTGCAATGCTTAGATTCATAATGATGTCTAATATTTCATTATTTGCAAACAGCAACCGTTTCATTGCAAACAAGACATTCTGGTTTGACATTGGAGAAATACAGTGCCTATTTATCTGTCCAGTCTTCCCTGAAACATCTATTTTGATTATCCACCTTTCTTTTGAGACTTTCAGAGCGACATTTTCTTGATTGCAAGCAGTTCTTCCCCAATCTATGCTCAAAGAAATATAGAAAACTAATTTCAAAAGAGACATTGGTGAATTTGTCAGTGTAATCAGAATGAAAATATTAGGATATGTTATTGACGTTAAACTAATTATATAGCCTAGTAACCAGATACAATTTTGAACGTATCATAGGCCTTTGAATTGGGCTGCTATTATGTTCTGCCAACGATTAGCTGAGAAACAAATTGGCCTGAGGCCAAACCCATTGCCAAACCCCACTGTACACTATTTTAGATTAGCAGGGATAGGAGGTGGTGGACATTTTGTGTCTCGCCTAGGGCGGCAGATCCTCCAGGGCCGGGCCGGTTAGGCAGATAATTTTTTTGAGTGCATGTGAGTGCACACATAGGTGGTCCTGTACTGGGAAGAAATGTAATCTACTTTCACCCCTGGTTCAATGGCTGTGATGGGAGAAAACTGAGGATGGATCAACAACATTGTAGTTACTCCACAATAATGACCTAAATGACAGAGTGAAAAGAATACTAATATTCCAGAACATGCAACAAGGCACTAAAGTAATACTGCAAAGAAACAGCAAAGGAATACACTTTTTGGCCTAAATGCAAAGCCTTTATGTTTGGGGCAAATCCAAAAACATTGAGTAACTGCCTGCTTATTTTCAAGGATGGTGATTGCTGCTTCATGGTATGGGTATGCCTGACATCGGCAAAGATGGCAGTTTTTCAGGATGAAAAAAAAAAACAAAATGGAGTTAAACAGGAAAAATCAGTCTGCTTTACACCAGACACTGGAAAGAAATTCACTTTTCAGCAGGACAATAACCTACAACACAAAGTAAAATCTACACTGGAGTTGCTTACCAGTAGTGGCCAAGTTAAAGTTTTGACTTAAATCTGCATGAAAATCTATGGTAAGACTTGAAAATTGTTGTCCAACACCTTGACAGTGCCTGAAAATTTTGGAAAATAATAATGGGCAAATATTACACAATACAGGTGTGCAAAGCTCTTAGACTTGCCCAAGAAGATTCACAGCTGTAATCGCTGCCAAAGGTGTTTCTAACATGTATTGACTCAGGGGGTGAATGCTTATATAATCAAGGTATAGTAGTGTTTCATATATATATACACTGCTCAAACAAAAAAAAGGGAACACTTAAACAACACAATGTAACTCCAAGTCAATCACACTTCTGTGAAATCAAACTGTCCACTTAGGAAGCAACACTGATTGACAATACATTTCACATGCTGTTGTGCAAATGGAATAGACAACAGGTGGAAATTATAGGCAATTAGCAAGACACCCCCAATAAAGGAGTGGTTCTGCAGGTGGTGACCACAGACCACTTCTCAGTTCCTATGCTTCCTGGCTGATGTTTTGGTCACTTTTGAATGCTGGCGGTGCTTTCACTCTAGTGGTAGCATGAGACGGAGTCTACAACCCACACAAGTGGCTCAGGTAGTGCAGCTCATCCAGGATGGCACATCAATGCGAGCTGTGGCACGAAGGTTTTCTGTGTCTATCAGCGTAGTGTCCAGAGCATGGAGGCGCTACCAGGAGACAGGCCAGTACATCAGGAGACGTGGAGGAGGCCGTAGGAGGGCAACAACCCAGCAGCAGGACTGCTACCTCCGCCTTTGTGCAAGGAGGAGCAGGAGGTGCACTGCCAGAGCCCTGCAAAATGACCTCCAGCAGGCCACAAATGTGCATGTGTCTGCTCAAATGGTCAGAAACAGACTCCATGAGGGTGGTATGAGGGCCCAACGTCCACAGGTGGGGGTTGTGCTTTACAGCCCAACACCGTGCAGGACGTTTGGCATTTGCCAGAGAACACAAAGATTGGCAAATTTGCCACTGGCGCCCTGTGCTCTTCACAGATGAAAGCAGGTTCACACTGAGCACATGTGACAGACGTGACAGTCAGGAGACGCCATGGAGAAAATTCTGCTGCCTGCAACATCCTCCAGCATGACCGGTTTGGCGGTGGGTCAGTCATGGTGTGGGGTGGCATTTCTTTGGGGGGACCGCACAGCCCTCCACGTGCTCGCCAGAGGTAGCCTGACTGCCATTAGGTACCGAGATGCGATCCTCAGACCCCTTGTGAGACCATATGCTGGTGCGGTTTGCCCTGGGTTCCTCCTAATGCAAGACAATGCTAGACCTCATGTGGCTGGAGTGTGTCAGCAGTTCCTGCAAGAGGAAGGCATTGATGCTATGGACTGGCCCGCCCGTTCCCCAGACCTCAATCCAATTGAGCACATCTGGGACATCATGTCTCGCTCCATCCACCAACGCCACGTTGCACCACAGACTGTCCAGGAGTTGGCGGATGCTTTAGTCCAGGTCTGGGAGGAGCCACCTCATCAGGAGCATGCCCAGGTGATGTAGGGAGGTCATACAGGCACGTGGAGGCCACACACACTACTGAGCCTCATTTTGACATCATTTTGACATTACATCAAAGCTGGATCAGCCTGTAGTGTGGTTTTCCACTTTAATTTTGAGTGTGACTCCAAATCCAGACCTCCATGGGTTGATAAATTTGATTTCCATTGATCATTTTTGTGTGATTTTGTTGTCAGCACATTCAACTATGTAAAGAAAAAAGTATTTAATAAGAATATTTCATTCATTCAGATCTAGGATGTGTTATTTTAGTGTTCCCTTTATTTTTTGAGCAGTGTATATCTCTCTCTCTCATATACATATATATATATATACATACATACATATGCATACACACACACACACACACAGTGGGGCAAAAAAGTATTTAGTCAGCCACCAATTGTGCAAGTTCTCCCACTTAAAAAGATGAGAGAGGCCTGTAATTTTTCATAGGTACACTTCAACTATAACAGACAAAATTAGGAAAAAAAATCCAGAAAATCACATTGTAGGATTTTTAATGAATTTATTTGCAAATTATGGTGGAAAATAAGTATTTGGTCACCTACAAACAAGCAAGATTTCTGGCTCTAACAGACCTGTCACTTCTTCTTTAATGGGCTCCTCTGTCCTCCACTCGTTACCTGTATTAATGGCACCTGTTTGAACTTGTTATCAGTATAAAAGACACCTGTCCCCAACCTCAAACAGTCACACTCCAAACTCCACTATGGCCAAGATCAAAGAGCTGTCAAAGGACACCAGAAACAAAATTGTAGACCTGCACCAGGCTGGAAAGACTGAATCGGCAATAGGTAAGCAGCTTGGTTTGAAGAAATCAACTGTGGGAGCAATTATTAGGAAATGGAAGACATACAAGACCACTGATAATCTCCCCCGATCTGGGGCTCCACACAAGATCTCACCCCGTGTGGTCAAAATGATCACAAGAACGGTGAGCAAAAATCCCAGAACCACACGGGGAGACCTAGTGAATGACCTGCAGAGAGCTGGGACCAAAGTAACAAAGCCTACCATCAGTAACACACTACGCCGCCAGGGACTCAAATCCTGCAGTGCCAGACGTGTCCCCCTGCTTAAGCCAGTACATGTCCAGGCCCGTCTGAAGTTTGCTAGAGAGCATTTGAATGATCCATAAGAAGATTGGGAGAATGTCATATGGTCAGATGAAACCAAAATATAACTTTTTGGTAAAAACTCAACTCGTCGTGTTTGGAGGACAAAGAATGCTGAGTTGCATCCAAAGAACACCATACCTACTGTGAAGCATGGGGGTGGAAACATCATGCTCTGGGGCTGTTTTTCTGCAAAGGGACCAGGACGACTGATCCGTGTAAAGGAAAGAATGGGGCGATTTTGAGTGAAAACCTCCTTCCATCAGCAAGGGCATTGAAGATGAAACGTGGCTGAGTCTTTCAGCATGACAATGATCCCAAACACACCGCCCGGGCAACGAAGGAGTGGCTTCGTAAGAAGCATTTCAAGGTCCTGGAGTGGCCTAGCCAGTCTCTAGATCTCAACCCATAGAAAATCTTTGGAGGGAGTTGAAAGTCCGTGTTGCCCAGCAACAGTGCCAAAACATCACTGCTCTAGAGGAGATCTGCATGGAGGAATGGGCCAGAATACCAGCAATAGTGTGTGAAAACCTTGTGAAGACTTACAGAAAACGTTTGACCTCTGTCATTGCCAACAAAGGGTATATAACAAAGTTTTGAGATAAACTTTTGTTATTGACCAAATACTTATTTTCCACCATCATTTGCAAATAAATTCATAAAAAATCCTACAATGTGATTTTCTGGGAAAAAAAATCTCATTTTGTCTGTCATAGTTGAACTGTACCTATGATGAAAATTACAGGGCTCTCATCTTTTTAAGTGGGAGAACTTGCACAATTGGTGGCTGACTAAATACTTGTTTGCCCCACTGTGTGTGTGTGTGTGTGTGTGTGTGTGTGTGTGTGTGTGTGTGTGAGATATATATATATATATATATATAAATAATATTTCTCCCGCTTCAAAAAAAGACTAAATCCATTTTAATCCCACTTTGTAAAACAAAATGTGATGAAATCCAAAGAGGAACTGAACAGCTCTTAAGCACAATAGTCAATAGACCTGTAGTTTATTTGAAAATACCAACTTTTCAAATACTCAAGGTAGTTGAATATACAGTACCAAATCTACACACAACACCCCATGATGACAAAGCGAAAACAGGTTTTTAGAGTTTTTTTGCAAATTATTCCGACCCTTTGCTATGAGACTCGAAATTGAACTCAGGTGCATTCTGTTTCCTTTGATTATCCTTGACATGTTTCTGCAACTTGATTTGAGTCCACCTGTGGTAAAATGATTTGACATGATTTGGAAAGGCATACACTGGTCTATAAGGTCCAACAGTTGACAGTGCATGTCAGAGCAAAAACCAAGCCACGAGGTCAAAGGAATTGTCCGTAGAGCTCAGAGACAGGAGATTGTGTCGAAGCACAGATCTGGGGAAGGATACCAAAACATTTTTGCAGTATTGAAGGTCCCCAAGAACACAGTGGCCTCCATCCATCAAAGTGGCCAGTGATTTCAAGACAGTTGAAGTCGGACGTTGACATATACCTTAGCCAAATACATTTTTAACAATTCCTGACATTTAATCCTAGTAAAAATTCCCTGTCTTGGGTCAGTTAGGATCATCACTTTATTTTAAGAATGTGAAAAGTCAGAACAAAGCTTGCTCGCACACGCTTTTTCAGTTCTGCCCACAAATGTTCTATGGGATTGAGGTCAGGGCTTTGTGATACCTTGACTTTGTTGTCCTTAAGCCATTTTGCCACAACTTTGAAAGTATGCTTGGGGTCATTGTCCATTTGGAAGACCCATTTGCGACCAAACTTTATCTTCCTGACTGATGTCTTGAGATGTTGCTTCAATATATTCACATCATTTTCTATCCTCATGATGCCATCTATTTTGTGAAGTGCACCAGCCCTCCTGCAGCAAAGCACCCCCACAACACGATGCCGCCACCATCGTGCTTCAAGGTTGAGATGGTGTTCTTCGGCTTGCAAGCCTCCCCCTTTCTCCTCCAAACATAACTATGGCCAAACAGTTCTATTTTTGTTTCCTCAGACCAGAGGACATTTCTCCAAAAAGTATGATCTTTGTCCCCATGTGCAGATGCAAACCGTAGTCTGGCTTTTTTTATGGCGGTTTTGGAGCAGTGGCTTCTTCCTTGCTGAGCGGTCTTTCAGGTTATGTCGATATAGGACTTGTTTTACTGTGGATATAGATACTTTTGTACCTGTTTCCTCCAGCATCTTCACAAGGTCCTTTGCTGTTGTTCTTGGATGGATTCGCACTTTTTGCACCAAAGTACGTTCATCTCTAGGAGACAGAACGCGGCTCCTTCCTGAGCGGTATGACGGCTGCGTGGTCCCATGGTGTTTATACTTGCGTACTATTGTTTGTACAGATGAACGTGGTACCTTCAGGCATTTGGAAATTGCTCCCAAGGATGAACCAGACTTGTGGAGGTCTACCATTTGTTTCTGAGGTCTTGGCTGATTTATTTTAATTTTCCCATGATGTCAAGCAAAGAGGCACTGAGCTTGAAGGTAGGCCTTGAAATACATCCACAGGTACACCTCCAATTGACTCAAATGATGTCAATAAGCCTATCAGAAGCTTCTAAAGCCACGGCATCATTTTCTCTAATTTTCCAAGCTGTTTAAATGCACAGTCAACTTAGTGTATGTAAACTTCTGATCCACTGGAATTGTGATAGTGAATTATAAGTGAAATATAAGTTAAATAATCTGTCTGTAAACAAATTACACGTGTCATGCACAAAATAGATGTCCTAACTGATCCACCCCCTAAAAAGTCCCCTCCTGTTCCCAGTGTCAATTCCTTCCTGATATGAACTGAAGCCATGTCTCATTTGTCGTCTCATCCAGTGGCGCAATGAATGCTTCCTCTCCAAGCACCTAGTAGCCCTGTCCATTTTCTCTCATTACCTAACCGACTTCCCAAAACTATAGCTTTTTAGCAAGAAATTTGTGGAGTGGTTGAAAAACGAGTTAATGACTCCATCCTAATTGTATGTGAACATCCGACTTCAAAGTTACGACACACCTACTCATTCAAGGGTTTTTCTTTATTTTCACTATTTTCTACATTGTAGAATAGTGAAAACACTATGAAATAACACATATGGAATCATGTAGTAACCAGAAAAAGTGTTAAACAAATGAAAATTTATTTAATATGAGATTCTTCAAAGTAGCCATCCTATACAGAAGATAGCCCTATAAAAAAAAGAAGAAGTTTACTTCCGACTTCAACTGTATATAGGTAGCGGCCTCTATGTTCTAGTGATGGCTATTTAGCAGTCTGATGGCCTTGAGATAGAAGCTGTTTTTCAGTCTCTCGGTCCCAGCTTTGATGCACCTGTACTGACCTCACCTTCTGGATGATAGCAGGGTGAACAAGCAGTGACTTGGGTGGCTGTTGTCCTTGATGATATTTTCGGCCTTCCTGTGACATCAGGTACTGTAGGTGTCCTGGAAGGCAGATGGTTTGCCCCCAGTGATGTGTTGGACAGACTGCACTACCTTCTGGAGAGCCCTGCGGTTGCGGGTGGTGCAGTTGCCATACCAAGCGGTGATACAGCACTACAGGATGCTCTCAATTGTGCATCTGGAAAAGCTTGTGAGGGTTTTAGGTGCCAACCCACATTTCTTTAGCCTCCTGAGGTTGAAGAGGCGCTGTTGCGCCTTCTTCACCACACTGTCTGTGTAGGTGAGCCATTTCAGTTTGTCTGTGATGTGTAAGCCGAGGAACTTGAAGCTTTCCACCTTCTCCACTGCGGTTCCGTCGATGTGAATAGGGTCGTGCTCCCTCTGCTGTTTCCTGAAGTCAACAATAATCTCCTTTGTTTTGTTGACGTTGAATGAGAGGTTATTGTCCTGGCACCACACTCCCAGAGCCCTCACCTCCTCCCTGTAGGCTGTCTCGTCAATGTTGGTAATCAAGCCAACTACTGTTGTGTCGTCTGCAAACTTGATGATTCAGATGGAGGTGTGCTTGGCCACTCAGTCATGGGTGAACAGGGAGTACAGGAGGGGCCTGAGCACGCACCCTTTTGGGGCCCCAGCATTGAGGATCAGTGAAGTGGGGGTGTTGTTTCCTACCTTCACCACCTGTGGGTGGCCCGTCAGGAAGTCCAGGACCCAGTTGCACAAGGCGGGGTTCAGACCGTACTATGGTGTTGAATGCTAAGCTTTAGTCAATGAACAGCATTCTTAAATAGGTGTGGATCTATTGGGGCATTAAGCAAATTGGGTGACAGTTAAGTTGGAGGTGAAATGATCCTTGACTAGTCTCTCAACGCACTTAATGATGACAGAAGTGAGCACTACGGGGCTATAGTCATGTAATTCAGTTACCTTTGCTTTCTTGGGTACAGGAACAATGGTGGCCATCTTGAAGCATATGGGGACAGCAGACTGGGATAGATTGAATATGTCTGTAAACATACCAGCTAGCTGGTCTGAGCCGTCTGGGCCGGCAGCTTTGCGAGGGTTAACATGCTTAAATGTCTTACGTCGCCCACGGAGAACCCACAGTCTTTGGTAGCGGGCCACGTCAGTGGCACTGTGTTATCCTCAAAGCAAGTGAAGGTGTTTAGCTTATCCGGAAGCAAGACGTCGGTGTCCACGACGTGGCTGGTTTTCCTTTTGTTGTCTGTGATTTAACTAGGCAAGTCGGTTAACAACAAATTCTTATTAACAATGACGGCCAAACCATAACTTGGACGACGCTGGGACAATTGTGCGCCGCCCTATGGAACTACCAATCGCAGCCAGTTGTGATACAGCCTGGAATCGAACGAGGGTCTGTAGTGACGCCTCTAACACCGGGATGCAGTGCCTTAGACTGCTGCACCACTTGGGAGACTAAAATGAAACGAAGATTGAACTCTTTGTCCTGAATGACAAGCATCACGTCTGGAGGAAACCTGGCACCATCCCTACGGTGAAGCATGTTGGTGGAAGCATCATGCTGTGGGGATGTTTTTCAGCGGCAGGGACTGGGAGACTAGTCTATGGATTTCACGTGACTGGGAATACAGATATGCATCTGTTGGTGACAAATACCTTTAAAAAAAGGTAGTGGCGTGGATCGGAAAAACAGTCAGTATCTGGTGTGACCATTTGCCTCATGTAGCATGACACATCTCTTTTGCATAGAATTGATCAAGCTGTTGATTGTGGCCTGTGGAATGTTGTCCCACTCCTCTTCAATGGCTGTGCGAAGTTGCTGGATATTGTCAGTAACTGGAACACGCGGTCGTACACATCAACCCAGAGCATACTAAACATGCTCAATGGGTGACATGTCTGGTAAGTATGCAGGCCATGTAAGAACTGGGACACATTCGGCTTCCAGGAAATATGTACAGATCCTTGGAACATGGGGCTGTGCATTATTATGCTGAAACATGAGGTGATGGCAGCAGATGAATGGCACAATAGTTGGCCTCAGGATCTCGTCATGGTATCTATGTGCATTCAAATTGACATTGATAAAATGCAAATGTGTTCATTGTCCATAGCTTATGCCTGCCCATACCATAACCCCACATGGGGCACTCTGTTCACAATGTTGACATCAGCAAACCGCTCGCTCACACAACGCCATTCAGGTGAAATGAAGAACGCTATCTTCTTCATCACCTAACGTATTGCACAAGTTGACTGCCGGTAATTTACTTAAAAAGTAGCTACAATTATACAAAGTGTATTAAAACACTTCAAAAGAAAGTTTCAAATGGTATTGACAAACACCTGGTATACCGCCCAAGTCTAACACTCACTCGTCTTTCCCTTTCATTTTAGTAGACACATTTTGTCAAAATGGTAAAATCACACAATGCAACAAGGGATGTAGCCTACAGTCAGAGATACACCATGTTGATTGGCAGGTGGAATGATGTCCAATGGGGTTGCAATGTAAAAGTGGGAGGCAAGGATCAGGTCGGCTCCATTCCTCCTCGCTCGGCAGAGATTTCAGAAAAGCTACAATTGTGAGCTATGTCAGGGGGGCTGACATAGTAAGGGGGGCTGACATAGAAAGGAAGAGAAGCAAGAATAACCAGAGGATGGGAAGGAGTGGCTCACCTCATTTGCCACTCTACTCTCCAACAGACACTTTTGATAGGATCACCTACTTTCGAAAGAACCTAACGAATCCCCACATGCAAAATATAAAATAAAATAATTGAAAGAGAACCTCCCCATTTCGGATAGTTTTCTTCCGCTTTGTGCCTCGTTAACACAACAGAGTTTAGTGAATGTTGTTCAAGCGGGGGCTCACCAGTGCTCATGCGTCGGTCAGTAGCCGGGCCGTTACAGGTGTCCCCCTGGGTGGGGGAGGTCTGGAGGATGAGGGCCCTCTGGTGGTCCGACAGGGCCTGGATGTTTCCCTGCACACGCAGCCACCCGGCAGCACAGGAGAAGTTGGCCACTGACACACACACACACAAAAATGACTCTACTATTATAGAAAACATAAAACCAAATCCCACATCCTATTGCACAATGTTATGTGAGGGTATATCAATTAGGAAATGTATTATGAGTGTGCCCCAGTGGACGCTCATGAGAGGAGGAAGGGGAGGACCATCCTTCTCAGTAAATCTTTTTTTTATGTATATATATTTTTTTACATTATCCTTATTAATCAGACTGGTTTTTACATGGACGATACATTGGAGATAATATAAGACTGTATATCCCAGTCTGCTGTCCCCATATGCTTCAAAGTACTGGATACAATAGAACACTAGGAAATATCTGGGAAACCAGGCCTGGTATTCATAGCTGAATTTGAAAAGGCCTTTGATAAAGTACGACTGGAGTTTATATACAAATGCCTGCAATACTTCAATTTTGGAGAATCTCTTATAAAATGGGTTAAAGTTATATATTGTAACCCTAGGTGTAAAATAGTAAATAATGGCCACACTTCAGAAAGATTTAAACTGTCAAGAGGAATAAAACAAGGTTGTCCACCATTGGCATATCTATTCATCATTGCCATCGAAATGAAATGTTTGCTGTTAAAATCAGAGCCAACAATAAAATGAAGGGATTAGAAATCCAGCGCTTAAAAACACAGGTGTCATTGTAAACTGACGATTAATGTTGTTTTCTTTTAAATCTACAAATAGAATCCCTCCACAGCTTCATATATGATCTAGATACTTTTTCTAACATCTCTGGATTAAAACCAAATTATGATAAGTGTACTATATTAAGTATTGGATCACAAAAAAAATTACTTTTACATTACCGTGTAGATTACCAATAAAATGGTCAGATGGGTATGTGGACAAACTCGGTATAGATATCCCGAAAGAAAGACAATCTCTCACAACATTACATTTGAATAGAAAGTCAACAAAAATAGACAACATGGAAAGGAAAATACAGTCTAAGTCGGAAGTTGACATACACCTTAGCCAAATACATTTAAACTCAGTTTTTCACAATTCCTGACATTTAATCCTAGTAAAAAAATCCCTGTGTTAGGTCAGTTAGGATCACCACTTTATTTTAAGAATGTGAAATTGTCAGAATAATAGTAGAGAGAAATATTTCTCTCAGCTTTTATTTCTTCCATCACATTCCCAGTGTGTCAGTGGTTTGCATACACTCAATTAGTATTTGATAGGATTGCCTTTAAAATTGTTTTACTTGGGTCAAATGTTTCAGGTAGCCTTCCACAAGCTTCCCACAATAAGTTGGGTGAATTTTGGCCCATTCCTCCTGACCGAGCTGGTGTAACTGAATCAGGTTTTGTAGGCCTCCTTGCTCGCACACACTTTTTCAGTTCTGCCCACAAATGTTCTATGGGATTGAGGTCAGGGCTTTGTGATGGCCACTTCAATACCTTGACTTTGTTGTCCTTAAGCCAATTTTGCCACAACTTTGGACGTATGCTTGGGGTCATTGTCCATTTGGAAGACCCATTTGCGACCAAGCTTCATCTTCCTGATTAATGTCTTGAGATGTTGCTTCAATATATCCACATAATTTTCCATCCTCATGATGCCATCTATTTTGTGAAGTGCACCAGTCCCTCCTGCAGCAAAGCACCCCCACAACACGATGCTGCCACCCCCATGTTTCACGGTTGGGATGGTGTTCTTCGGCTTGCAAGCCTCCCCCTTTTTACTCCAAATATGACGATGGTTATTATGGCCAAACAGTTCAGTTTTTGTTTCATCAGACCAGAGGGCATTTCTCCAAAAAGCACCATCTTTGTCCCCATGTGCAGTTGCAAACTGTAGTCAGGCTTTTTTATGGCGGTTTTGGAGCAGTGGCTTCTTCCTTGCTGAGCGGACTTTCAGGTTACATCAATATAGGACTCGTTTTACTGTGGATATAGACTATTTGTTACCTGTGTCCTCCAGCATCTTCACAAGGTCCTTTGCTGTTGTTCTGGGATTGATTTGCACTTTTCGCACCAAAGTATGTTCATCTCTAGGAGATGACCAAATACTTATTTTCAACCATAATTTGCAAATAAATTCATTAAAAATCCTACAATGTGATTTTTTTTCTCATTTTGTCTGTCATAGTTGAAGTGTACCTATGATGAAAATTACAGGCCTCTTATCTTTTTAAGTTGGAGAACTTGCACAATTGGTGGCTGACTAAATACTTTTTTGCCCCACTGTATGTATGTATGTATGTATGTATGTATGTATGTATGTATGTATGTATATATATATACACAGTGCCTTGCGAAAGTATTCGACCCCCTTGAACTTTGCGACCTTTTGCCACATTTCAGGCTTCAAACATAAAGATATAAAACTGTATTTTTTTGTGAAGAATCAACAACAAGTGGGACACAATCATGAAGTGGAACGACATTTATTGGATATTTCAAACTTTTTTAACAAATCAAAAACTGAAAAATTGGGCGTGCAAAATTATTCAGCCCCCTTAAGTTAATACTTTGTAGCGCCACCTTTTGCTGCGATTACAGCTGTAAGTCGCTTGGGGTATGTCTATCAGTTTTGCACATCGAGAGACTGACATTTTTTCCCATTCCTCCTTGCAAAACAGCTCGAGCTCAGTGAGGTTGGATGGAGAGCATTTGTGAACAGCAGTTTTCAGTTCTTTCCACAGATTCTCGATTGGATTCAGGTCTGGACTTTGACTTGGCCATTCTAACACCTGGATATGTTTATTTTTGAACCATTCCATTGTAGATTTTGCTTTATGTTTTGGATCATTGTCTTGTTAGAAGACAAATCTCCGTCCCAGTCTCAGGTCTTTTGCAGACTCCATCAGGTTTTCTTCCAGAATGGTCCTGTATTTGGCTCCATCCATCTTCCCATCAATTTTAACCATCTTCCCTGTCCCTGCTGAAGAAAAGCAGGCCCAAACCATGATGCTGCCACCACCATGTTTGACAGTGTTCAGGGTGATGAGCTGTGTTGCTTTTACGCCAAACATAACGTTTTGCATTGTTGCCAAAAAGTTCAATTTTGGTTTCATCTGACCAGAGCACCTTCGTGTTTGGTGTGTCTCCCAGGTGGCTTGTGGCAAACTTTATATGACACTTTTTATGGATATCTTTAAGAAATGGCTTTCTTCTTGCCACTCTTCCATAAAGGCCAGATTTGTGCAATATACGACTGATTGTTGTCCTATGGACAGAGTCTCCCACCTCAGCCGTAGATCTCTGCAGTTCATCCAGAGTGATCATGGGCCTCTTGGCTGCATCTCTGATCAGTCTTCTCCTTGTATGAGCTGAAAGTTTAGAGGGACGGCCAGGTCTTGGTAGATTTGCAGTGGTCTGATACTCCTTCCATTTCAATATTATCGCTTGCACAGTGCTCCTTGGGATGTTTAAAGCTTGGGAAATCTTTTTGTATCCAAATCCGGCTTTAAACTTCTTCACAACAGTATCTCGGACCTGCCTGGTGTGTTCCTTGTTCTTCATGATGCTTTCTGCGCTTTTAACGGACCTCTGAGACTATCACAGTGCAGGTGCATTTATACAGAGACTTGATTACACACAGGTGGATTGTATTTTTCATCATTAGTCATTTAGGTCAACATTGGATCATTCAGAGATCCTCACTGAACTTCTGGAGAGAGTTTGCTGCACTGAAAGTAAAGGGGCTGAATAATTTTGCACACCCAATTTTTCAGTTTTTGATTTGTTAAAAAAGTTTGAAATATCCAATAAATGTTGTTCCACTTCATGATTGTGTCCCACTTGTTGTTGATTCTTCACAAAAAAATACAGTTTTATATCTTTATGTTTGAAGCCTGAAATGTGGCAAAAGGTCGCAAAGTTCAAGGGGGCCGAATACTTTCGCAAGTTACTGTATATTAGGGGATTGGAAATGATGCAGACAATTACATTAGAAGCTACAATCTGACTGCAATATTAAAGGTGATCCACCCCCTAAAAAGTCCCCTCCTGTTCCCAGTGTCAATTCCTTCCTGATATGAACTGAAGCCATGTCTCATTTGTCGTCTAATCCAGTGGCGCAATGAATGTTTCCTCTCCAAGCACCTAGTAGCCCTGTCCATTTTCTCTCATTAATGTATGTAGAGTCTTCCCAGTCAAATCCTGTCCTGCCCTCAGTGGAAGTGTTGGAACTCTTTTCCAACACCATCCATCCATGATGAGCCTGTCCTCCACAGAAGCTGCTGAACACCTCAACTCATGCCTCATTCAATCACTGCTGTGATCCTATCCCCACACTAAGTAGCCCTCTCATTCCCCATAATATGTCTATTAAATGTTTTAGGTTCAAATAAAACAACGTTTTTTTAAAAACACACTTTGTCCTCTCTGTGCGTTCTGCACCTATACCGTGGGTCTGCCATGTTCAAGTCACCAGCCTCCACTAGTGTGCCCTTGTTTGCGACCCTGTGTGTGTGTTGTCTCTGTAATGCAAGAGTGTTGTGTCTCACCCTGCAGGTAGAGGGCAGAGATGCCACAGTGACATCTTTCTTCCAGGTAGCCAGCCACATCCATCTCACTGTGACTCTGCACCAGCCCACTGCAGTCTGACACAGAAAGAGAGCAACAGATAGAGAAAAAGAAGAAAAGAGTGAGCTTTAGTATGGTTAAGGACGGTACATAAGCCATTAGAGATACTAATGATTTGAGACCACTTGATTGAACATTATACTATGTATTACGCACTTAAAAATGCAACACCTCGAATACGCTATATCAGACAAACTGTCTAGTCATGCAGCAGAATTATTCCTCTAATCATTCCGGAAATGTGTGCTACTAGCGTCAATTTCCATTTACACTTCCCTTTTCTTAAAATACTCATAAAAAGCCCAATTTCCCAAGACCTATGGATGACATGGCTTACTTCCTGGGTGCTCCTGCCAATCACCGGAGAGGGGTGCCAAGCATAGGTCGATGTCGCTGGAGAAGGCGGGGCTGGGGCAGATGTTGGTCAAGCGTGGGGTGGGGGAGGAGCTGGTCCAGGAGGAAGGGCTTCTCGCCTCACAGCAGGAGCAACGGCTGAGAGACACAGGACCTTCCTCCACTGACCTGTAGCGTACACAGAGATGCGCGTGCACACACATGCAAGGTATATTTATTGACACTAAGGCCTAGATTCAATCAGATTGATGTTAACTGGCGATAGTAGACATCCACATAGCTGATGTTCGAGATGTCGGAGAAGCTGCGTTTGAGCTGTCAAATCGGTGAGCAGCTGTTCTTGTGATCATTGCCACGAAGCCATACCTGTCCCACTCGCGTTAGAAGTTCAAAACGAGAAAGCGTAGCCTATATAGAAATAGGGCCGGGACGATACCAGTATCACTGGAAACCAGCTTTAACGTTGGAAACAAACATCATTATGTTGTCATCCAGTCACCTTTAATTTATTTTCCAAGCTATAGCCCACAATATTTTACATACAGCAGGTTTATAAAGGACCAAAGAGTATGGTCTGCTTTGTGTTTTCATTTTTGCCATGGAAAGAATATTGCGATACTGGTATCGTCTTGGCCCCAATAGAAATAATGTGCTCAAATTGAAAATCATTCAACATCAAAAAATAATGAGAATTTCTATCAGCCTAATTGTGGTGTAGATTACATCTCACATTCCATTGTTCGAACTTGTAAACAAGGCTGCATGCCATTTCTCTTAATCCGACTCGGTGCAGTCAATGGCAATGTCCGGTTTAGATATAATTGCGGCAGCCGCTTGTGGATTTGACAGCTTTCTAACGCATTTCCACCTCTGACACTGTAAAAACATCAGCTATGCGGATGTCAGCTAAAGCGGATCGGACTGAACCGGGCCCGAAGAAAAGACTGTCTAGCTTCACTTGACCTATATACCTTGATGAAGAGTTTTATTCTCAGTAGTAAAAACAAGTGGATTTCATTCCTACCTGAGTACAGGCATCACCTGCTGCCCTCTGGTGGCTGAGAGTTTAATGAGAAGTCTCAGGTCATTACTGAACACTAGGGTGTCTCGGAGAGTGCTGTTGGTTAGGGTGGTACCAGCTCTACACACAGTGACTGTGTCAGAACACAGCACTACGGCTCCATTGGCCGGAATTGTGGCCCCCTCGGGAAACACCTGGTCTGTGAGAGAGATAGCGTAGAGATTATAGACCATGTGAGGGAGGGAACGTGTGAGAGAAATATACATTTTTGTTGTTCTATTTGTTCCGTTTATTTCTTTCCAGGTTACTGTTTATTAGGGCAACAAAACGTTTCAAAATGTTGTGCAAATAGTCCCTCCCCGTTTCACACCATTTCTTTTTGATTCATGCCTAGTGAACATCACCCTGCTCTCACCTGCTCCGGTGACGTTCCCGATGAGGTAGAAGCCGTTGTGGTCGGTGAAACTGGTCAGGGGTAGGGCCATGGTCGTACCGGTTCGATTCTCTTCAAACACTGTCAGGACCAGGCCCTGTAGGGAGGTCAGGGGCGGTCCTAGCAGCTCCACAAACCCCCTCTGCCGGCTGTGGTTGGTCCAGCGAGCACCGCCCACCTCACTGATGACCACACCCTCAGGGGGAGGGGGTGGGCGGGGACAAGAGTTCTCCCTCAGAGGTGTGGGTGGGGCCACCTGAAGAACAATATAATTGATAGGTGTTCAATGGTACAATAGCTTGCCAATTGAACAGGTGCCCTGGCTATCTAATAGACAGACTGGGGCCACGTCCGAAATATCTTCTTTCTAGTACACGGGAAGATGCCAGATAAGTAAATGTTTCCTTTCTAGTTAAGCAATGGCCAAACAATGAGCAAAATACAACTGGTTAGAGCAGGGTTGTGCCGCCGATGTCATACTTGTATTCGTGATCGTATCCATTTTTAAAATCACACTCGTAATCAGATTTACTCGTGATCGGAAAACCCAGAAGTGTGGTTTAAATGCAGGTAAAGCCGATACCACAAGTGCACATTACTGCACTATCACTCAGAGTGCATCTCAGAGCACATCGTTATGAAAATGCACATGATTTACTTACTCAGTCCAATTATCAACAGGCGGCTAATAAATAGCCTAATGCATGGCTGGCTTCTACTGCCTGCATTTATGCCAGGATTTAGAGATGAAGCTAGGCTAATTTGCTTGCCCCATATATTGTTTCACTTTTTCACCCATATATTGTTTTCACTTCTTATGCCACAACATTTGATCAATTAAAATAAAAACAACCTACATTTGTCATTTTACTTTCTAATGATCTGACGCTCGGTAAACATGCCTGGGTGAGAAGAAATAATAATAGCAAGCAAGCATGCATGCAGTGGCTTGGATCACGAGAGACGACGTCAGCAATGGACAGACAAAGTAGACCTACTAAACAACCCCAAGTAGACAGACTAAAACAACCATATAGCCTGAGCAAAGTCAACAGGAAATAACCTAGATTGAACAACAACGACTAGCTACGGATTCTGATTTATATACAGTGTTTGGAGAAGGGGAGACTTGTGTCCTAAGACGACTGACTGTGTGAGTGTCTGTTCGGGGAAAATGAGAGTGGCTTGTTCTAATCCAACCACCCCGTTTCTTTACAGACAGAAGAACTAGCCAATAGGTGTTTGGAGCACACAGCACTTCACACTGTTTGAGGGAGAGAGAATCGCGAGTGAAAATTGATTTTTTCCCCCAATCACGGATAATTACAAAAATACCCGTGTCATATTCCTATTTGTGAAATTCTCCATATCCGTTACAATACTTGTTTTGTCTGAGTACTCGACACAAGCATTTCGCTGCATTCGTAATAACATCTGCTAACCATGTGTATATGAACAATACATTTGATTTAGAGTGGTTCCATTCCAATAAGTTAACAAAATTGGAAGAGAGATAGATTTTTATAGTGAAAAGACTGCAAGTATCATTGAGGGCAAAGGGCATGGCATATTATGGTTGTTTTAGCATCCTTATTTATGTAATTATACTGAACAAAAATATAAAATGCAACAGCTTCATATATTTTACTGAGTTAAGGTTCATATAAGGAAATCAGACAATTGAAATGAATTATTTAGGCCCTAACCTATTGATTTCACAACTGGGAATACAGATATGCATAGGTTGGTACCTTAAAAAAAAAAAAGATGGTGAGCCACACCCCTATCTGGTGTGACCACAGTTTGCCTCACGCAGCGCAACACATCTCCTTTGCATGTTTATTGTGGTCTGTGGAATGTTGTCCCACTCTTCAAATGGCTGTGCGAAGTTGATGGATATTAGCGGAAACTGGAACACACGGTCGTACACGTCGATCCAGAGAATCCCAAACATACTCAATGGGTGATATGTCTGGTGAATATGCAGGCCATGGAAGAACAGGGACATTTTAAGCTTCCATGAATTGTGCAGAGATTTGTGCAGAAATGTATTTATATAGCCCTTCGTACATCAGCTGATATCTCAAAGTGCTGTACAGAAACCCAGCCTAAAACCCCAAACAGCAAGCAATGCAGGTGTAGAAGCACATTATCATGCTGAAACATGAGGTAATGGCGTCAGATGAATGGCACGACAATGGGCCTCAGGATCTCGTCACGGTATCTCTCTGCATTCAAATTGCCATCGATAAAATGCAAATGTCTTGGTTGTCCATAGCTTATGCCTGCCCATACCATAACCCCACTGCCACCATGGGGCACTCTGTTCACAACGTTGACATCAGCAAACCACTCGCCCCTACTACGCCATACACGTACGTGGCCTGCGGTTGGAAGTACAGCCAAGTTCTCCGAAACAACATATGGTAGAGAAATTAACATTCTATTCTCTGACAACAGCTTTGGTGGACATTACTGCAGTCAGCATGCCAATTGCACTCTCCCTCAAAACTTGAGACATCTGTGGCATTGTGTCGTGAGACAAAACTGCACAATTTAGAGTGGCCTTTTGTCCCCAGCACAAGGTGCACCTGTGTAATGATTAGGGTTGCAAAGGGTCGGAAACTTTCTGGTAAATTTCAATAAATTTCCCGGAGTTTTCCATGGGAAGATAAGCCCGGGAATTTAGCATAAATTCAACAAAAAAAGTTAGCTTATAACAGTGACCCTTTTTTGTGGGATACACACAAGGCAATTCTAGGTCTTGTGGCATATTTTGGTTAAACTATCCCCAATTCAATGGAATTGCAACCCTGTGTGAAGACTATTCACACAGCGAACTGTGTGAAGACTATTTCTTCCTAACAAAGACAGCCAACTTCGCAAAACGGGGGATGATTTAACAAAAGCGCATTTGCGAAAAAAGCACAATCGTTGCACGAATGTACCTAACCATAAACATCAATGTCTTTCTTAAAATCAATACACAGAAGTATATATTTTTAAACCTGCATATTTAGCTAAAAGAAATCCAGGTTAGCAGGCAATATTAACCAGGTAAAATTGTGTCACTTCTCTTGCGTTTATTGCACGCAGAGTCAGGGTATATGCAACAGTTTGGGCCGCCTGGCTCGTTGCGAACTAATTTGCCAGAATTTTACGCAATTATGACATAACATTGAAGGTTGTACAATGTAACAGCAATATTTGCCACACGTTAGATAAAATATGGAAGGGTTCCGTATTTCACTGAAATAATAAACGTTTTGTTTTCGAAATGATAGTTTCCGGATTCGACCATATTGATGACCAAAGGCTCGTGTTTCTGTGTGTTATTATGTTATAATTAAGTCCATGATTTGATATTTGATAGAGCAGTCTGACTGAGCGATGGTAGGCAGCAGCAGGCTCGTAAGCATTCATTCAAACAGCACTTTTGTGCATTTTGCCAGCAGCTCTTCGCAATGCTTCAAGCAATGAGCTGTTTATGACGTCAAGCCTATCAACTTCCGATATTAGGCTGGTGTAACCGATGTGAAATGGCTAGCTAATTAGCGAGGTGAGTGCTAATAGCGTTTCAAACGTCACTCGCTCTGAGACTTGGAGGAGTTGTTCGCCTTGCTCTGCATGGGCCGCGGATTTTGTGGAGCAATGGGTAACGATGCTTCGAGGGTGGCTGTTGTCGATGTGTTCCTGGTTCGAGCCCAGGTAGGGGCGAGGAGAGGGATGGAAGCTATACTGTTACACTCTCAATACTAAAGTGCCTATAAGAACATCCAATAGTCAAAGGTATATGAAATACAAATGGTCTAGAGAGAAATAGTCCTATAGTTCTTATAATAACTACAACCTAAAACTTCTTACCTGGGAATATTGAAGACTCATGTTAAAAGGAACCACCAGCTTTAATATGTTCTCATGTTCTGAGCAAGCAACATTAGCTTTTTTACATGACACATATTGCACTTTTACTTTCTTCTCCAACACTTTGTTTTTGCATTATTTAAACCAAATTGAACATGTTTCATTATTTATTTGAGGCTAAATTTATTTTATTGATGTATTATATTAAGTTAAAATAGGTGTTCATTCAGTATTGTTGTAATTGTCATTATTACAAATACATTTCTTTATTTTATATCGGCCGATAAATCGGTATCTGTTTTTTTTTTTTGGTCCTCCAATAATCGGTATCGGCGTTGAAAAATCATAATCGGTCGGCCTCTAATTGGAAGAGATTTCTGAATGTTCTTCGCCCAGCATACACTCCTCCAACCAGACCTGCTTTATCTACTCATTTGCTGGATGCAGAGTTCAAGTGAAAGTCAAGAAAATCATAGAGAAAGTAGACTGATGGGTGGTCGAATGTTCGTAGGCAACGAATAATTAACTACATCATCTCCACCCCTCAATCAGTATTCTACAAGAGCACAGACACAAGGGACAACAGACACACCGGTCTCTACACTGAAGATGAGCTGAATGCAGTCAAAAATGACCTTGGACAACAGAAGGTATTTGCACTGGTGACAGACAATGCTGCGAACATGAAGGCTGCTTGGTCTAAAGTGGAGGAGTCCTTCCCTCACATCACACCCATTAGCTGTGCTGCTCATGCATTGAATCTGCTCAAGAACATCATAGCACTGAAAACAATGGATACACCCTACTAGAGAGCCAAGGAAATTGTTAGGTATGTGAAGGGTCATCAAGTTATAGCTGCAATCTACCTCACCAAGCAAAGAATAAGAGCACCACATTGAAGCTGCCCAGCAACACCCGTTGGGGTGGTGTTTTCATCATGTTTGACTGTCTCCTGGAGGGGAAGGAATCTTGCCAAGAAATGGCCATATCACTGCCGATACGGCCAGCCCAATCAAGAGGATCCTCCCGGATGATGCATTTTGGGAGAGAGTGGTAAGCAGCCTGAAACTCCTGAAACCTATAGCAGTAGCCATTGCACGGATTGAGGGAGACAATGCCATCCTGTCTGATGTTCAGACTTGGCTTGTAATGTAAGAAAATAAATATATATGTATGCTGGCAAGAGCATCCTGTCTGGTGCAGAGATCAACAAGGCCTATGGTATCATCACTACCATGTCTCGCCACCTTGGCCTGGATGAAGGCAAGGTTCTTGGCAGTCTGGCGAAGTACACATCCAAGTAAGGGCTTTGGAATGGAGATGCAATATGGCAGTCGTGCCAACATATCTCATCAGCCACCTGGTGGAATGGACTTTGTGGATCTGAGGCTCTTTCCTCTGTTGCCTCTATCATCCTCCAAATCCCACAAACATCAGCCGCCTCAGAGCGCAACTGGTCCTTGTTTGGGAACACGAACACCAAAGCACGCAACAGGCTGACCAATACAAGGGTTGAACAACTGGTTGCCATCAGGGCAAATTTGAGGCTTATTGAGCTAGACAACAGGCTAACCTCAACAAGGTTGGAAAATGACAGTGAAGATGAGACCTCAGAGTCTGATGTTCAAGAGGTGGACATTGAGGAGGTCCAGGGAGAAGACATGGAAGCCTGAGAGGAAGACAACCAAAGCTTTAGTTTCTAGACTATCATTTTACGTTGAAAATGTTTTTGGGAGATGCGATGGATCATAGGGGGTCATTCAATATTCCCTTTCTTTTGTTGTTCAGTGAAATCATCCCATGTGAAGAGTCAACTCATTTAATTAAAGTTCAATTCGTAACTAAATAGTTTTATTTCTATTGGAAGGATATAATCATTTGCAATTAGGTCTACTTATGACCAGTATCTCTACCTGCACATGACCATCTGATCATTTATCACTCCAGTGTTAATCTGCAAAATTGTAATTATTCGCCTACCTCCTCATGCCTTTTGCACACAATGTATATAGACTCTATATAGCCTACCTGGTTAAATAAAGGTGAAATAAAAAAAATACATAAAAAAAAATATGGTAAAAGGTTTATGTTTCTGTCTCCATATGACATCTACATTTAAATGGTATTAATATTAATTTGCATATATTCCCATTAATTCCCATGTACTCCCACAGAAAGTTTCCACCTCTGAATATTCCCCAAAATGTGCAACCCTAGTAATGATCATATTGTTTAATCAGCTTCTTTATATGCCACACCTGTCATCTGGATGGATTATCTTGGCAAAGGAGAAATGTTCATTAACAGGGGATGTAAACAAATTTGCACACACAGTTTGATAGAATACGCTTTTTGTGCGTTTGGAAAATGTCTGGGATCTTTTTCAGCTCATGAAACATGGGCCCAACACTTTACAATGTTGGGTTTATCTTTTTGTTCAGTGTACCATTGCTAAGGCACTCTGGAAAATAGCCTCTGCTGATGTAATACAGAAAGGGGTCCTCACCACGAAAGCAGACTGGTCGGCGGGCAGGAGGCCGTTACAGCGGCTCAAGGCCTCGTCTCCTGGCTGCACGTCCGAGTCCTCCAGCAGGGGGAGCTGTCCTGGGGTCAACGCATCGCTCAGCTCCTGGGTGTCCTTGTCCGAGCCCCTCAGTCGGTACACCACCGCGTCTAGCAACCCCTGGGTGGGGATCCCTGTCTGAAAGGCAGAGGGCGGGCCGAAGGGGCTGCGGTACAGGGCCACTGCGTCCGGTCCGTTCTGGATGGTGTTGGGTGGCAGGCGGATCGAGGGGGCTGGGACCAGCCTATCACTGCCCACCAGGAAGTAGCCCTGGGCAGTGGTGAAGTGGCCTGTGAGGCTGATCTCGCGGTAGGGCTTGCTGTTGTGTCCGCTGAACAGGAGGAGCCACACGGCCTGCAGAGAGACGCGGCGGCCCGACGGGTGCCACAGTTCGATGAACTCGCCATCCTCGGCTGAGCCCGGGTTGTCAGCATTTACCTCGCTGATTAGAAAGTCTCCCCGACCCCAGGGAGGGAGGTGAGGGGGCACTTCTGTACCTCCAGGGACCACTGAAGAGCGGAAAAATTAGATTTACCAAATAGCAACAGGTCAAAACTCACTACTATTTGGATACATTATATTGTCTCCTCAATTTGGTAACTATTTACATTAAATTGCTCTTATACACATGTTTGTAAACACATATTGTTAGATAGCAATTATACTCTATTCAATGTATGTTCATTATCCTAAATGTTTATTGAATTGGCTATGATTGATTAGAAGCTAATCGATTTGCCTATAAGCACTAATGTGTATCACCAATCGAAAGCATCCCCAATGTAAAGGTGTCAGTGTGATAGCGAAATATGTAACACTCACCAGTGGCGTGAGGGCAGATCTTTGGCCATGGGCACTGGTTGGGCTGTCCGGGGGTTTGTGGCGCTTCCCAGAATACACCAGGGTCCCTGGTCCAACTGGCCACACCACAGCGACTGAGGTAGAGGCCTCCTTCCCCAAACCTGAGAAAGACCAGCAAGGTTAGTACTTCAGCCTAAGAAAGATAAATGGATGGATGATTGATAGATGGATGGGTGGCTGGATGAGTATGGGTGGGTGGATTACCTGGCGCTGAGCTGATAGGGCTGTCTGCCTGGTATAAGGGTCTCTGTGAGGTTGGCGCTGGGTTGGTTTCCTGGTCCAGCGAACACAAAGGCGTCTAGGGGCTGCGTCTGGCTCAGGGGGCTGCCTACAGGGAAGTCCGAGGCCTTGCCACTGTACAACGCCACTGCCCCCGACTCATCTCCTGATGTATAACATTGTAGAACTTAATCACTCAACATAGCTTCCACACCAACAAACACGGCACTTTTCATACACAGGACGTGAAACAATTTGCGTAGATATAATTTCACACACAAAATACACAGGTCCAGCTCCTTGACTCATAGAAATCTCTGCAAGACCTCCCAATGAAGAGATATGAAGCTTTTCTCAGCCCTGAAGACCAGTAGGAGCTCCTCCAGGTACAGGTTCACTGACCTTTCATGTTGTTCTTGTCGATGGTGATGGAGATCAGGCCTTCCCTGGAGGTGTGCACGTCGACACTCTCGCTGACCATGTCCGTCCGCCCGTCCAGCACCAGCAGCACCAGAGGCCCTGCAGCCTGGGACTCGCTTAGCTCCACAAACCCGTCCACCTGCCCCCCTCCCAGCTTCAGCTCGCTGATACGCGTGGTGGCAGTGCTGGGATCAGGGGGGATGCAGCGGTTGCGTTGGCCAGGTGATGGCAGGTCCACCTGGAAGCCCCAGCTTTCCCCAGAGATCAGGCACCTTTCGATGGACTCATCCCCCTCGTGGGCCCCCTCGTCCTCCACGAAAGCCGACTCCCCTGGGGTCAACGTCTCAGCCAGGACCTCTGCGCCCCCGGACCGCCGCGTCATGTACACGATGGCATCCACCAGCCCCACGGCTGTGGCGTTCATCTTCTCCCCGTAGCGTGCCGCAGACGTGTGGTAGAGCGCGATGGCGTCCGGGCCATTCTGGACGGTGTTGGGTGGGAGGGGGATGGCCGGTTTTGGCTGCATGTCCACCGAGCCAACCAGGAAGAAGCCCCGGTCGTCTGTGGTGTGGCCCTTCAGGTCCAATACTTTGTAGGCTATGTTTCCGTTTCCATTGTAGAACACCAGGGTGTAGCCTTCCAGTGAGGCCCTCTGGCCGCTGGTGTGGTAGAGCTCAACGAACTCAGTGGTGTCCAGTTTGGGGTTGTCTGCGTTGACTTCACTGATGATGAGGCAGGGATCTCCCCAGACTGACGCAACCAGACACACGGACAGGCAGACAGCGTATGTTGCGACCAGGCGAAGGGTCAGTCTTACCATCATGGTTAACTACTTCCCCAAAAATGTCAGTGCTAAAATGCATTAAGGGTTGAAAGTCTGAAAGATGAAGAAAATTAAGAAGAAACTTTTGAGGCACAAAAACAACAAATATTGACTAGAAATCACAGAAGGTGAAATGATGTTGTGGTGAGGATATCATAACGGTCTTCACCACCCAGACAAGGGGCAAACTCAAAACTACATTACTGTTTATCGGTTTTTACAAAAATAGACAGAATGCATGTTGCATTCTAGGCTAGTAGTATCTGATGATTGAGTCGCCAAAAACAGGAAGATGATCGGGAATGTATGTCTTAAGAGTTACAGTGTGGGTAAATCCTGCATTTCTTGGAAAGCACACGTAGACTAGGATACATTTATTTCATCCAAATTAATTTAGGCCGTGGCTGCGGATTAACGCAAAAATTGTTCAACTGTGATTTGTATTTTATTTTTTCTCACTAGTACTAGGACAAAAACATGTTTTATAGCTTCCTGGACCTTGAATTAACCAAATAGTAGCTGTAATCTTCGGTAGACAACGTTAAAATAAAAATGTGCGTAATTACATTTTCGATCGTTTCTTACCAAACGGTAGACCAGGGAATCACAACGACAGTGAATTTTGGCTCGAGCATCATAGCGCATAGAAAACGAAGAAAGTTGCCTGCTAATTATTTATTTTTTAAATGCTTAACTAGGCTGCTACTATACGTGCTCTGTAGCTATAGAGTGAAAATACTGGAACGGAATATCTTCAGTTAAAACCCCATTCAAGACCACTACTTGTTGCATAGAAGACGATATTCAAGTCACGGCTATCGCTATCTCAACGACGAAACGGTTGTCATTCGAGTTCATCAGTGCCACACAGGGTTAGGGTTACAAAGTAGCGACGTGACTTACTGTATTTCAGTGTCCCCGTCCACGACGAAGGGAGTATTGAAACAATGTTTCCAATCCAAACAAATCTGCTTTCTTATTCCGAGAGATATAATAGTAAACTTTGTTTCAATCTCTGCCGCTCCCAGCGTCGTCTGTCCACATTGACAAAGCACTTTCTCCCCCCTCTCCCGTGCGTGGGCGTTCAGGGGGGGGGGGATGATCCTCGGGTATCCTTCTCGTGCTGCGTAACATTCCATGCCATTCAAATTCAGCTCTGTGGTCTGCCTGTGTTTTACACACAAAAAAGGATATATTGGCCTTATGTTTAGAAAAGTGATTTTATTAGACTTTGGCGTGTTTACATTTTTATTAAAGGAGGCAAGGTGGGACTTTTTAAATGTTCAAATATTTAAATTTGTAAAAAAAATTAAATATTTTAGGGGAATGTTGACCTACACCTTGATTTATATGGCCTGTAGGCCCCTGATAATCCACAAGGACTGCGAAACACCTTGGCCACGGAGCACCAACAAGTTGGCTATTCCTAGCTGGGTGACCTCATCTAATATGTTCTTGGTTAACGAGCATGAAGAAAAATATGAATCACATATTTTTACGATTCACAAGTGTCTCTAAATGTAGGGCCAAGTCTACCCCTGACTTTCCACATCTGCCATTTTACATTGTAGTTTGGACATTAAAGTTACTTTATTTTATTAAAATCAAATCAGTTGTATTTGTCACATGCACTGAATACAACAGGTGTATAATATTGTCTAAACAACAACGTCTAGTCGTATATCTGCGCTGAATCATTTTTCCTATTGAGGTTTTGAAAACGGCTGACTTCAAGAGTGAATGCCCCTTAATTAAAGCAACTTCTCGTTTTGAAAATGTAATGTGTGGCATTGATATGAGTAAGAAACATGTATTCTACTGTCAAAATTGACTACAGTGTAAATATGATCATTTTTGTCATAAAGTCGTTCTCGTCCAAAACGGATATTTGCAAAATAATACGAAAACATGGTGTCACAGAATGAAGGGTATTGTACGTTTTCCCGTGGGTTGGGTTTATGGAATTCTTCCCTCATGCCCACAGCTGGCAGCACCCAAGTAATCATATATTCTGTGCACAGATGCAAATGACCATTCTGATCATAATACCCATGGTCAATTTGGTGTGACATTTGATATCCCTATGGGCTAGTTAGGGACCGTCACTAAATTACACAATATACATAGGATACTTTTTAAAAGGTCAATAGCTCCAAATTTCAATGACCTCAAAACCTCAAACCAACTATACATTGAGACAACTAAAATACGTGCAACATGAAAATATTGTCCCATTTTCATTGTGTAATTTATTAAATGGGTTATTTTTCATAAAACCCTGGCAAGAGTGGCTAAAAGGGTGTTTAGCGTCCCCAGTGGTTCTGCAAGTGTATAGAGGATATTTTCCGCTGCTCTCCAGTGTTTACATGCTGTTTATATGACATGTCGCCTATTTGAAATGATGAGCACTGCTTACATTCACCTTTTCATGTTTATTAAAATACTTTTCATTCAAATCATATGGTTTGGTTTCAGTACTTCAAAACCAAATGGTAGATCCAGGTAGTGACACAAATAGAGGGAATTTGGAGCCATTCCCCCCCCCCCCCCCCCCCCCCCCCCCCTGTGAGCACAGAGCGGTTTTTGAAATGCTAATTAAAAAATTAATGGTGAAAAAATGATTGGAACCATTTCGCTGTTTGACCAACTTGTTTTATGGGTATTATGACACCTCCGCTGTGGGGCACTATGGCTGCTAGCATTTCTTAATAAACCAAATCTCAAACAAAGCCAAATCAGGAAATGCAGTCATCCTTTAAAGGGAACTGAAATTCCTGATTTAGCCTTGGTTTCAACTTCTCATTAGGGAATGGGAAAAGGTTATAAGGACATGCCTCACACCCAAACCGATATTTAATTTCAGAATAATTTGGGGGGATTAAAGTTAGGTTAAAGGTTTGGTGAAGGTCAGGGTCAGTTTTAGGTTTTTGCTAGGTTTGAGTTTTTTTGACAGGTTTTGAGATAAAATCAAAACAGTTACGGTACCCTTCATTCAGCAAAATACATATTTTTTTCCTAATTATCTTGCAAATCTCAATTTTGGATGAGACTGACTTTATGACCAACATGATCCTATTTACACTTTGTAGTACATTTTGACACTAGAATAAATGTTTGACTAATATCGATCCCACATAGGCCATTTTCTAAGAGAAGTTGTTTGCCTTCAGTTACTGTTGAAATATGATCTAGTTTCCAGAGAAATGAGGAACCTGTGGTCAAATTGCATCTTCTTTGAGGCTTTAAATGATCTCACCCTTTAGTACACATCAAACCCCAAAATGATTCATTCACATTTCTAATTTTGTAAAGGTACCCTTTCTCCAATATGAGCTAGGATATTTGGTTGCAAGATGTCCATGTTCCCTACAAAGCTGGGTCTCTTCATCCTGGGTCTTGGTTAATGATCTTGGACTGGACTGTGGTATAGCCCTTTTCTCAAATGAACACACATCTGTAACACAACCAGAAGAGTTTGTTGTCCTCCCATAATACCAAGATGTGTAAAGATATGTACCACATGTTAAATTCACTTCAGACATATAGATCTGCAATATGTTGTGTGTACACCTATAAGGATCGGGAAATGAACCTGCTTTGGTATGTGAAAGGGTTAAAACAAATTTGGTATGAATCTATGTTCAAAACAAGAATAAAACAAAATACTTTCTAACACGTTGTTCAATTTACACAGTATGAGCCCATACTCCATGCACTTGTGTTTTTGGGCTAAGCCTTTGATTACTATCACCTGAATCCCCTGAGCTACTCTAATTGGAACAACCAATCAGCTCACTGGAACAATTAATGCAGTTTAGAATAAAATAACCCGAAAACCAGTGCATGACAGTGTTTTTGTCACGTCATTATGTTGTATTTCATTTTAAAACCTCAAGATGGCCCTATATGCACAGTCCTGATGCAGTAGCACAACAGACCCCGATAGTCTCAAGGCATTCAGGACATGTGTCATGTGTTAAAGAAATACCAATTATTTTTGAAAGCCTTTGGGTTCAAACATTGCAACTGAAAAATGTATTGCCTTATAAAGGATTATAATACTTTATTACCAGTTAATTCCTTATGTTCTCTTTGTGGCTTATTACATGTATCTTATGCATACATTTAAATATGCATTTGTAGGCATACGTGTTCACCTTAACCCTGGTAGGTTTTAAACATTATCTGTTGTAGCCTGATATATCAAAGGCTCATTTCAAAGCCTTCCCCTTTGGTGTAAAAAAAAGAAAGAAAAGGTTTTCAGAGTCATTTTCCAGAAGAAAAATACATGTAGGCCAGACACACAGACACTCATTCTGGTCGTAGTTTACCTCAGGGATGGCCTCTGCAAAATGAAAATGTTATTTATTGTCTGCTACCAGTGTTGGAAGCCGTAAGCGTCAGTGGGCTTGTTAATGATCCAGGCTATATCACAACCGGGCTGTGATTGGTCCCATAGGGCGGTGCACAACTGGCTCAGCTTCGTCTGAGTTTGTCCGGTGTAGAACGTCATTGTAAATAAGAATGTGTTCTTAACTAACTTGCCTGGTTAAATAAAGGCTACTTTTAAAAATAATAATTATGGAGACAAATCACTTTCTGTAGAATTGTGCAACATGTATGTCATCACTCTCAATGGTATTTACATGTGTTACATTTGAGTGATTTATTGGCTTTGCTTTCCCCAATACACTCAACAACAGTGAAGTCTCCACTTTTTGGAGCAGAAGATGCGGATGCTGGTTACAGTAAATCAAAAGAGGGGGCTCATGGGTAGGTGTCAGTAAGAGGGTGACAATAATTGGAGGGAGAAAGGCAGAGAGAGAGGGAGAGCAAAAGGTTGTCCAGATTGTTTTCACACTCTTGCCTTGACCACCAGAAGACAGAAAGAGAAAGAGAACAGTTATGAGCTGAAAAACAGTATGCCAGTGCAAGGGAGGACAGTAGCAGGTGACCCAACCCTGGTTTGTAGCTACTATGATTTACCATTATAGCCCATTTAATTGCAGTAACTCTGTTACTGATTTGTAGGTAATTCTGTTACCGATTTGGTAACAACATTTGTTTATCACTTCATTTAAATGAAATTGATATTAGTACAAGCACTATACCTAATTGTTAGGTCTACCTTTACTAGATACTTCTGTGAACATTTATTATCCTCCCTCCTCGTTGGGGAGAGAAATTAGAAAAGATCTTAAAGATATGTGGGTTTTTGGTAACGGAATGACAAGACACTAGGCAATGTTTAGAAGGCATATTATTTCTCCAAGACTAAGTATAAGTGTTGATATTACACTGAACAAAAATATAAAGTGCCAGTACCGTGTTTCATGAGCTGAATAAAATTTCCCAGAAATGTTCCTTACATAAAAGCTTATTTCTCTCAAATGTTGTGCACAAATTTGTTTACATCCATGTTAGTGAGCATTTCTGCTTTGCCAAGATAATCCACCTGACAGGTGTGGCATATCAAGAATCTGACTAAACAGCATGATCATTCTACAGGTGCACCTTGTGCTGGGAAAACGAAAGGCCACTAAAATGTGCAGTTTTGTCACACAACACAATGCCACAGATGTATCAAGTTTTGAGGGAGCATCCAATTGGCATGCTGACTGCAGGAATGTCCACCAGAGCTATTGCCAGATACTTGAAGGTTCATTTTTCAACCATAAGCCACCTCCAAAGTCATTTTAGAGAATTTTGCAGTACGTCCAACCAGCCTCACAAACACAGACCAGCCTAGGACCTCCACACCCGGCTTCTTCACAACAAACACAATTGCATGTTATCGATGGCAATTTTAATACACAGAGATACCGTGAAGAGATTGTGAGGCCCATTGTCGTGCCATTCATCGCCGCCATCACCTCATGTTTCAGCATGATAATACACAGCCCCAAGTCACAAGGATCTGTACATGATTCCTGGAAGCTGAAAATGTCTCAATTCTTCCATGGCCTGCATACTGAGGCATGTTACCCGTTGAGCATGTTTGGGATGCTCTGTATCAACGTGTATGACAGCATTTTCACTGTGCCCTCCAATATTCAGCAACTTCGCACAGCCATTGAAGATGAGTGGGTCAACATTCCACAGGCCAAAATCAACAGCCTGATCAACTCTATGCGAAAGAGATGTGTCGCTCTGCATGAGACAAATGTTGGTCACACCAGATACTGACTGGTTCTGATCCACAACCTACCTTTTTAAAAATGTATCTGTGACCAACAGATGCATATATATATATTCCTAGTCATGTGAAACCCATAAATAAGGACCTAATTAATTAATTTCAAATGACTGATATAAACTGTAACTCAGTAGTATTTGAATGTTGCGTTTATATTTTTGTTCAGTATAGTTGACAAGGGTCTGTACTTCAACATTGTGTTTTGACATATTTCTAATACCTTAAGACTTTTTCCTGATATGTTTTCTTAGATCCCTTTTCCATCCGTTTGACCAGAAATCAAAGCCTTCAATTATTACATTTTTTTAAGATGGAAATTCAAAAAAATAAAAAAAATGCTTTCATTTCTTAAAAATATAGACTCTTAGCTTTCATTTGACACCCATTTTGAAATGCTCCTATCAACTTCACATGTTGGTCGTCGTGGGTCCTTTACGTGGAAATGCCAAAGTCTCAAACCCATTGACTGGGACTCCATTGTGGGCCTGCCAAGAGGTAAATTAAACTGTCAAGCAAGGAAAATGAGCAAGACTTGTCTCCTGTGGTGGGCAGACAGATTCCTGGGAGGGAAGTGATTCATATCCTCTGTTGATGATGACACTTCCCACTGGGCTCAGACGTAATTTCAACGTCTGGGTGATTTATATTTGGTTCAGTTGTCAACTGAAGTGAATTCAACACAAAAATAAATAAATAATTAAATGTCACCATGTCATTGGATTTAGGTCAACAGTTTGGGTGAAAAAAAAAGACATTTCCCTTACACTGATGACTTTTTGTAAATCTGGTCAGATTCCCATGTGTACTGAGCAAAAATATAAACGCAACATCAAATCAAATCAAATGTTATTTGTCACATGGGCTGAATACAACAGTGAAATGCTTACAAGCCCTTAACCAAAAATGCTGTTTTTAGAAAAATAAGTGTTAAGTAAAAAAAAAATACATAAGTTAAAAATGATAAATAAAAATGTAAAAAATCTTAGAAAAAGAACAAATGTTTAAAGAGCAGCAGTAAAATAACAGTAGCGAGGGGGGGACAATGCAATTAGTCCGGGTAGCCTTTTGATTAACTGTTCAGGAGTCTTATGTCTTGGGAGTAGAAGTTGTTAAGAAGCCTTTTGGACCTAGACTTGGTACTCCGGTACAACTTTCTGTGTGGTAGCAGAGAGAACAGTCTATGACCATGTTGGCTGGAGTTTTTGACAATTTTAGGGTTGCTTACACTGCATGGTATAGAGGTCCTGGATGGCAGGAAACTTGGCCCCAGTGATGTACTGGGCCGTACGTACTACCCTCTGTAGTGCCTTGCCGTCGGAGGCCGAGCAGTTGCCATACCAGGAAGTGATGCAACCAGTCAGGATGCTCTCGATGTTGCAGCTGTAGAACTTTTTGAGGATCTGAGAACCCATGCCAAATCTTTTCAGTCTCCTGAGGGGGAATAAGCTTTGTCGTGCCCTCTTCACGACTGTCTTGGTGTGTTTCGACCATGACAGTTGGTTGGTGATGTGGACACCAAGGAACTTAAAGCTCTCAACCTGCTCCACTACAGCCCCGTCGATGAGAATGGGGACATGCTCGGTCCTCCTTTTCCTGTAGTCCACAATCATCTCCTTTGTCTTGATCATGTTGAGGGAGAGGTTGTCATCCTTGCACCACACGGCCATGTCTGACCAGTCAATTGAAATAAATTCATTAGGCCCTAATCTATGGATTTCACATAACTGGGCAGGAGTGCAGCCATAGGTGGGCATAGGCCAGGCCCACCCACTTGGAAGCCAGGACTAGCCAATCAGAATGGGTTTTTCCTCACACATGGGCTTTATTACAGACAGAAATACACCTCAGTTTCATCAGCTGTCCGGGGTCGCTGGTCTCAGACGATCCCGCAGGTGAAGAAGTCGGATGTGGAGGTCCACATGTGGTTCCACGTGGTCTGCAGGTGTAAGGCCGGTTGGACGTTATGCCAAATTCTCTGAAACGACGTCGGCAGAGAAATGAACATTAAATTCTCTGGCAACAGCTCTGAGGGACATTCCTGCAGTCAGCATACCAATTGCATGCTCCCTCAAAACTTGAAACATCTGTGGCATTGTGTTGTGTGATAAAACGGAACATTTTAGAGTGGCCTTTTATTGTCCCCAGCACCAGGTGCACCTGTGTAATGATCATGCTGTTTAATCAGCTTTTTGATATGCCACACCTGTCAGTTGGATGGATTATCTTGACAAAGGAGAAATGCTCACTAACAGAGATGTAAATAAATGTGTGCAGAGAAATACATTTGAGAGAAATACGTTTTAGAAAAATTCTGGGATATTTTATTTCAGCTCATGAAACATGGGACCAACACTTTACATGTTGCATTTGTATTTCTGTTCAGTGTAGACTCAACATCACCAATTTTTATTTTTGTGTGGAAATGGCATGGTAACAATGTTGATTCAACCAGTTTTTGAGGAGGTTCTGTGCCTCATCTGTAGGAAAGCCTCTGATGTTGACAGGAAAAAGGTCAATAGAAATGTTTGTTGTACAAATTTGTTGGGGCATCAGAGTAATACAGCAAACTGCAATGCAACTCCTCTAGTCTAGGACTTTCATGTGAGGTTCATGTGGGTTCATGTGCATCTCAATTTCATTCCTGTCAAAACAACTTCCACTCCTCAAAACGTCCAAGCGAAGACAAACTTGCAAGGTATGTTTCCTGACAACTCTCTCCTTCCTTCTTCCCTTCCTCCCTTTCCCTCCCTCCCTCCCTCCCTCCCTCCCTCCCTCCCTCCCTCCATTCAGTCTTTCAGTTTTGTTTGTCCTTCAGACTGCACTCACAGGGTTCTATCATCCTAACTCAGAGGCTTCCTGTGGTTTTGCAGTATTGTCAAACCATAAAGCAAGAGAACACAAAAGCCTCAAAGTCCTCTGTCTCCTTCAAATCTGCATTGCAGTAGAACAGCATTCAACCTATCGCCACTCAAACAGGGAATGTTGTTGGTCTCTGTCTAGTGGATGGATATCAGGTCGCTCAATTGATCACAGTGAGTGTGTCTGCGTTTTGGATCTGAACAGAGCGTTGGCTCACTCTAGTGGCAGAAAGACAAAGATTGCCATCCCTGAATCATCAGATTTCAGCTGCACCAGTCTGGCCTGTGGGTAGAGCATATGCGCCAGCCTGGAGTATTTAGCCAACCACAAGAAAACATTGATCAAACAACAGACGCGAGACCAGAACCCTACTCAGCCCCCCATAAACTCCACCCATGAAGCTGCTTTGATCAGAAGCTTTGGACTCATAATGTATGATCTATGGAAATTATTTTGTTAAACTGATATAGGAATAGCTATCAAGGGGAAAAACATTGATTTTGACTGAAGTCTGTCAGTCAGTGCATACTGTAAATCACCCCCCACACCCCAGCATGTTTGTATGCCCTTTCATTCAAATGACCCCAATGACTTCCCCCGAGTGTCCCTCAACCTAATTTTCCTCCTCATTAGCTCGTACTGGAGAAATTTGCCATTTTGAGGACAGAGGAGAGCAGCTTGAGTACCCACCAGAGGAGAACATGGATTAAACTTGCTAGAGTAGTGTGTAGTGAGTGTGTTGTGAAGTGGATGGGAACCTCTAAGGGTTTGCACCACAACAGATATGTGATAGGATAACGCAGCGAAGCCTCACACAGACAAACTAAGACTGTGTGTGTATGGTGGTTCATACATAAGTGCATTTTGCATGCCTTTTCCAGGTGTGTGTGTGCGTGTGTGTGTAGGGTCTACCCAGGGGAGGCATAGGGATGACGCTGGTATTTGACATTGATAAATGAGGGAGAGACTGTACTCTACCCTTACAGCACATCTCAGCAAGCACACCTCATCAGCATTCAACATGCATCATTAGCTCATCCATCCATCCAATCACGTGAGATTTCCCCATGTAGAGTGTGTGTGTGTGTGTGTGTGTGTTTTTGTGTGTGTGTGTGTTTTTGTGTGTGTGTGTGTGTTTGTTTTTGTGTGTGTTTTTGTGTGTTTTTGTGTGTGTGTGTGTGTGTGTGTGTGTGTGTGTGTTTGTGTGTGTATGTGTGTGTGTGTGTGTGTGGGCATACGTGTACTGGTGAGTGTTTGCGCATACTTGTGCGTGTATGTGTAAGGGAGAGACTGAGGGAGAATCCCTTTGTGTTCCTCCCTCTGTATTCCCAAGGTCATCTGTAGGAAATGTGATCAGCTACAAGACAGTCAATGCATTCAATTCAAGGGATAGATGGCATTTAAGGTCAGTAAGCACATAGAATTGACACATACACATTTATTACAAGCCAAATAGCCTACATGTTGGATTGCTGATATATTATCCAATAAATGCAAAATGCCAATTGCTTTTCCTCAACAGAGTAGAAAGCATACCATCACAAACTAATGGTACCAGTGTTTATTTTCATATCGGATTGGAATCCCAACATCTGATGGCATGATCCGAAAGGGTTAAATCCTAAGAGTGGGGTTGAGCGAGTGCATCCAGAGCCTCAGCCAGCGAGAGAGAAAGATGATTTTGACAGGAGATTGCATTCAGACATATTTGATACCCAGTTCCCATGGTAACCAGCTACCATGGTGCACCTGACCTACATATGTGGCGTATGTACACAAACACATGCAAACCATCTGTTAGCGCTGCTCAACACGGGCTTGCAGGGAGTCTCACTGTCTGTCGTTTGAAAAGCCTTCAGAGCTTCAAGTGCAAACACACCGGCTCTGTTGTCGTCTTTAGATCTGTGCAGGTTGGTGGAAACCTGCAGAGAAGAAGCATTGCCAAGACGACTGCGAGCAATTTGAAGACAAACGACAGTCCCCATGTATAATGTAAACTGTTTACTAGAGACTAACCATTCCCTCAACCTGTTCTCATTTGAAACGATTTCATGATAAACACACATTAAGGCTTAGAGCATGTTTTTATGATATATTATCAGTGGAGGCTTTGGATTGGTGCTAAGTGCAGAAGTTAAGGTGTTGTGATTTATTGCCATTAGGACTTTATTGTACTTCTTTCATTGTGATGTAGTGGCTTTTCCATTTCATGGCTTTTAGCTACAGTATAACAAACATGACATCCATGAAGAATTCTGCTCTGTGCTAAATAGTGAGACCTCCATCCTTAGTCTGTGTGCAATGATTATTGTGTGAGTTATGTGACAAAGCTATGCATGCACTAGGTCTGTGAGTAATTTATAGAAACATACTTTGCATGCTAATGCATACACTGTCACAAGGAAAGGAGTCAAAGAGCACCGATGCATGAACTCATGTGTCAACATACGGGCCTTCTCCACATCGACACACAGAGAAAAGTCACTCACTAGCGTCATTACGGCGTAGTCAAACTTGACCAAAGGTCAGGTGTTAAGGGAAGCTGTAACCACTTTTACATGATCTCACCCCTCCATCCTCTTTCGCTCTTATCTTGGTGTCCTGCATTCAAAAATAGCCGCCATCTTCTCTTTTCACCCCCTTTGTCTCATCGATTCTGCCATGACAGGGCAAGGGACAGTGGACTCCTGGGTAATAAATCTAATTCCTGTCTGCGTGTGGAGGCTCATGGGAAGGGCCTGGCCCACTTTCACTTAGACAAATATATCCACAATATGGTGGAAAGTGGGCCATAAAAGGGCTATAGACCTGGATCACTTGCCAAGTCTGCTTGCCAAAAAGTCATATCCCAATTAGGACTCTGTCAACAAGTGTAACTTTTTTGGGGCTAGAGCTATTAGTATTTATAAACATCGTTGTTGTCATTTGGCTGACAGATACAGAGGATTATGCGTCCTTAAGGGATGTGTGAAGTTTGCTTCTTGTAAAGCAATCAGCTGTTAGAGTTAGCAGCGTCACTCGCATGGGAAAAGCAGCAGAAAAGATTATCTGCACATTGTTGGAAAGCTCTCAAGTGAGTGCTTGGATCTCTTGTCAAACCAAATACTTTTGGCTCGATGTCAAGAAGTTTGCCCACCCCTAACATAACCAGTAGTGGTGCGTGGGTAAAAATCACTGAGGAAGCCAAGCCAGTAAAAAAAAGCCACATTACAACCTATGTTGTGATAATTGCGATGTTTGCTCTATAACCCATTCGTTCATACGCCACAGTGATACACAATAAGGCTGTAATAACAAAAAGACAACAATCACACAGTGGCGGAATAAATTCAACTAAACATACAGGGGAAAGAAAAAGTATGTGAACCCCTTAGAATTACCTGGATTTCTTCATACATTTGTCATAAAATTCGATCTGATCTTGATCTAAGTCACAACAATGGACAAACACAGTGTGCTTAAACGAATAACTTATTGTATTTTTCTTGTCTATATTGAATACATGATTTAAACATTCACAGTGTAGACTGGAAAAAGTATGTGAACCCCTAGTCTAATGACTTCTCCAAAAGTTAATTGGAGTCAGGAGTCAGCTAACCTGGAGTCCAATCAATGAGACAAGATTGGAGATGTTGGTTTGATGCCCTGTTCTATAAAAAACACTCACAAAATGTGAGTTTGCTATCCACAAGGAGCATTGCCTGATGTGAACCATGCCTCGAACAAAAGAGATCCCAGAAGACTAAGAAGATTAAGAATTGTTGACTTGCATAAAGCTGGAAAGGTTTACAAAAATATCTCTAAAAGCCTTGATGTTCATCAGTCCACGGTAAGACAAATTGTCTGTAAATGGAGAAAGTTCAGCACTGTTGCTACTCTCCCTAGGAGTGGCCGTCCTGCAAGGATGACTGCAAGAGCACAGAGCAGATTGCTCAATGAGGTTAAGAAGAATCCTAGAGTGTCAGCTAAAGACTTACGGAAATCTCTGGAACATGACAAGTCTACAATATGTAAAACACTAAACAAGAATGATGTTCATGGGAGGACACCACGGAAGAACCCATTGCAGTCCAAAAAAAAACATTGCTGCACGTCTGAAGTTCACAAAAGAGCACCTGGATGTTCCACAGTGATACTGGCAAAATATTTGGTGGACAGATTTAACTATAGTTGAGTTGTTTGGAAGGAACACACAACACAATGTGTGGAGGCAAATAAGGCACAGCACACAAACATCAAAACTTTATCCCAACTGTAAAGTATGGTGGAGGGAGCATCATGGTTTGGTACTGCTTTGCTGCCTCAGGGCCTGGACAGCTCACTATCATCGACAGAAAAATGAATTCCCAAGATTATCAAGACATTTTGCAGGATAATCTAAGGCTATCTGTCTGCCAATTGAAGCTCAATAGAAGTTGGGTGATGCAACAGGACAACGACCCAAAACACAGAAGTAAATCAACAACAGAATGGCTTCAACAGAAGAAAATGTGCCTTCTGGAGTGGCCCAGTCAGAGTCCTGACCTCAACCCGATTGAGATGCTGTGGCATGACCTCAAGAGAATGATTCACACCAGACATCCCAAGAATGTGGCCGAACTGAAACAGTTTTGTAAAGATGAATGATCCAAAATTCCACCTGACCGTTGTGCAGGTCTGATCCGTAACTACAGAAAATGTTTGGTTGAGGTTATTGCTGCCAAAGGAGGGTCAACCAGTTATTAAATCCAAGGGTTCACATACTTTTCCACCCTGCACTGGGATGTTTATACTGTGTGTTCAATAAAGACATGACAAAGTATAATTGTTTGCGTGTTATTAGTTTAAGCAGACTGTTTGTCTATTGGTGTGACTTAGATGAAGATCTGTTCACATTTTATGACCAATTTATGCAGAAATCCAGGTCATTCCAAAGGGTTCACATACTTTTTCTTGCCACTGGATGTTTCATCCGGTGAAGTCCACAAAGCAAATATTGCATGAAAAAAACAAATATATCACCTGCTGCATGACCAAGCAAGTTATTGTTTTTACAGTTTACTAAACTACTGATTTAGAACCACAGAGTTACCGCAAGTCAGCACAAAGACAACAGGAGCACTGTCTCAGATAATCCAGCACCATTTCAATGTAAACATTTAAACATCATTAAATCAACAAGTCTACATACAGTGCATTCGGTAAGATCCCTTGCCTTTTTCCACATTTTGTTACAATACAGCCTTATTCTAAAAATGGATGGAAAAAAATCCCACTCAATCTACACACAATACCCCATACGGACAAAGCGAAAACAGGTTTTTAGAAATGTTTGTAAATAATGTGAGAGTTCAGTGACCAGCCGGAGGAAGACGACACGATAGCACCGTCTCAGGGAATAGTTACTCAGTGTAATGCCAATTAGTACACAGCTGTGCCCACTAATTGCTTTGTGCCTTCCTCTATAAAGGTGTGCCAGGAAAGGAGCAAGGGGAGGATGGGGAGTAGCCGTTTGTTTTGCTTTCCCTTTTTGGCCACAGCCTTTTGGTCAATGGCTTAGTTGATGTTGATTTGTTTTGTTACGCTGGTTTTTCAGCATTGGACGTTCCCTGTGCTGGAGTTATTTTGTCAGGCAAAAGAAGACACGGTTTAGTTTAAAAAAAAAAGAAAAGGAACCACAACCACTGCCTCTGATTTGTTCATTTTATGCCTCCCACCTGTGTTAGGGTGCTTCAGAAAAGCTGAGCCGTCCTCAACTGGTGGAGAATGCTAGCACTTTGAGGGAAAACCACAACCTTTCCGGTGGCTGTGATGTATTTCTTTAAGGTTTCAAAGGTTTCATGACTAGACGTATGCCGAAGAGGAGTCACAGACGGGCCAACTCTACCAACTTATCCGTCTGGTAAGGGCTGGCTATGACTCACAAAAACCATGGCCGAAATGTTAGAAACCCTGGTCATAGACAAGTGTTTGAGGGAATTACCCGTCACCATGCAGAGGACAGTCAGTCAGGCAAATCCAGTTACAGTTGACCACCAAGTCCAGTGCATTGAGTTATACTTGTCTACTAAAAGCCTTGCTGCCATTAGTAGGGGCGAGAAGACAACTCCAGTGGTACGCCCCATGGCTAGCAGGAGGGTAGACAAGGCCAGCACCTATCCCCATATTCAAGACTTTAAGTAAGGCCCGACCAGGGCACGCCTGTCATGTGCAGACAGATGAAGGAACTCTGTCAGTTATACCGGGTCAAACCAATAAGGACCAGTGTGTACCATCCCCAGACGGATGTGCTGTGTGAACGGCTGAATTAAACCATCAAAAGCATGCTACGCCGGGTGGTGGACAGGGATGGGAGGTCCCTCAGGCATCCACTGGCTTCGTACCTTCTGAGCTGCTCTATGGGAGGCCCTGTCGCAGCAACCTTGACTTGGCCTGGGGGAACCAACCCTGCCAGCACTGTTCCTTCATTTAACACGTCACCTTAACGAAGAACCAAATGGCAGCGAAATGGCCGGTGGTGTGGGAACACATGGCCAAAGCGCAGGAAACCCAAGCCCGGGCGTACAATAGAATGGCACAGCTAGAACAGTTCCGCCCAGGAGATAAGCTACTCTTTCTCATCCCTACGCTGGAACACAGGCTCCTGGCTCAGTGGCAGGGCCCATATAAGGTGACCGAGCAAGTCGCCCCAGTCAACTACAGGGTGAGTCAGTCTGGATGACGGCACCCTCAGGAGATAGGCTTTCAACAGGTTCATGTGGTATATGTGGAACGAGAGGCACAGGTGCTGATGGGACTTAAGGCAGACGGAGAGGAAGGTCTTCCAGAAAAGGTGCCTTTTGGCACCACTCTTACGGCTCAGCAGATGCGAGACCTTGAAAAGGTTATCCGCCAGGACCAATGGGTCTTCTCCTCCCTTCCCGGGACAGACTTCCTTGAACCATCATCACATAGCCACTGATCCGGGGAAGAAGGTCCATCTCCAACCCTACAGGGTACCAGATGGCATGGAAAGAGGGGATGGGGGTCATTGAGCCGTCCACCAGCAAATGGTTTAGCCCTATCATGCTGGTACCAAAACCCGATGGGTCTATTTGCTTCTGCAATGATTTCAGAGCCCTCAACGCCATCTCCAGCTTAAACGCCTACCCCATGCCGAGGCTTGATGAGCTGATTGAGTGGCTTGGGAAAGCCCACTATATATCAACCCTCAAACTCACAAAGGGATACTAGCAGGTGCCTTCTGGCCCCTGAAGACCGCCACAAAACCGCCTTTGCCACCCCCGGATGGGCTATTTCAGTACGTTCGCCTCCCCTTCAGCTTGCACGGAGCGGCCGCCACCTTCCAGAGGCTTATGGACATGCTGTTATGTCCTCACCAGGCCTTTGCCGCTGCCTATATTGATGATGTGGTAATACACTGAGGACTTGGGAGGACCACCTCCGCCAGCTGCGCTCTGTGCTGGCCAGCCTGGAGGTGGCCGGCCTGACAGCCAACCCGAAGAAGTGCCGCCTGGGACTGAACGAGGCTGAATACCTCAGCTACACCACCGACAGCGGTCTGATCAAAGCTCAGGTGGAGAAGACCCGGGTCATACGGGAGTGGCCACGACCCAGGGACAAGAAGGGGGTCCGCTCGTTCCTGAGCCTAATGGGTTACTACAGGCAGTTCATCCCAGGCTATGCCACCATCACCACCCCACTGACCAACATGACAAAGAAGAGGAACCCAGTGAGGGTGGTATGGACATCGATAGCCGAGGGGGCGTTCCTCCACCTCAAAGACATGCTGTGCTTGGAGCCAGTGTTGAGAGTACCAGATTTCCAGCATCCCTTCACTGTACACACCGACGCATCCAGCACCGGCAAGTGGATGGGGCAGAGGGCAGAAGCCGCAAGCTGTCCGACAGGGAGCGGAAGTGTGCAACGATAGAGAGGGAGGCAGGCACTGGCAATTTAAGTGGGCCCTGGAATACCTGAGGTACTATCTCCTGGGGAGGATATTCCGGCTGGTCACGGATCATGCGCCCCCTCCAGTGGATGGTGGGTAAGCAAGACACGAACAGCCAAATAACAAGATGGTTCCTGTTGCTCCAACCCTTTAATTTCCAGGGGGTTCACTGATCGGGGAGAGCACACGGCAATGCAGACATGCTATCCCGCGCACGCCCCTCTGGGTCGATCTTGGGGTGGGAGGCATGTGAGAGTTCAGTGACCATGGCAGCAGACACCATGGCAGCACCCTCCTCAGAGGATACTCAGTGTAAAGACATTTAGTACACAGCCGGGCCAACTAATTGATTTGTGTCTTCCTCTATATAGGTGTGCCATTCTACAATGCTGCAGAAATGTTTTGGTACCCTTCCCCAGATCTGTGCCTCGACACAATCCTGTCTCGTAGCGCTACGGACAATTCCTTCGACCTCATAGCTTAGTTTTTGCTCTGACATGCACTGTCAACTGTTGGACCTTATATAGACAGGTGTGTGCCTTTCCAAATCATGTCCACTCAATCGAATTTACCACAGGTGGACTCCAATCAAATTGTAGAAACATCTCAAGGATGATCAGTGGAAACAGGATGCACCTGAGCTCAATATCGAGTCTCATAGCAGAGTCTGAATATTTATGTAAATTGTGTATTTCCACAAAATAAAAAATAAAAACGGTTTTCTCTTTGTCAATATGGGATATTGTGTGTAGATTGATGAGGGAAAACACATATTTAATACATTTTATAATAAGGTTGTAAGGTAACAAAATGTGGAAAAAGTCAAGGGGTCTGAATACTTTCTGAATGCACTGTATGCTTAGTTTAATACACTGAAAATAAACTTAAAAGATATCAAAAACAATTTAGTCCAATCAATGTTTCTTAAAATCATGAGGCTGTCCATGGTATTGATTTCTGTCTGTGTGTGCGTGCGTACGTGCACAAGTAAAACAGCAAATTTGAGTCACCCACCTTGTAGACTAGTTGAACGCCAATGCCATCCTCTCTTTCATGTTGGCAAAATGGCCTATGGCTCTGTCATACAGTACACTTTTAGTTTTGTTGCCATAGGCTAGAAAGCATCCTTGCATGGCAACAATGAACCAGCTAAGTTAGCTAGTTAGCTAGTTAGTTAATTAATGTGAGCCTACTAGGCTACATGTTGAACTTCAATCGTCTCAGGCCGGTGGCACAACATGTTATTTTACGGTTAGATCCAAATCGCCGTCATAATCATTGGCCTTTACAGAGAATTATGTCTAAATGCCCATCTCCATCCATGGCTTAGGAAAGGGCCGATTTAGCAAGCTAGCTACTGCAGGACATCAACAGAAACAGACACGTTTTTCTGAAAATTAAGTTTTGCTTAGGAAGTCATTTGATTGGTGTGAAGCCATATCCAAACTGGCCTCCCTTGCTGCACCAGGACAACCCAGAGTTGAGCTGATTGTTATTATTATTTTTTATCAACGGAGGCCAAATGCTTGCTGGCATCAATCAATCAAATGCTACACTGGCAACGTCTTATACTATTTTTGTCCAGACAGCATCAGATACATGGGCTACACATACTGAGACAGCGATTTAGATCTAACTGTTTCCCTCACTCGGTTGCTTTCTCTGGTGAGATTCAGCCACTTACGAAACATTTTGGGGAAGCCTTGGCCTCCATGAATACACGCCACTGTTTCCTCATAATTGTGATATCTTGTATGGGGAGAAATGAAATCCTAGTTATCCTACGTATTCGAAACAGCTATTAGAATGTCCATTTATCACCTGTGGCTTGTCATAATGTTGGATGTAATGTATTTCTGTGAGTACGACATATTGTACGTTTAGAATCCAAACAAGTTTCCTAACTAGTGCCGTGAATGCCCAAAACATTTTAAAAAGTCACCCTGCGGGTTGGTTTGGGTGAGAGCTTCCGCCAGTTAAGGAAAATATTCTTTAGAGAGCTCCTCTTCCTGACCTGTGAGTGAATTAGGTGAATATTCAGTCTGTGCCATCACTGTGAATGGCCTAGCATTTGACTGTTTGAAGTCTGAATGGAACCATCTAATGATGTTTCTGCAGGTGCTTAACTCTAGTTTTGAAGAATTTGACTCCAAGAAAGGACACATTTAGCCAAAATGTCAACACCGAGGATGAGCCTGAACTTAATATTATGCATTACATGAACTCACCTACAGTACATTCAACTTATAATTGGAGCCTGTCATTCAGTAGAGCACATTGACCATAAAAAGATAGAACCCGAAATGTCAGTATGCTGCTCTTGGTGAATTTGAGGCTGACTCGTTATCTTCCTCTTCGCAATTATTTCAAATGCATTATGAAACACCAATTCTGTAACTCATTCTGTTAAGTCACATGGCGTTCTTTCAGAACATCCGTTTGAGAATTCCGCTTGCTCCCATCCCATTTGCATAAATCATCAGGAAGTGGGAATGAGGAAGCCAACATGTCTCTGGTGACAGAAGATGTGAAAATGTCATTTAAAGGTCCCTAGCCCAGCGTCTATTTATTGCTGCTGGTGTGCTGAAGAAATGGGTCAGGAGTGTATTGAACATGTACAGTCGTGTTGCAGATCCTATCTTGAGTCCCTGCAGTCTACGGTCAGTGAGACCTTTGGAAAACCGCCAAGCGTACGACTACGACACGTTTGTCACAGCAGTTCCTTTGCACAACATGCAAAGTGGTCCCTTCCCTTTACCTCTCACCATTTACCACCCAGTGGGTGTGCAGATTTAATGATCACAATATTTCTGACATTTTCAAGTCTATTGGTCTATAACACAATAACATTACATCTCATGTGAAGACAAATGTGTTTTTGATCATACTGTTGAGAGTGATGATGGAGCTGTGAGTATACTGGGGGAGGCACCAATCCAAATTGGCTTGGTTGGAGGCAATTTTGTCCCAAAAGGTTTTAGCGACGAACAAATTGTCCAAAACAAACAGGCTAAATCCACCACACACACATTGTAGCACAGCAGACGCACAAGCTATAAGATAGTCTGTGTCCACTCTTTACATTCCTGCTTCAGAATCCTCTTTTCTGTCCACAGAGGCCTAGCCCACTTTAAACAAGGCGTGAATTATGCAAAGGATATGGAGAGAGGGAAGGGGAAAATATATGCCGTTTAGCAGACACTTTTATCTTAAGCAACTAACAGTCATGTATGCATACATTTGACATTTGGGTGCCCCGGGAATCAAACCCACAATCCTGGCGGTACAAGTGCCATGCTCTACTAACAGCCATACAGGACCACACAAACCTGCCAAATATCCAAGCTCATGTGTTGAGGTGCTGTTGCTGGTAGGGGGAGAGCGTGGCAGTTGACAGATGAGACAGCGCTAAAGATAGGCATGTCCACCAATTAAACTGTCCACCAATTAAAGATATATTTTTTTCAATGTGTCTTATACTGTGGAAGTTATATCTAGGGGGAATACACTCCCAATTACTGCAGACATGCTTTAAGCTAAAATTCACCCATTTTGAATGTTATGTTTTTTTTGTGCATCTCTGAGCGATGTTCTATTGATTCCCGTGGTCATTTCATGTTTATCTGAGCTTGTCACCTGTTCAGAAATTCAGCCGGTATGACGAGTTTTGCATCATATAGAAAAACAATACCAAATTCAAAATGGGTAAATCTTTCTTTTAAGGTCATGCAGACAAACAGATCTACCATCAGTAGGGATGCGTGGGTAAAATCACCAGGGAAGCCAAGCCCCCCCCCCCCCACCCCCCAAACTTCATATTACAACCTATGTGTTGTGAAAATCGAGTTGTTTGCTCTATAACCTGTTAGTTCATATGCCTTGGCACCGTGAATATGTAGGCCCAAGGCCGAGACGACAAGACACAGTGGCAGAAGAAATTCAACCACACATTTGTTTCATTACAAAACCGGAGAGCAACATCTGTCCAGGGAAGTCCACAAAACATATTGCATGGTCAAGCAAGTTCATGTTTGACATTTTCGGACTATTAAACTACTATTGATTTAGAACCATGGAGAGTTACCACAAGTCGCAAAGAAAACCGGAGCTGCCTTCACTATTTCAGCACCATTTCAACTTCAACATTATCTAATCACCTATGCTTAGTCTAATACAGTGAAAACTAAAAGATACCAAAAACGACTTAGTCCAATCAACGTAAGCTAACTATGATGTGGCTGTCCATGGTACTGATTTGTGTGTATGTGTGTGTCTGTGGTGTGTGTGTGTGTGCATGCAAGTAGACAAACATGTTGACTCACTCTACTTGTAGAGAAACACCAATGCCATCCTCCTCTTTCATGTTGCCTAAATGATATATGACTCTGTCATACAGTACAGGCTTTTAGTTTTTGTTGTCCTAGCTAAAATGCTTGCTCGCTAGCCTAACTTATTTTCCTTTCATGGGCAACGATGTGCCACGCCAGCTAGATAATATTAGCATACTATAATGAACAAAAATATAAACGCATGAGGTGAAATAAAAGACGTACAAAAAAGCTTGTTTCTCTCATTTTAGGAACATATTTGTTTATATCCCTGTTAGTGAGCATTTCTCATTTGCCAGGATAATCCATCCACCTGACAGTTGTGCATAGGTGTGGCATATCACAAAGCTGATTAAATAGCATGATCATTACACAGGTGCACCTTGTGCTGGGGAAAATAAAAGGCCACTTTAAAATGTGCAGTGCCACAGATGTCTCAAGTTTTGAGGGAGCGTGCAATTAGTATGCTGACTACTGGAATGTCCACCAGAGTTGTTGCCAGTGAATGTAATGTTAATTTCTCTACCATAAGCCGAAGCGGAGAATTTGTTTTAGAGAATTTGGCAGTACGTCCAACTGGCCTCACAACCACAGACCATGTGTAACCATGCCAGCCCAGGACTTCCACATTCAGCTTCTTCACCTGCAGGATCGTCTGAGACCAGCCACCCGGACAGCTGATGAAACTGAGTATTTCTGTCTGTAATAAAGCCCTTTTGTGGGACAAAGCTCAGTCCGATTGGCTGGGCTTGGCTCCCCTGTGGGTGGGCCTGAGAACGCATAGACTGTGGCTGTGCCCATTCCCAGTCATGTGAAATCCATAAATTAGGGCCTCATTTATTTATTTAAATTAAAAGAAGGGCGCTGTGTCGTTTGCTCGGATGCCTCTGTACCCTGACGCTTCAAGGTCTAAAAACAAAAACACTTGCTTCCCTATGCTAAGTAGATCATTTTCTTGTCCTATGCTAACCACCTCACTGTAGAGAAAGCATTTGAAGCCAGTTTCATGTAACTTGAAAAAGTGTGATAGAGAAACAATCAAATGCTCTCAAGTTCTTGTTTTGGCCACCCATCATTTCCCCTACGCCGCCCAAGGGAGATGCTTTCCGCTGGCACAAAAATCTACAGACGCAGAGCAGTGTGCTGATACACTACAGTATGCATGAGGACCCTGTACAATTAGCCTGGAAAGCTTCTGTTACCCAAACTGTCTTTTCCCTCTTTCATCCCCATCTCTCTCCCTCTCGCTCTCTCACTCTTTCCATTTGCAGCAGAAGAGAGCTATTTTTGTCTTCCTCAGTGGCGAGGAGTTCACCAAAAAAAGAGGACAAGAAACCTGCTTTGTGTAGTACAATGAAAGCCATCAGTTTTCCCCATTGAACAACAGTGCAGCTGGTTGACTCTATACCCAGATCAATCGTCACAATGTCTTTCTTTCAAAATGTTTTTTTCCCCCCCTGTTCCTCTCTGTTTCTAACCTAAGATGTTTTGACAGCTGAGGAGATATGCCAAGTTCCCTTGGAAGTATATTTTGATTCATAGCGTGGAATGCATTTCGCATGCTTAATGAGAGGATTTGTAGCAGA